>NC_051182.1:40170955-40484074 GCF_013339695.2 Rhipicephalus sanguineus
AATCAGAAAATGATATTTAACTTTTCTGCAATAGTCATTTGTCACTCTTGCAGCGCGTTTCGATCGGCTAGCGTGTCGAAGACGCGGCCGTATGCATCATATACATCGCGTGGTCGCGTGGATGCCTGCCGTTCGGCGCGGTTCACGCAGTTCGCGTACGCTGCCTGGCGCGGCGCCGGGGCTCGCCTTCGCGTCGGAACTGGCTATGCACGAATGAAAGCACTTCTTTTCTGTGAAATCGCTTCAAAATTTGGTTTATGTGATTTATGGCGTAGTGGGTACCAAACCTCGTATCAGTAGCCCCAAGTGAGCTTACAACGGGCTCTAGAAACGCCGCTCTTCCAGCTTTCGCTGTGACTATGCTGCGGTTTCAGCGCAGGCCTGGCGCTTTTCGATAAGCTTAAAAGGGCCCTGCAACACCTTTCTTAGTTATATTGGAATAGTCTCATTATTGACGTATGACTCTTCACGAGTCATATGCCAAAAAATTTTTTCTAATCCGTCAAGTCTAAGTGGTGTTACCAAATTTTAGAGATCACGTTCCGCAGCTTTCTCCATCAACTCAACGCCGCGAGCGCGCGGAAAGCTGCGCGGGGCGTGAAGGGAGGGAGGGCAGAGGTGCAAGGAGGCGCGGAACAGTTACGTCAGCGCCGGCGGCATTTCTTTTCTTCATTTTTTTCTCTCTGGCGTCTGGGCGCAACCACGTGGTCTGTGGCGCCACTTCCGGTCGGCTTGCGTGGTCCTCGTCGAGCGGACACCATCGCACCGTCTATCGCGCGTGCTTGAAAACTGCGAGTCGGTTTGGTAATGTTGGGTGTGCACCTCCAACTGCCGTAGTGTTTTCATCGCTCTGCCAACCATAGACGCAAACCTGCGTGCGCGTTTGGAACGAATGACAGCTGAGATGGGTTTCGACCCACACTCCGATACACCGCCTCGTCGCACTGCTCGCGCTTGAATCGTATTCAACACGGCAAAGCTGCGTGCACCCTTCTCCCAGTGGCGGTACTTCGATGCTATTTGCTCTTCGAATGCGAGCGCACAGTGAGTGCGGGCTGACAACAAAGAACTAAAGACTAGAAAAAAGGATCGTGGGGCATCGGGCCGGCGAGGACCCATCCCCCGGCTGTCTGCAGCTACCGTGAAAATGCGAGTCTGCTTGGTTGCTCTGTCGCTGTTTCTCGGGAACCTGAGACTACGTAGAGGATACGCCGAGATACGGCTGGATGACATACTGAACAGACAGCGAACGGGACTCTCGCCATACAGCGAACACAGGTATCCTAAGCTACCCGGCGCCAGCATTGTTATCGGAGAAATGCTGCACCGCTGCCTCGGTCGGTCGTGAGAACCTGCTGATGATGCAGTTTCCAGCTGACGAGGCAACACTCGAACGGCTGCCACTCTCAACGGCAACCGGCGATGGTCAAAAGCACAGAAATATGCACGATTTCGGCACTGCGCATGGTGAAGAAAACGCAACCACGCAACTACGAGCAGACGAGCTGTCGATGAGACCGGAACTGCTAATATTAATGTTTGTTCGGTGTTTTAACGGCATAACACAATATAAACATACATATTATCTATTTATTGAACTCAAAATTAACAACGAAGGTAATAATGAGGGTGTTATCGTGATTATAACATCAGCCAATGGTGGAACTGCCGACAATCGCGTCATATATTGCGGACTAATACATCATTTGTCGAGAGAAGAGGGAGCGATTTTCAGCTGACTTTGAGAATTTATTGTAAAATCTAGGCCGCTTGCTCCGCTATAATATTTGGCTCGCGTGTTCTCGGGAGCCTCGACTACAGATTGGCAGCGCTTTTTGACCCTGCTCAAAAAGTGTTGCAGGGCCCCTTTAATTACTCAGCAAACACATTCGAGTACGAGCACCCGAACGACACGCAGCGCGCGCGGATGCCGTCTACGTCGAGATCAGACATGTCATATGCTAGAATTGGCGCACATAACTCCCACAATCACGTAAACTCACTTGATTCTGTTATAGCGTCATCGCAGATGTTGGCGAACCACGAAAACAGCAAACAGAAACCAAGGAAAAAAGTGCACGGCGGCGACCGCAACAACGCGCGCCGTCGAAAGTCTCTCGCTTTTTCACCTTACCGGCGAGGCATGTCCAACTTAAGTGATCAACGCGTACGTGCTGGAAGCACCCTACTATATCTGCACCTCAAACTAGCGTCTTTAAGCCAAGAAAAACCATAACGTATAGTGCGTCTAAGCGTTCTGTAAACTGGCTTTTTTTTCACGTTCCCACGCGCGGAAGCACGCTGCACAATCAAGGTTGAAAGAAATGTTGTTATGAAATAGACTAAAGCACATCTAAAAACGACATCTTGCACCTTCAGCAGTGCAGACACAATGTGCGATCAGCAAAAAATGACCCTTGATAATTGTTTGCATCGCTCATTTTATGGGAGCTTGTACAGCAACGCGCATAACGGCATCCCCAACAGCCCCGCGGACGCAGGCTGCTGTTGGAAAGGCTGGCAGATAACTTCCGCAGAGCTGCTGCAGACGCCCAGCTAAAGCTGTATAATTAGTACCTACGAAAGCAGTACACTCACCGTTAACGGGCGCACGTTGTTCGTGTCCGCCGCTCCATGAATCCGCCCTCCTAGCGTGACTTCGAGCACGGAGCCTGGCGTCAATGCCACCGAAGATGCGCATTTTTGATCGAACACAAAACTGCACGACAGGCAACTGACGCAGCCCGCGCAACTGACGCAACACACAACGCATTCCAAGAGACCGAGCAGACTGAGAGAGAAGGCCGAGGCGCGGCGCCAGCCCGGCTGGCTCCGTCGGCGAGGGAGGCAAGCCACCGCGCCAGAACGGCGCCGAACGGCAAACGCGCGATACGTATGGCGCATACGACGGCGCCTTCATCGCGAAAGCCAATCGAAACGCGCTTTAGGAGAGTCCCGTGACTGCAGCCCAAATGCTCTCTTTCTCGCATCTACCTTCCATGAGGGATCAAATGGGCACCTGAAAAGAGTCACGCGGCCGTGACCCTCTTTTGACTCTTCTTTTGCTTAGAGTGTACTGACACACACTAATAGTACCCTCATGAGTGCTCACTCACGTTCAAACTCACGACTACTCACACTCATGAGCACTCACTCACGTTCATACTCACGCCTACTCACCCTCATGAGTGCTCACTGACGTTCACACTCACATCCACTCACACTCATGAGCACTCACTCACGTTCATACTCACATCTACTCACACTCATGAGTACTCACTCACGTTCACACTCACGCCTACTCACCCTCCTGAGTGCTCACTCACGTTCACACTCACGTCCACTCACACTCATGAGCACTCACTCACGTTCATACTCACATCTACTCACACTTACGCTTACTCGCCCTCATGAGTGCTCACTCACGTTCATACTCACGACTACTCACACATATGAGTGCTCACTCACGTTCACACTCACGTCCACTCACACTCATGACCGCTCACTCACGTTCACACTCACGACTACTCACACTCATGAGTGCTCACTCACGTTCACACTCACGTCCACTCACACTCATGAGCGCTCACTCACCTTCACACTCACGTCCACTCACACTCATGAGTGCTCACTCACGTTCACACTCACAACATTCAAATGAGTGTCAGTGAGTGCACTCATGAGTGAGTGTGCCGAGCTATGCTCTGGGGTATGGAAAAGCTACCACCGCATTCGCCAACGGTAATTTTGGCGAGGGATGTACCGCTACGTGCAGAAGTTCGTTCGCTCCGGCATCGATTGTCAGCGCCGCAAAACTTGAACGCACCTGTCGCCGCCAGGTCTGCAACCCCTACCTTGCCCTGTCAGGCCGTTTGGGCGCGTTGGCATCGATTTGTATGGGCCACTTCCTCTGACGTCCGCTGGTAACCGCTGGGCCATCCTCGCTGTAAACCACCTCACGCGGTACGCTGAAACTGCCTCCCTCCCTGCTGCTACAGCGCGCGATGTAGCCTTATTCCTGCTCCACCGATTCATGCTGCGTGACGGTCTACCGCAGGAGCTGCTCAGTGATGGAGGCCGTGTCTTCCTGTCGGAAGTCGTCGAAGCCATTCTCATTGAGTGCAGCGTTGTTCACCGCAAAACTACTGCATACCACCCGCAGACGAATGGCTTCTGTTACTCCTGTTAAATGAAACATAGACATCCATGGCAAACAATCACATTGTAGGGCACTTTGCGTTCCTATTAAAATTCATAGGTTTCAGTGCCTCAAGAGGTCAGGCTATGCCGTTGTGCCTGCAGGACAATGGAGGAGCTAGGTGCTGTAGACCATGCACAGGTGCAGAAGCTACATAAGAACGTGAACTTAATTGAGTAAACTTTTACGATGACACCATATTGGCATGAGCTACTTTCAATCCTGACAAAAAAATACTTAAATTTTATGTGGCTATGGCAGTTGGAAAGAAAGAAACAAAATTGTGTATCCGTTATTAATAGAAGCAGTTCAACGGCTCAGAAACATTGACCATAGTCACTTGAGGTCAGTGAACACAATATTAGTTTCCCGCAGCTGTGACCCCATTTGTCATCAGTTTAGTTTGCCATACCTATTTGGCCTGCTCGCACTGTTTGCCGTCTCTTCTGTGCTTGCACGGGTCCTTGCGCTTGGCTGTCGAAGTCGCTTTCCTCAGCTGCCTGTTCTTGGCCGGCTGGTCCTTGAGTGGCTGGCTCTTGACTGGCTGGTCCTTGAGTGGCTGGCTCTTGGCCGGGTGGTTCTTGGGTGGCTGGGTCTGGCGCTGTAGTGTCAGTCACTATTTAATTATGTATTTAATATACATACTTTCAAGAACATGCTTACATCAGCGTCAAGCTTAGCTTTTACACGCACGTCCAAAGATGCAAGATAAATGTCACATAAAATTGCTGCTACTGACGAGCCTATACAAATGTCTGCTTTTTCAACATAGTAATATTTGTCACTGAACATAAAAACAGTTATATGTCTATGTCCGTCATAGGTCGGCGCACTCACTCGCACTCATTGCATGGACATGAGTGCGAGTGAGTGCCAGTGAGAGTGAGTGGAGGTGAGTGCGAGTCCTCGAAAAATTAGGGTGAGTGAGTGTGAGTGAGTGTTCTCCCACACTGCCGCCCTATGATGTCCCTATATATTCTGCTGTGTGTTCCTTGTGTCGGTGTTTTTTTCGCGCTGCACAGTACCCAGCACTGAAAATATCAGTGGCATATCTACTCATCATGTGCACTTGTCAGAGCTGTACATTGTAGATATTGTTCATTTCCTTGCATTTTCTACTTAAACATACAGCATAGTGCTTGGCTCTGCAAGGGAAATGATAGAAGGGTAGAGCTTGTGCTGCACCTTTCGCAATTGTTTGCACATGAACAAACAATGGTATGCAAGATGCCTAAAAATGAATCGCCTCTTTACAACTACAAATAAAAGGAGTGAAATTACAGTTCTATTGTGTGTATTTGACTCAAGCCTATGGAACGAAAAACACCATGCTTTAGAGAGTCTGTGGTGCATATTGTGGATTACTGAATAAAACGTGCTAATAATCTGCTTAACACATACGTGATTGGTTGGTTGCAAACAGCTGCTGGATGGGCCTTGTGCTGGCTTCAGTAGGCCCATCCTGTGACACTCCATTTTCTTCTGTGTTCTGGCTGTCGTATATTGCCATCAGCAGATCTGATGCAACAACCCCATCTGCATAATAGAATACAGAATGCACAACCCAGGGAGGACATAAATGTTTTCATGAGTTTAAAGAAATATCTTGGAAATTTACTCAGCAAATGCAAATTCATTTTCTCTACCCTGCCGATTACCGTGGCTTACAGGGCTCAAATAAAAACTGTGCATCACTTGCCATTTGCTTCTCCACCGTCCGGAATGCTCCTCAATGCGGTGTCCGAGTCCTGCACGTCGCGTGGAAGGCGCTGTCGGGCTGCCGCTGATGACGTAGCTGCCGAAGGCCGCGTACCCGTGCATTTGCCTTTGCGGGGCACAGTTCGGGGCACGTAACCGGCGCTACCCATGAGGTCGGAGATATCCTGCATTAGGATTTCTCTTTCCCCATACTGCTCCTCGGTGCCGGATCTACGGAGACCACGATAAGGTTACGTTGTGACTGAATTTCACACTGCACTATAAAAAAGCGCAAACGAGAATACGAAACACAAGAGCACTCACTTCATGAGGTTGACGCTGTCCTGCTGCCGAAAATACCCCACCAGCAGGTCCACACGTTCCTTTATCGCGCGCATGGTGAGGTCCCGTTCACGGCGAGAATGACATTCCGAAGAATGTCATCCCATGCCTGGGGGTTGTTGTACGGGTCGGCACTTGCCACTTCGCGAAGCAAGCACAAATTCTCGTCTATTTAAATTGTTTTCGAGGCCTGCGCTGTGCCGTCGACGATGCAGACAACCCGGACGCGGCGGACGGCGTGTCACCTGTGGGGGCAGCCATGTTGAATATCAGCGCGCGCGCGTAGTGACGCTCCGCGCTCCGCTGAACCGGCTCGTAAGCGGAGCCCCCTACCCACTCCAGTAACTCGCTTGCCTCCTTATCGGAGAGCGCATGCGCAGTTGCACTCGCGCTCCGCTTAGCCGGTAAGCGGACCGTAAACATGCCAAACTAAAAAGCTCTATTAATTCGAACGCAGGGCCTTTTTCTAGGCACGCATCGAAGCAACAGAAACATAACATCAAGAAAAGAAGCGATAAAAACCACGTGACAACTGCGTGCCGAAAAGACAATCAACCGAAGGTAACCGCGCAGTCGAACATTCTTACGCCACAACGTACGCCCCGTTATGAAAGAAAAAAGTATAATTGATCCTAAAACCAACCGGCAAGCACGTTATCTCCACAGAAGCCAAGGCAGCCACACAAGAAAGATAAAAAAGATCTAAAACGTGAAAACTTAAATGAAATATAAGAAATGTGTAAAGCACGGGGTAACAAAGTAGTGAAAAGGCATGCGCCGTAGGTAGCTCTCGTTGTGTGTCGTTGGTCATCATGAACATGCGTCTGTACTCTTTTGTTTCCATACCCTTGTATCGTTTACGCACGGCAGGGCAGGGACACTTGTCGTTCATGAGTTGTACTAGTTCCTCGTCGGGAATCAAATCCTCGTCTTCCGCGGCAACTAAGCCAGCAGGTTGGTCTTCTGTTTCTTCTTGTTCTACTGCCGCTTGTCCTTCGCGCTGTCGCTCTTGTATAGTGTCGACGATGTCTTGCATTATATCACCTTCTTGCCTATAATCTCGATGCTTTGCCATGATCTCGGTTCTGTTAGCCTCGTAGGTTTCTAGGTACCTGTTTTTATCAAGTACGTCAACCACTTCATTTTCAAAGGGCACTAGAGCAGCGCTTGCTCTCGCTTGTAGTCCTCCAGTTGGTCAATCGAGTAATGTCTGTATCGGATGAACACATTCTCCGTTCAACATATTTGCCGATGTAGTACCTGTACTTGGCGGTAAAATCTGCGAGACACATGTTTCACATGTCCTCTGGTCGTTGCTCATACTTCTGTATGATATTTAGCTTCAACACGTCAGTGGATGCTTGACTGAGAGCGGCCAGTTCCTCTTTAGTCTTTCATGCACGAATTCGCTCTTTGGGGTAGTAAGTGGGTATGCAGATGACGTCCCGGCTCTTCTGTGACATGTCTTGGCTCGCAGATACCAGGGCGGCTCTTGTGCCGACATCTAGACTGCTTCGAGCATCTCCTTGCCGAGTTGACGCAACGCGGCTGAGTACTCTATCTTGGGATTCTTCTCCAGTATTTTCATCAGAGACTTCTGTAAGTCGGACGTCCCTCGGTCCGCTTTGTTGACGTAGTCTATGACGTACGTCGCACGTGCGTAGTTGTCCAGGATGATTTGCAAGTCCATGTTACAGTCGAGAACCTTTCAAATCAACGGGTTGAATGGATTGACATACTTTTCATTCGGTGCATGGCAATGCAATATGCAAGGCCGCGGTAGACCGGCCCTGAGTATCTCGATGTAGTCACGATCTGACTTTACGTAGCAGTACTCAAGGAACTCGTCGGTAGAGTCAAAGTTAGATCCATCCACTATGTCATGCATCTGTTCGTAACGCAGTCGCAGGCTCTCTTGATACGACTTCTCTGCTTCGTCTTTGGTCGGTGAGAAGGGAACGACGATGCGCGTCTCGTTGCTTGGCATGAATGGCTCATTTAAACGACACTTTGTCCGCCCCTTCTTGTACAACGTGGACGTGTGTACGTGCATCTGCGTGCGGAGGCCCTGAAGAAGGTTCGCGTCCATCGACAACAGCGTGTCGACCATATTCAACGTCTCAGGCATGTCCCCGCATAGCTCTTGCTCTGGGCCGTCATTAAACCAGATAATGGTGTGAATGTGGGCACTCCCGCGCTGTCGAAACTCGACTCCCTTCCTGTGACACCTCCGTGGGTTCTGCCTAGACCGCTTCTTAGGCTTCAGATACCTGGGATTGCGAAGAAGTCCCTGGTACCATCTATCGTCCTAAAGCAACGTACCCTCCTGCACATTTATACAATGTAGGGCGGTGCGGCACACGTATACACTGATGGATCTACCACCTCATGTGCTTCCGCCGCAGCCTTTGTCATTCCGCAAATGACTGTCGCTAGAAGTTTCAAGTTCGGTCACAAGACCACTTGAACTGCTGCGGAACTTGTTGCTATTCGGGAAACAATACAATTCATTTCCGCAGAGCCCGCTCGAAGATGGACGATATTCTGTCGTGCGAAAGCTGCTCTTCAAACCATCGATTACATCATGAGACAAGGCTCGTATCATATTTTATCGATAGAAATTGCAGAGCTTCTTGGCAATGCTATGAAAAATGGACATCATGTAGCATTCCAGTGGATACCTGCTCACTGTGGCGTGATGGGGAATGAAAAGGTTGACGCCGAAGCTAAAACAGCTTTACATAATGCCCCGCAAGTGTGCATTGCGTTTTCGCGAACAGACACTAACACCTTACTTCGGCAAGTAATGTGCAACTCCACTTTGGAGCACTGGAACAAACCAGAACGCCGGTACGAGTGCCTTCATAAATGGGACCCAGAAATGAAGTTTTGTATGCCTCAGAAGCTGAAGCGAAAGATGACATGCATGATTCACCGCATTCGTCTTGGTGTGGCATTCACAAGACGCTATGCCCACTTGATCGGCTGCAGTGACACATGTCCCAATTGTGGCCATTGTCAGTTACCAGAGACACTTGAATATATATTTTGCATATGTCCAGCATACGCACGAGAACGACAAAAACTGATCTCATCGATTGGGCAATATCATAGTAGGCCATTAACCGATGAGGTTGCGTTAGGTCCTTGACCTGACGTCAGCAGCACAAGTGTGGTTATAGAAGCAGCCAGGCCTTCTTACAAGCCTCTAGACTGGATGCACGTCTTTAGATTTGCCCCAGCGTCACGATCTATATTCTCATCTCTCTACCTTACCATCGTCATTCATCACTCTTTCGCTCCTCTGTCCTCCCTCTGCAGTGTAGAGTAGAAGGCCAGATCAAACTATAGCTCAGGCCGACCTCTCTGCCTTTCTGTAAATAAATTCTCTCTCTCTCTCTTAAAGTAATTGACCACGTAATACGGTTGAAATGGCGAGAGCGGCTTGTCCTGAAGTATGTTTAGGATTACGTCGAAGATGCGGCTCGTGTATATCGCACATACGACCGGGTCGTCGGCGATCAGCTCAAACCGGTCATCCCCGGTTAGCTCGGCAACTACTCGCGCTCGTCCTTCAGGTCCCACGCGCAAGCGCTCCAAGAGCTCGATTAGTCGTTCCCAATTTGCTTATGATGCAGACAGCGTGAGGAAGACGTGCGCGTTACCTAGCTGCCCAATCAGAGCAAACTGCTCTTTTCGCCTCTCTTGCCCATATTGTATGGTGTTGGGACGCGATGATTGAACCCAAGATCTTTGTTGATCAATTCGTCAATTAACTCTTTCTTGCCTTCTTCGAGTTGCTTGCGTGTAATGTTGGTCGTTACAGGGTTCGTCCTGAACGTCATCGTCTTGTCAGACATGTTGGGTCACAATATTAATGAGAACAGATAATAATCCCAAGGAAAGTATAGATGTTATTTGTGTAATGAGGTTTATTGGTCACGCCTAAGAAACAGGCAGCAGAACACAGGGCGAAGAAGATGGTGGTGTTCGCACGCAGATCTCGTGGTGCTTCTGCTCGTGATGATGATCGTTTTGCCCCCTGTCATTGTGTTCGTTCCTTCATTATAATTGCCCCCGTCGAGAAAGATGAAGCCATCCTGGCGATCTAACAAGTGGAAACAAGCGGGTCGAAGTACGGCTTCAAGCGATCTACGTGAACAATATCATGTCCACGCCGACGACGGTCGCCGAGCGGCGTAAGCGGTTCAATGGCGTAATTGACAGGTGATGTGCGCTCGACTACGCGGTAGGGACCATGGTAATTTGAAAGTAGTTTGGCAGACAAACCAGGTGCGCAGGACGGTACATGCAGCCATACAAGTGTTCCAGGTGCGAACGTTGCGGCAGGAGGGTGGTCGTCATCGCGGGCCTCTTTCTGGCATTGTTGGTTTGTTGTAGTAAGATGCTTGGCTAGTTGGCGGCATTCTTCAGCGTGACGGGCGGCTTCTGACACGGTCGTGCACTCGGATGCATCTGGTGCGTATGGCAGCAAAGTGTCGATAGTGTGCGTCGGTTGGCGACCATACAGAAGGAAAAATGGGGAAAATCCGGTTGTGACTTGCGTAGCGGTGTTATAAGCGTAGGTCACAAATGGAAGAACCAGGTCCCAGTTTGTTTGGTCAGATGCAACATGCGTCGCGAGCATGTCGCCGAGGGTCCGATTAAACCGCTCAGTGAGACCGTTCGTCTGAGGGTGGTAGGCGGTACTCGTCCGGTGTACAATATGGCACTGGTGGAGAAGTGCTTGAATTACATCGGAGAGAAATACACGGCCACGGTCACTGAGGAGTTCACGAGGAGGACCATGACGGAGCACAAACCGATTGAGGATGGAAGATGCGACGTCCTGAGCGGTGGCCGTGGGAAGAGCAGCGGTTTCGGCGTACCGTGTAAGGTGGTCCACTGCAACTATTGCCCATCGGTTACCTGCCGTTGTCAATGGCAATGGTCCATAAAGGTCAATTCCGACGCGGTCAAATGGGCGGTCTGGGCACGGAAGCGGCTGTAGTGAGCCTGCTGCGGGATGCGGTGGTTGTTTCCGTCGCTGACACTCGTGGCAGCCACGAATGAACTGACGAACATAGGTGAACATTCCGCGCCAGTAATACCGTTTCCGCAAGCGCTCATAAGTCTTGAAGACACCGGCGTGAGCACATTGTGGGTCGGAGTGAAAGGACGCGCAGATTGTTGAACGCAGCGTTCGGGGAATAACGAGCAGCCACTTCCTGCCATCTGGGGAATAGTTGCGCCGGTACAAGAGGCCGTCTCGAATGCTAAAGTGTGAAGCCTGGCGTCGCAGTGCTCGAGTGGTTGGAAGTGTGGGTGCCTCAGATAACACGTCGAGAAGCGAAGCTGCCCATGGATCGTTACGCTGGGCAGAGGAGACGGTGTCAACGTCAAGATCTGACACCGTGTGGTCTATAGAGGAGAGGGATGCAGTCTGAGTGGATAGTGGTGACCGCGAGAGCGCATCAGCATCGGCGTGCTTGCGGCCGGAACGGTATACGACGCGGATGTCATACTCTTGAAGTCGGAGAGCCCAACGAGCAAGGCGACCTGACGGATCCTTCAGCGAAGACAACCAACATAATGCATGGTGGTCCGTAACCACATCAAACGTGCGGCCATATAGGTATGGGCGGAACTTGACAAGTGCCCAAATTATCGCCAAGCATTCTTTTTCAGTAACGCTGTAGTTTGACTCAGCCTTGGTGAGCGTTCTGCTTGCGTATGCGACGACATACTCAGGAAACCCAGGCTTTCGTTGCGCGAGAACCGCACCGAGGCCGACACCGCTGGCGTCTGTGTGCACTTCAGTTGCAGCCGTAGGGTCGTAGTGGCGCAATATAGGTGGTGATGTCAGGAGACGGCGAAGAGTAGAGAACGCTTTTTCACAGTCGGAGGACCAAGACGAGACATCGGTGGCGCTGCTTAAAAGCTGGGTCAAAGGCGCAATTATAGAGGCGAAGTTGTGCACAAACCGGCGAAAGTAGGAGCATAATCCTATGAAGCTCCGTAACTGCTTTACAGTCGTCGGTTTGGGGAAGTCGGCGACAGCGCGTAATTTAGCCGGGTCTGGAAGTATGCCGTCCTTGGATACGACGTGACCGAGAATCGTGAGTTGCCGCGCAGCGAAGCGGCATTTCTTGAGGTTCAGTTGGAGCTGAGCATTCTTCAGACACGTCAGGACATGTTTCAGGCGTCCAAGATGTGTTGCGAAGTCTGGCGCAAAAACAACAATATCATCGAGGTAGCAGAGACATATGTTCCATTTCAAACCCCGCAGAACCGAATCCATCATGCGCTCGAAGGTGGCCGGCGCATTGCAGAGGCCGAAGGGCATGACATTGAATTCATATAAACCGTCAGGTGGGACAAAGGCTGTCTTTGGACGATCGGCATCTGCTAAGGGCACTTGCCAATAACCTGAACGCAAATCTAACGATGAAAAAAACTCGGCACCTTGTAAACAATCAAGGGCGTCGTCAATCCTGGGCAAAGGGTACACGTCTTTCCGAGTGACCTTATTTAAGCGCCGGTAATCCACGCAGAAGCGAATCGAACCATCCTTCTTTTTAACCAGAACCACAGGTGATGCCCACGGACTTTGTGAAGGTCGAATAACGTCGCGTTTAAGCATATCATCAACCTGTTCGGTAATAACTTGACGTTCGGCGACGGAAACACGGTATGGTCGCTGTCGCACTGGCGCGTTGGAGCCTGTGTCGATGTAATGAAGAATGGTAGACGTTCGTCCCAGGGCAGGTTGAGCAACGTCGAAAGATTCGCGGAACTGGTACAGCAGCTGGAGAAGATCAGAGCGTTCAGATGGCGACAGTCCGTCTGCGATCGACGAATTGAATAGGTCGGAAGGTGGTACATCAGAAGGGTTGAGGGCACCGATAGCTTCGAAGTCGATGCCAGATGAATCGTGGTGCATGGTAAAAATTTGTCCTTTGTGAATGGCCTGCACGCGTCCAAGAGATTCACCTTTAAACAGTTGGATGGGATACGGAAAGGGATTGGTGACGCAGAGAACGCTGTTCCCTTGAGAAATGGAGAGGGTCGAGTAAGGCAGAAGAAGAGGTTTCCGACTGAGCAAGAGGCTTGATGGCTCAAAGAAGGCAGCTTCATCACAAATGCCGGCGCAGAACACGGGTAGCAGAAGAGCTGCTGTCGGGGGAATTGCAGTGTCTTTTTTCACGACTAGCTTGTGTGCGGCTTGCTGAGTGTGGTTGTAGGGCTGGTCGTAGAACGGGAAGAGTTCAAGTTCAGACTTGGCACAATTTATAACAGCATGATGACGCGATAAAAAATCCCAGCCAAGTATGATGTCGTGCGAGCAGGATGAAAGGACGATAAACTCAACAATGTAGTGGTCCTTCGCGATGATCAGTCGGGCAGTGCAGGCGGCTATAGGCCGAACAGGTTCTCCATTCGCTGTTCGTAAGGATATCTTATCAAGAGGCGTGGTCACTTTTCGGAGCTTGCGGCAAAGTTTGGCGTCTATAACGGAAACGGCAGCACCAGTATCGACAAGCGCATATGCATGAGTGCCTTCTACAAAAACTTCGACAATATTCGACGGCAAAGTTCGGCATTTCGACAGCGCAGTTCTTGCCTCCTGAACTGCGGCGGCTAGTTTCCCTCATTTTCAGGGGCTGGCCGACGACGCATTGGTGACAAGGAGCGGCGACGGGGTGACGGTGAGCGACGAGACGTAGGTTGCGGGTAGTCACGTGAGAAGGTGCTTGATTGAGGATCTGGACTTTCGTAACGAGACAGGGGAGGACGGTTCCTAGAGTTGTTCTGTGAATGGGCGTCGGTGTATCCTGGCACGCGGCGACGGCAGTATCGGGCGATATGGCCAGGGCCGCCGCATGCGAAGCAGATCGGCCGGTTATCACGCGTTCGCCAGGCATTTGCGGCGATAGGAGGAGCCCATGTGGCGGACGGCTGAGTCGAGGCTGGGGTAGCGATGGGAGCAGCCCACGTGGCAGATGGCTGAGCCGGAACTGAGATATGCGGCACACCATGGAACGGCGAGGGCTGGTAGGGCTGCTGCCGCTTTACTGCCTCAGCGTAGGTAAGAGGCGCGGCGACAGGGTGTTGCGGAAAGGGCACCGGCATGGCCTCGGAAATCTGTTCCTGCAAATATCGGGGGGTCTCGCTGGTGAACCGGCCCGGGGCAGGCAGCGGCTGCGAGAGGTGGCGTCTGTTGGGCAGCGTGAGCTAGCATGGTCGACGGCAATGTGCGGGATCGGAGTTCCAGGGCGTAGGCGATGGGGGTACCCGGCACCTCCACCAAATGTAATGAGGTTTATTGGTCACGCCTAAGAAACAGGCAGCAGAACACAGGGCGAAGAAGATGGTGGTGTTCGCACGCAGATCTCGTGGTGCTTCTGCTCGTGATGATGATCGTTTTGCTCCCTGTCATTGTGTTCGTTCCTTCATTATATTTGTAATAATTGGCATATAACTGTCAAGAAAGTAAAGTGGACGAAAACATAACTTGCCGCCGACCGCGACCGAACCTGCGACCTTCGAATAACGCGTCCGATGCTCTACTACTGAGCTACGGCGGCGGTCATCCCCCCGTCCACTTTATAGGGTATGTATGTGCATTTAAACATATGAGTGTTAGTCAGCGCCGATAGCAGCCATGTCGGCGAGTGTGGCGTCACGTAGTGCCGTTTGGCGTCACGTAGCGCTTGATCTTCTTACGAGCCGGCAGCTGACCAATAATCCCTCGCATACTACCTGAAGGCATCAAGTCTACCAGAACGAGACACTTGCCATGAATGAAGGCAAAAAGATGGCTTTTTTAAGGGCTCGTTTTTCTTTTTTAGGCACAATATTAATGAGAACTAACAGACAGTAATGCCAAGGAAAGTATAGGATGTGTTATTTGTAATAATTGGGATATAAATGTGAATAGATAACTTGCCGCCGGCAGGGACCAGTACTTTCAGTGCCATGAGGAGCACGTGTTGTGGGTGAACGCCTCGCCTGTCTTGCGGCGAATTTCAATGCTCGCCTTCATGAACGCAGTTGGGTGGGGAGCCGTGATTCGACAATGTACACAGAGGTAGATGTGGGGGAAATCCCACTCTTCTGCGTACTCGTCAAAGAGTAGACATATTGGCCTCTCTCCTTCGCCGGGTGCCATATGAACACAGTGCGTTTGATCTACTAGACCGTACCTGCTGTCGTCGTAAATGATAGTGAAACTCAACGAGTTGAGTCGCACAGATACTTGCATTGAGTCAATTAGGTCCGTGAAATTAAGTGCAGCTTCAATCAAGTCGTCCTTTTCGTTGGGGACATGGTTTTCGTCATCGTACTTGCCCAGAAGATTCCAGTCGATTGTTATACCCAAGTGTTTGTACAGGGGCGATGACTCGAGATATTTCAGGCACGTGAAGGCATTGCTCTTGTTTACGAGACCCTGCCAGAAGACCGTTTTGTAGATCATGCACCGCTTAACGTCTATGTAGACTGAAACGAACGTCGCCGATGTCGCGAGGCAAGCGCTGGCACGCCTTTTGCACGCGAGCGGGCACGTTCACTACTTGCCCCTGGATCCCAAACTGCGAATTATCTGCGCGTCAGGCGCTTGATTGTCATGAAAGGGATGCGAGGTGCAATGAGTATTTCTTCGACCACGTTTAGTCTGGGTAGGTCTTGTGGCTTGGGCGGGTAGTAGAACCCGTACGTGATACGCGCCGAACGGGGATACGCGCCCTGCAGTCAACGACGTTTTGCACGTATTGCACACTGCAAAGTCTCCGTGGTTTTTAGCGACAGGGAACGTTCTAGCACGCCAATGGCTCTGGCTCTCGAGCCTTCGTTACGAATGTTGCCAGTCTTACTGAGGTCGTTGTTAAACCACAGTCGGTCGCACGCTCTGCAACTGTGGCCAAACGACCTGTCTAGAACGTCCCGCCGCCCGTAGGCAGGAGGGCCCGCTGCTCCCGCTTGGCAGCGGCTTCGCGCGCCTTCCCTTCGGCGTCGGCTCGTTCATGGCGTCGCCGTTGAGCTTCGCTCTCTCCGACTCGAACTTCTGGGTTTTCCTGGCGTTGCTGTCATAGTGCTGCTGCTTCTTGTGCTCCCACTTGTGGATCTGCATCGCGTCGCTCTCGACGTGCTGTCGTTGCTCGATCTCGTACCGCAGCGTCAGAGTCGCGCCGTTGACGATGTGCTGCTGCTTCACGGGCTCGCCATTTTGGGTTTGCATCGCGTTGCTCTCGTTGTGCGGCTGCTTCACGGACTCGAAGTTCTGGGTCGCCTTCACGTCGTCGTTGTCGTCGTGCTTCTGCTTCGCGAGCTCGAACCTCTTGGTGTTGCCGGCGTAGCCGTTGTGCTGCCGCGTCTCGTTCTCAAAGTGTAGGATCAGTCACGACGGTTGCGCTTACGTTCGCGCTCATCCATACTGCAATGCTAAGTGTGGCGACATTGATCGAAGCGCTAGCGCTGCACGGTCTAAGTACAAGCGGCTTGCGAGCAAGGCCGCGCGCTGCGCACGGCTTGTATGCGCGCTCTAGCTACGAGCGGCGTGGCTCCGGCGCAACGTCGCGGCGCGGTCGGTATGCACGCTGCGTGCGTTCTGCGAACGGTTCTGCGCATTACGCCGTGCGCTTGCTCGGAGACGGGTTTCGGTATTGGCCATGAGGTGTTACGGAGTCGCCCTCCATCGAACGCGCCTCGATTGCGTGCTTGGTAGGATACCGCGCCGCGCTTTCCATGGGTTCTGCTGTCGGCTCTGTACTAAAACACATCGCGGAAGCCCTCCAGGACATTTCTGTACGTATATTCGAAACTAAATATGTTCCTTAGAATGAAAATAACAAGTTTCGATGAAAAGAAAGCACAAGATAGTTTACAGCTACTGCGTTTTTGCAGAAAACGGAGCGCCCACTTCAAGCGGTCACCACGATGGAGACCCCTGAGCTGGCTTCTTGCGTGAAAGGTAGGTAGTCGCCGAGTGCAAACTGTGAAATATCTTGTTAGAGCTCACTGTCTTTAAGGCAGCGATCTCATGGGTTCGCGCCCACCGACGGTGCGTCTGCACGTATGAGTGTCTGCATGTATGTCCGTACTCGTTGTTTCGCATTCGCTACGAGCGTATTTTGGCACCGTGCTGAGAACTTTAGGCCGCATAATATAACAATCTGTGAGTAGAGAAATAAGCATTGTCGTGCGGGTGCTATCAGAGCAGTTCACAAACAATTTCGTTACAACTGCGACTTGTGCGCCTATGGCATCTTGTGATATGTGCCGTCCCGACGATTGTCTTTTACAGCGAAAGCTGTTATGAGACCACAAGGGCCGTTTTTGGCACCGTAGTTGTCCGCCGCCACCGCCGCCGGTGTCCGTAACCACTATCGCTCGAAATAAGAAAACAAAACGAAATAAGAAAAAATGTCCATGATGGAGCGAGGTTCCAACCTGGGCCCTCTGCGTGTGAGCCCAGTATTCAACCTCAGAGCCATACCGGCGCTTGAAAGTGCTTTGCAAAATGACCCTATACAGTCTTCATGTCGGGAAGGAACCACATCAACATATGTAATGTAGCGTGGTAGAAGAGTAAAATAACAACCAAGTGTCACGCAACGCGAATTCTGTAAGCAGGCGTCACACAATGCGAATTGCGCAACGAGTGGGTTGTTGAATGCTTCCAACCCATTACAAAGGACTCTGCCATAATTATTCATCGTCATCAGCCACAGCATCAACAAAGTGGACATAATGCCTCACAGGTGTTTAGCAGGTACCACGGTTCTGCGTAGAATGAAGAAAAAGTGCTTAGTGGCTGCTTCCGTACTTCAGAAAAATTGTGATGATTGATGGCGTAGTGGGTTCCTCGCAAGTGTGCTTCTATTGGTTGCGAAGGAAGCCCATAACGCTCCCATGAGTCATTTGCTCGGGGTCTCAATAAGTGTAATTCCGTCTCTCTATCTCTTTCTCACGTTAGCGTATGTTATAAAGCGTGGTGGGAGAGTGAAATAACAACCGGTCACCACACAATGCGCATTACGTAACTAGTGGGTCGTTTAAAGCTTCCAACCCATTACAAAGGGATCAGCCATAATTCTTCATCGTGATCAACCGTCGCATCAGGAAACTGCTCATAAGGCCTTACAGATGGTACCTCGCTTCTCCGCAGAATGACGAGTAATGTCGTGGTGGGTGCTTCCCAACTTCACAAAAATTATGATTTGTGGCGTATTGGGTACGTTCCTAGTGTACTTGTATCAGTAGCCACACGACAGTTTATAACGGGCTCTAGAAATGCCGCTCTTCGAGCTTTCTCTGTGACTGTGCTGCACTTTCCGCGCAGGCCTGGCGTTTTTTTTCGGTCTAAATTCGTGTACATTTCAATGTCATTCGGCAAGTTGCCTCGCACTGCATATTGGTAGGACTTCTCTGCGAGCCATTGCCGCTGCTTCTGTTTCTTTATTCAGTGCATTTGTTTCATTTTGTGCTCACACAAAGCGTGAGAAAATGCGATGCCTCTTTTAATGTGTTCCTTAAAGGGACACTAAAGGCAAATATTAAGTCGACGTTGATTGTTAAAATAGCGGTCCAGAAACCTCATAGTGCTACTTTTATGCCAAGGAAGTGCTTATTTTGAAATAAAATCACGTTTTAGTGGTCCGCATCGCGTTAACGCACTTCAAATCACCTGCCTGAAATCTGACTTTCATACGTCACTGCTGCCGTGCCCAACGCTGCCCGCCTTTACTGCGCGGCCGCCGACACTAGTAGCAGCAGAGCGGAAGTAGCGGGACCCACAGCAGCAACAACGGCCATCGAAGCCATCGAAGCTTGCCGCAATCGCCGCAATGGATGTGGTTGGAGAACTTGACAACGAGACATTGGCTCGCGACGCTGGGCTCTGATTCAGCGACTTGAGCCCCGATGAACGCGGTATGCTGCTGAGGGCTCGTAGTGCCGGCGTCGTTGCATGCGGCATTTTGTCGAACTTTTTGTCAGAGCGACTTTCACGAGCGCGCAAAACACACGCGGCCGTACGCGATCCCGAAACTACCACTCAGATGCAACCGCGTGAGCGAAGCAGGGCGCTGGGCGAAGCGCAGTTCGGCGAAAACGGAACCTTTGAACCACGCGCGCCGTTCTCCGTGGTAACGCCACAGAGGTTCTTTTTTCCATGAATCAAATGGAAACGAACAAACAGCATTTTATTACGTCTTTTGATGCACGGAAGGTTCTTTTTTTTATTGCTGCTAGTTTGATTACTAGTGATTTATTGTAGGCAGACTCTCATACGTCATCGGGATCACTTCGAAAATGTCCCACTCATGGCGCTCATCATGTGATACATTTAGATTAATTTCTCGGTGAGTAGGGCACTGCTGTTGATAATATTGCCGTTTTAGAAGTTGTCATACATTGAGCTTTCACTCTGACATAAATTGTTATTTGCCTTTAGTGTCCCTTTAAGTATCGCTCCCTTTGCATTCCAGTGATCTCGCCGCTCTCTGCAATCAAGAAACTCATAGACGAAAAGTTCACCACGTCGAGATTGCTGGTGGAAGGAGAGGCGGTGCACGAGGCCAAACGTGTCGTTGCATGCAACGTGAAAGACAGGAAAGAAAGTGCAATAACGTTCGCCGGACTTGTACTACAAGCGTCGGCGGTAAACAAGGACTCGCACGAAGTTGAAGGAACGGTGAAAGAAAGAAAAGTGATTGGAGCCACCTGCAGCCGCAAAGCAGGGTAACAACAAGGCGTAAAGAGTAAAATGCTAAATTTTAATGCGCAGCACTATTTAACGAGTACCGCAGCAATTTTGGCAGCAGTGCACGCCGTGTCTAACGCAAAAATCGTGGCATCTTTCCCACACAAATAAATTTGGGGGTGATACGGGGTTGGGAAACACGAAGTTTTGGCAGAACCAGCAAGAAAAAAAAGAAAAAGTACTAAACATAGAAAGAGAATGGTACGAGCCAAAGAATGCTACCTATTAGGAGATAATTCACTGAATTTCTGTAGCTGTTTTCAAGCATGTATTACATTTAAACGTGCATTTTTTAGTAAATGCTATGCTTTTATCACTTTGAGCTTATATTTAAACGACCTTAAATTTATTGAACAATTTGACCACTTTTTGTTATGTTCACTAGGACAACTGCAAAAAACTTCCCCTGCTTTCCTTGACTTCAGTATCTGCTGGCCCCCGACTAAATAGGATGGCCATATCCTATTGTGCTCGTCTATGTCGAAGACCAAATGTTATTTCAGTGGGTGCGGATGGCTGTTAGGACGGTATATTGCATCATTCCGATATCTGTGCAACTAACACACACAATATATATATATATATACATATATATACATATATATATATATATATATATATATATATATATATATATATATATATATATATATATATATATATATATATATACAGGGTGTTTCACGAAATGTGTCCAACCTTCTCGAAAATTCAGGAAAATGCGATATTTGATCGCTGCCTTCAGTATTGATTTTTCTGTAGTAGCATGAATTTGAGGATGATTAAGGAAATTATTTGGGACTGTAATTAAAAAAGATAAATTAATTAACTTTTTATTTAGCGCAGTTAGGTGGTTCTGTCAAATGATAGAATTGAAGTTCTTCATGGCAGAAACCTAACCCAACTTTGAGATTTAGAAAAACTGGCATCTAGTAATAATTACGAAGTAATGAAATTCAACCAAATTCAATGGCGAAACCTAAACAGAAACATGGAAGAACGCAACTGCCATATTCTCCTGAGACGTCCAAAATGAGTGAATGACTTCTTCTGTAGCGCAACGCATCTTAAAATTGTTAGAGACATGACTTGAGACAGTAATTAAGAAAGTCAAATTAATTACATTTTTAATTAGTGGAGTTAGGTGACCGTGTCAAAATGGGGAATTGAAGTTCTTCGTGCCAGAAACCCATCCCCACAATGATATTTCGAAAAAGCGGCCTCTAGTAGTAATTACGAAGTAATGAAATTCAACCGCATTCGATGTCTTTCGCTGTTGAAAGCCGTTGCATTTGGTTGAATTTCATTACGCCGCAACAATTACTAGAGGACGCTTTTTCGAAATCTCAAAGCTCGGATGGGTTCCTCGCATGATGAACTTCAATTCTCCCATTTGACACAACCACCTAACTCAACTAAATGAAAGTAATTAACGTAACTTTCTTAATTACTGTCCTAAATGACGTCCTTAACTACCTAACATTCCTGCAGAAAAAGCAATTCTGAAAGCCCCGAGCAAATGTCGCATTTTCCTGATTTTTTGAGAAGGTTGGACACATTTCTTGAAACACCCTTTATATCCTTCTTTTTTTTCTACAGTTGGTTTTATATGTCTTCATTCAGGCTGCACAAATGCAAGCACATGGTTGCACTACTACTACACATTAATGCAAGAGAGACCTTTGACATCCTGTCAACTACTGATCTTCCTCAGCTGTGGGGAAAAGAGCTTAAGACAAGGATCAAAGAGAAATATGCACCAAGAAAGATTGTGGACCTTTCTTGTTCAAAAAAGGTAAACGGTTATTCCTTTCAACTTTACTTATTCCAAAATTGAAAGTCATAGTAGCCGTGAAATAAAGCAACGGTCAAAGTGAGATATGTTTATTCCTGAAATGTAGGTGGATAACAACCACGTAGAGCTCTGAGGACATCTTGAATAGGCTGCTGCACGGTTTACCATACAGTTCTACAGCATTCCGTCACAGTGAAAGCAGTAGGCATACGTGTCCTACTGTCAGATATGACTGACTACCATTATTTTTGTAAAGATAATGCCAACCACAAGAAACCTACGACACATTGCGGCAGAGAACATATTTGGTCGGCTTGCTCATTATAAAACCGCTTGAGCTCTTTGCACTGGCCGACGCTTTTAACACCAACGTTACTAGACTAGTAACGTTGGTTAACACTCTGTGCAAACCACATAGAGAGAAATTAGTGCAACTACATAAGGTCGGAGCCAGGACTTTTTTTCGGGGGGTTCGATACCTCTATATGTACGTATGTGTATGTTTGTACCTGTACATTGATACGTACACATAAAAAAAATACAGAGGGGGTTCGGACTCCCCAACTTAACTTTGGATGCGCCAATGCTGCAGCATCTTGCTTACTGCAAACAGCAGACAGAGATAATTTGATACTTGCAGTGTCATGCCATTCAGTAGCACCGCTAAAATTAGTGTTTCCAAATACCAGCGGACTTCAACAGATACTTCATTGAAGTGGCAAGCCTGACTACAGACGCTTTCATATACATTACGTAACGTTATCTTCACATATTGGTGCTGGTTGCCATAAGCATACCTTCCATAGGTATGAGTTAGAATTTTCTATGTATGCACCACACACTGATGCTGCAGGAAGATATTAAAGCAACATTGTTTAACTATGTCTATCT
Organism: Rhipicephalus sanguineus; assembly: GCF_013339695.2. Taxonomy (NCBI): domain Eukaryota; kingdom Metazoa; phylum Arthropoda; class Arachnida; order Ixodida; family Ixodidae; genus Rhipicephalus; species Rhipicephalus sanguineus. Next base: position 40,193,645 of record NC_051182.1, read on the forward strand.
CTGCTATCATGGCTTGTAAACTTTTTGTCAGCTGCACATTAGAAGCAGATGCTTACAAGAAAACACAGACAAATGAAGTTCTGGTAATTAGACAACTGTATTTATAACCAACGGAGTGCACGTCATGAACAAAATCATAATACAGAAACCACTTATAAAAACTGTAAGCATAATGTGCAGCCACAGTCATAGTGTATGACGTACATTATTGTACAAGCTTATTATATGCAATGAGCAAAAACTATTCTGCATAAGACATGTCAGCGGTGTCTCGTCTAGGGCTAGTTGGTATGGCGTGACTCTATGGTGTATTGCGGCACTGCGCACACGATGGTGGCAAATACATTACCATGGTGTGTACTTGTTTCTTGTTTTTCATCGTAAGTTTCATTTGTGAGCCACCTTTGCAGCGCAATTGACCATACAATCTTATGCTGCCACTTTCTCACGTTACCGCCATGATTTTTGGCACTTGCGCAATGTATTTTCATTCCAGGAAACCACGAGCATACAGCAGATGTAGCCAGCAGCCCCTCTTCAAGTGGTAAAGAAGCCTGCAGCGCTGCAGATGCAGCAAATGCAAGCACAGTGTCAAATGAACACTGTTCAGGTGTAGAAATATCAGAGCAATATAAGGAAGTACCCAGGGAAGCAAGGCCACCAGCACTGGCAGAAGCTGTCATCAAGGCAGTAGAAGCAGGGACACTCTCAACAGAAGACATTTATTTACAATTGCAGCAGACGTATACACAATGAAACATTCAGACAACTACGCACCTGGCAAGAGAACAGGCGGACTCACAATATTGGATGCTCTACAGAAAAGGACTCATAACAGCATCTATTGCTTATTCTGTGTCCACGCGTGTGCATACCATAAAACGAAAATGGGCCCCCATGACGTGCGCTCACTGCTTAAGTCTGTGTTGAGGGAACAAACAGTGCAAACTCCAGCTATGTCAAGAGGAATCGTGCTTGAGAGAACAGCAACAGGCTTTCACGTAGCCACAACAACACACCAAAATGTCAAACTAGAAAGCATGGGCCTTGTAATTTCCAAAGAACACCCTTGTATTGGAGCAAGTCCAGATGGACTTGTAACTTGCAACTGATGTGTTGCCAGAGTGCTAGTAGTGAAATGCCCAGTTAATATGGAAAGGTTTCGGGCAAAGGAGCTCACAAAACAACGCAATGGCAATTTTTGCCTTAAGCAAACAAGTAGATACTTCTGCCAAAAATAAGTTCAAATGGGAGTTTTGGGAGTTAAGAAAGCAGACTTTTTTTGTTTTCCAGGACAGCGAAAATGCCTTGCTGCTTACTTATGATTTTGATGAAGACTTTTTTAGCAATGTTGTCGAGCGAGCTCTATAATTTTTTAAGTCTTATGTCATCCCGTACATAACTCATTATGGGCATAATATGTAACAGTTACCTTTAACCTTGAACAGAAAATTGACGACAAAGGTAGAGACTGTAAGTTTGACATTACTTTCATTGTGATTGCACTATTGAGTTCCATCATGAGTAATCTGCGACAAAGTGGTTGTATAGGTAGCGTTTTTACATTGAAAAAGGGTTTACATGCATGGTTATGTTTACATTTAAACCACTGTTTGCAAATGTAAGAACGTGGGCATCTACAGATTCTCTGTACAGTGCGAATAACGACCAAAAGTAAATGACAGCTTGTTTATGTGGCTTCTCTGTTGTGCACTCTGCCTTCTTAAAAAATAATTTTCTAATTTAAAAACGTGTTATCATTGAGGACTGGCCTAGAAAAGTTAACAATTCCAGCTGTGATCTGCACAATGTCATCAATAAAAGGAAAAAGCTCTATTCCTGTGTTTCCATTCAAAATCTTGAACAATTTCATTCGCTGGATTGCCTTTTCCACGTGAACTCGTGCTGCAGCAATGTTTTGATTCCTTTGGGCATCATCTTTTGAAAGGTGCTTTTTGTTCCTTAAGAAAGGTGGACGTACCATTTTAACGTGATGTTCAAGGCATAATTTGTCGATCAGAAAACCCTTATATATCATAACACTGCTATGGAAGATAGGAACTTCAGTACATTAGATTCTTCAGTTATGAAGGCATCGGATGCCCATCCTCCGTAGGCTTCGCTGACATAGCTGATGTGTCCTCCTGGAGTCTCACAGACAAGAATTTTAGCTGCATATGTGCCCTTATACCAACTATATGTCAGCAACTTAGATTCCATGTTCTTTGACCTTTGTAGTGGAATCTCAGTACAGTCAAGTAGTGCCCGAACAGTGGTGTAATCTTTAAAGTATACAGTCCAATTTTCAATGACAGCTTCTTTTGTAGGCCAATATTCTGCCGGGCGCAGTATTGCTGCAATGACTGTCACGCTTACTTTAAATATGTCGGCTGCAGTGGTGCGGTGAACACCAAAGAGCACACCTAAGACTGAAAATGTGAGATTGTGCGGCAACTTCATAAATGTGAGCAGCACAGCATCTTAATTTGAAATGCAAAACTCCTTAGCATGTGCAAGTAGTCTACAATCTGTGCAGAGGTCACACAAGTTGTAGAATAGCTGGAAACAGGGTAGACCAGAAAGCCCACTGAGGGCCTTTTCATCCTGCATAGTTGAAATGCTTAGTGGCTGGTTTCGTACTGCATCAAGGGTGTTGAGTTGAATGCCAATGTCGTGAGTAATTGTGAGGACCTCGGCAGGTATGGCTGAAGTAAAAGATGAATATTATTCTGGCTGTTCCCATCAATGAAAAATACAGATTAACCGTGTTCTTAACAAACCTTGGCTACAGCTCTCATTGTGATCTTCTCCTTCCTCAATGTGGACAGCGAGGGAACTGCTGCTGGCCTGAGGCTCATCAACAGCCAGTGTTGTGGGATCCCCTTTTTGAAAACCCTCAGCCAGAGGTCTGTACTCTGTAAATGAGAAGCACTGATTAATGCACATTACCCACAACAAATATTAACCTTAACAACTTGATCCATCACCAATTCTAGGCGTACGTGGATGAACATATGTTGCTACAATGCAGCAACACATTTCAAGCCACAGGCAGAGGTGTTTTGCGTTCTTTTGCTTCCAACTAGAATTCCACTAATAGTGGTTAGTTTTTGTGCCTCTTGTTTTTATGCTACATGCTTCACGACTGCCTACAAAGAAAGTTTACATTTTCTTTTGTGATCTTACTATTTTATGGCCTGTAGAAAAATTCTCACAAGTACTGATGAAGTGCAGAATAACGGAAAGGTGGCCGAGTTGGTTAGGGTTCATAGTGTAATGTATGGGGCAGCGCTAGAGTTCATGGAGCAGCAGCAGCTGCAGTATCTTGATTTACCCCTGCTGTTCACTCCACAGCATGTATATTGGAAATACCAACCGAGATCGAAAAAACCGTTGTTGCATGGTAATTCAGCCCACTCTAAACTCACCAAAAACGGCATTATTTTTTCTACCTTGTGTTCTTCACTCAAAAAGTCATGCCAACATCAGGTTCAAGATAGCTTCAATAGCCAGCTCCTTAGGCTGAAGACGGCTGGTTATAGGAACGGTGCGATCACTACTGCATGTATTAAGCTCATTAAATGGGTCACGAAAGACAACGCGGAAGCCTGTGATGAACGCAAAAGTCGCGCCAGCAAATTCTTTGTTGTGCCATATCCGCATCGCTTTTCCCAAGGTCTAAAAAATGTTTCTAACCGGTACAAGGTCGATTTGGTGTTATCCGCCCCCCAGAAGATTGGAAGGATTTGTCCCCTTATCATAAAAAAGCAGGCTCTTCTGTTAAAGCTGGATGTAATACTAAACATGTCCACAGCTTCATACCCTGCAAGATAGGTTCAGTATATATGATTCGCTTGTCGTGCGGTAAAGTTTATGCTGGACAAAGCAGGAGGTGCATCAACATTAGACTGCAAGAACACCTACGCTCGCTCACCTCCTCTAATGCCACTTCGTATCATCTAGTCAACCATTGCCGTTCGTGAGGATGTAATCCACACTTTATTGCCACTGTCATTCTTTCACGTCATCATAATAAAACGACAAGAGAAATAATAGAAGCCTTTCACATCAACAGATTACAAGAAAAATGCATCAGCCAAGCATCCATAGATCTGTCTTCTAAAGAGTTAGAATATCTCAGGCTCACGTGCATAGTATAGTGCCACTTCGTAATGTTTTTTTCTTATTGTCTGTTTTTATGCTGAGTATGATTTCGACGAGGCTGTCTTCCTGCTGATATCGCCTTGACATGGTTCACGTGGCACTTTTGATGATAATGATTTGGACCATGCTGGATATATTAGTGGCGTTTTTTCCAATAAACTTTCAGTTGTGAGTACAGCGCATGTCCTGTCTTTTCTCGTCCTTGTATTCGATCTAGCGCTGCCCCATACATTACACTATGAACCCTAACCAACTCGCCCACCTTTCCGTTATTCTACAATGCATTTCTAGTATACAGGGCCTTTCTATGTGTTTCAACGTCCCACTACAAGACCCGGCCAGCTTGGCGTCCCTCATTGTCATTTGTGTGTGCAAAGCGAGAACCGCGTCTTGGTACAGAGAGAAGGGTTTGTGCCCAAATGAAGTCCAGGTGCTCTTCGGGGGCTTAACACCTTCGTTGGGCCATTCCCGTTGAATCTGCCGCATTGTCTCTTCAGAAATGTGGTGTCAGCCCGTCTCTAGAAGGACCATCTGCGGGTGGCGTGCTTCAAGTATCGAGACGACCCTGGAGGACAACGGCACTTCGTGAGTGGAGCCGCACGGCGGACCATACTACACAATTCCTTTGGTCGCTACTTTTGCAGCATCTACCCAAAAAAGCCAAGGCTACTCCTCCAGAAAATAAAGTGTTGGTGCTTGGTGATCACAGCGTTCCAGAACGACACCTTCGAGTGCTTCAAAAAGGCCCCAAGTTTGCCACTGAACCCTTCATCTCGCCGCCAGAAAGACTACCCTGTGTACGCAACATCGCCAGCCAAACCCAGGAAGACCTCCGTCCACGATTTGTCTCGGAAGCCATGGACGTGGTGTCTACCACTGCATCTGGTTCTCGTAAGCCAGCAAGCATTCTTCCAGTGATGAACTATATGCTTGATAATGGCTTGTTTGTTCTTGAGTCAGACAAAGAAGGTTTTTCAGTTGTTTTAGACGGGGGAACGTACAATGAAAAGGCACAAGCCGCCGTAGGGAAAAACATTTCATGCGTCTCAGAAAAATCTGAGAGGATTAGAAAACAAGCTGTGTCTCTCTTGAACGATGCACGACTTGATCATCTTGTCAAAGGCATTAAAAAAAGCCAAAGAGAAAACCCTGGGAATATTTTTTAGTGTTAAAGCACATAAGTTGGATACGCCCTTTCGCTCCATAGTGTCTGAAAGAAATACCTGGCAAAGCGTTGTGTCGTCATACCTTCAAAAGAATTTGTCCTGCCTAAATCTGGAAAACCCGTACTTGATTTCTAGCTCATCTTGTTTGGTTCAGCACTTGGAGATGCAGTCTCTAAAGGGTTGTGCCGCCCTGAATGTGTACGTGGAGGATTTGTTCTTTTCATTACCACACAATGAACTAATGGAAAGTGTTAAGATTTGCATTTCACAGATTAATAACGAACTTCAGTTTAGGGCTAGGAGCGGCGTTTTGCTAGCATCCTTCCTAGAAATCCTGTCCATGTACCTAAGATCTACCGTCATTGGTTGGCATGATAAAGTTTTGCGTCAAAAATCAGGCGTCTGCATCGGTTCAAAAGTTGCACCCGTGTTAAGCGATATCCTTTTGAGCCGCGTTAACAGGAAACTTAGCCGCTGCCTTGGCGATGGTATTCGCCATGTCTGTAGGTATGTGGATGATTACCTGGTGATCTTTGATAAGAAGCATGATTACAGTCAGATGACCAACAGCATTATAAAATGTTTTCAAGAATGTGGGTATGGCCTACGGTTCACCACTGAGTTCATGGAGCAGCAGTAGCTGCAGTATCTTGATTTACGCCTGCTGTTCACTCCACAGCATGTACATTGGAAATACCAAGCGAGATCGAAAAAACCGTTGTTGCATGGTAATTCAGCCCACTCTAAACTCACCAAAAACGGCATTATTTTTTCTACCTTGTGTTCTTCATTCAAAAAGTCATGCCAACATCAGGTTCAAGATAGCTTCAATAGCCAGCTCCTTAGGCTGAAGACGGCTGGTTATGTCAACGCTGCGATCACTACTGCATGTAATAAGCTCATTAAATGGGTCACGAAAAACAACGCGGAAGCCTGTGATGAACGCAAAATTCGCGCCAGCAAATTCTTTGTTGTGCCATATCCGCATCGCTTTTCCCATGGTCTAAAAAATGTTTCTAACCGGTACAAGATCGATTTGGTGTTTTCCGCCCCCCAGAAGATTGGAAGGATTTGTCCTCTTATCATAAAAAGCAGGCTCTTCTGTTAAAGCTGGATGTAATATTAAACATGTCCATAGCTTCATACCCTGCAAGATAGGTTCAGTATATATGATTCGCTTGTCGTGCGGTAAAGTTTATGCTGGACAAAGCAGGAGGTGCATCAACATTAGACTGCAAGAACACCTACGCTCGCTCACCTCCTCTAATGCCACTTCGTATCATCTAGTCAACCATTGCCGTTCGTGTAGATGTAATCCACACTTTATTGGCACTGTCATTCTTTCACGTCATCATATTAAAACGACAAGAGGAATAATATAAACCTTTCACATCAACAGATTACAAGAAAAATGCATCAGCCAAGCATCCATAGATCTGTCTTCTAAAGAGTTAGAATATCTCAGGCTCACGTGCATAGTATAGTGCCACTTCGTAATGTTTTTTCTTATTGTCTGTTTTTATGCTGAGTATGATTTCGACGAGGCTGTCTTCCTGCTGATATCGCCTTGACATGGTTCACGTGGCACATTTGATGACAATGATTTGGACCATGCTGGATATATTAGTGGAGTTTTTTCCAATAAACTTTCAGTTGTGAGTACAGCGCATGTCCTGTCTTTTCTCGTCCTTGTATTCGATCTAGCGCTGCCCCATACATTACACTATGTACTGATAAAGTATCTATAGCCACTTACATGCTCACATATTCTCATCTAGTCATGTTATACAATCATTTGAAAAGTTGGAGCATATTTTTACACAAGTGCACGAGCTGTTCCCCCAGAGCTGACAGCCGCAATTCTTACAGTACAGACAACTACCTATTGCATCACAGCACAAACGCTTGGTGAAGACTTCAGGATCTTCGCACATTTATCACAGCATTGTGAGTCATCAATGCATCACAACCAAGACATGACCGCATAACTTCCCTTACATGCTTTTACACTTATTTCAATGTGCAGGTGCGACTCGTTTTTCTTGATATTGTCACGTGGTCGTGACGTCGACGAAGACAGCAGTCGGCGTTTGCAGGATGAAACTTTTTATTGGGCCGAACTTGTGGCCGGAAAATGAGAAGAAGAACTACAGCAATACACGCTGTACAATGATAGCGGCGAACAGGGCGTCGTCCGTCGATCAACTGACAAGGGGTCAAGCGCGTCGGCTTTAATACAGGCGCTATGGAACTTGCCAGCAATATCGCTGGTGGCGGCGTTATCTCTCGACAAAGCTGGAACATTCGCGTGCGGCGCGCAATCTTAACAAAACGATCTACTAAAATTGTGAAGCTTCTCGAACACTGCTTCGCGGCCAGCGTCGAGCGTTGATAACCGTCCTTGCTGGTCAAACTCGAACACATCAAAATAAAAGAAGAAGCAGGCGTGGCAATATGATGACATCATGAGAAATGGTTGGGCGTTGCACAGCTGGTTTTTGCATATTGAAAAAAATATTTATTCTGCGTACATGCTCTAACCATAATATCTTGCATTTACTGTGTTTGGAATACTACATGTATGGAGTTCTTGCCAACACCATAAAACTCAACAACCATTCTGCTCTAGACTCCAAGAAAAGGTAAATAAAATACCCATGTGCATTCGGCACATTGAATGTATCATAAAGTAAGACATAAAAATGCTTGTTTGCTGCTGGCATACGCATGAAATGCGAAAACCAGGAAATGCCAGACGAACATCAAACATGCCTTATAGGCTTGTTTGCTATATTGGTACACATTCCAATTGAAAGTTCAGCCTACGTATCAATAAAACGAGGCACAGTTCATTTACGCAGAAGTAAATTGCCACTGCACGCAGGGAGAATCACTAGGAAAAACGAATATGCCTTGCAGTTAATCAATTGCGAAAACCTCAGCTCACATGCAAATTCGCCGCTTTTAAGCATGCAGTGTTTGGTGCAGTAGAATGAAAGCTTGGCTCAAAGAATGTTATTGGTAACATAAATGCAGCATATGTCAGCCGCAGTGTTTGACTCGCCCACTATGTACATCCACCAGCAAACGTCATATGGCCTATTAAGTCGAAAGCCTTAGATACCTCATCAAACGGGAAAATTGACCGTCGGCGTCCCGTATCTCCGGCGTCAACACGAGTGATGGAAAAAATCATCACATGATCACGTCACCGTATGACGTCATCATGACGTCACAGGTCGCCAAAATTTGTGACGTCAATATGACGTGCCGTAACACGACGTCAAATGATGACGGCACCGCATGACATTGTCGCTTTGCATTGCCTCCGTGATCGGTGGGCCGATCACGGAGGCAGTGTAAAATTACGTTAGGTGCCGAAAGCTTTTGGATAGGGCGGGAGGGGGGGGGGGCAGGGTATGATCAATACATCGACTGACGATAAAAAAAAGGTGGCTTTCGCCTTCTACTCATCTTAGGCGAATGCATAAGGGACCCTGTCAGTTTTTTTTTTTCCAATGTATCTAAACAAGCTCTTACGTATACACCAGAGCACGCCTGTCTCGCACCCAGGCTGCTGGCGAGCCGAGCGGATACTCTCGCACCAAGACGCCGGGCTGACCGGGCTGCCGAGGCGCGCGCGGGCTGCACCAAGTAAACAGGGCAAGCTGCAGTTCTGAGGCGTTGAAGTGCAAAAATGTACGCGTTCACGCCGCTTCAGCGTATAAGAACTCGTCTGGGCACTATACTGCGTCGTCTTTGGATGCCAAAACAAGCAGCGCAACAAGAGGATAACAGCGTTGTCTGTGACAATTACGACGCGCAACGGAAATAGTGCCGGTGCGGTGTTTTCAGCTTCGCCGCGAGTGGATAACTGTGATTCAAGCAAAAAAAAACTAGGAGCCGAGTGAAAAGGCGCGAGTAAGTACACTAACTGCGTGTATTCTGCGGTGTGATGCCCACCTATTTTATTTTGCGAACCTAATTTGCGTGACACACAGCAGAGACAAATACGATGCCGGCTATAGATTATGGCGCGACGACAGCGCCTCGCTGCGGCTCTGGAGAGAAGCTCTTGTGAAAGTGGGGGCATGCGCGGCTGACTCATCCTGTTTGTCGGGGCGCAAACAAGCGCGCGCGCGTCCACCTCAGTCGGCTCGGGGGAACTGGGGCGCCGTGCCGACAGCATGGCACGCTGAACCGAGAGGCTTGCTGTGCAAAGCTGCATTTCCGCGTCGGAAGAAGCGACCCCGCGGAAGCGAGGTCCGAAATATTGCTGTGTCGTAGGCTGCCACAACAGTGCGGACAACACCAAGGCACGAAATTCACGTGTGAAGCTGTATCGGTTCCCGAGCGTGTCGCACGAGAAATAAAGGCGACAAGCGTGGATCACCACAGTATGGAGAACCAAGTATGTTTTTGTTGATAGCACTGTCTCGCTTTCCGTTTTGGCTGTCTCAGTTCATCATACTCCTTCGTTTCGACTACCTGTATCAGTACGTAACGCTGGGCAGGCACGTAACGACTACAGCAATGATTACTGGCTGTCTTTTCGCATTCTCAAAGTACAATTTCGGTTGTAGCTGAAACAACTTTGTGTATTGATTCCCCGTGTACGTGAGACCTACCCGTCGTTGTCGAACGTTCACACTAGCGTTAAACCGCGGTTAGCATTGCGCTATTGGTTGAATTCAACTGAACTCGGCACACTGTCAAAACATCGGCACCTGCAATTTACGCGTCGGGAAGGCTGCTTTACCAAGCCGGAACGGACGTGTTCGTGCAGCAGGTTTTATACGCCTGTAAAGTCGATATTCTTATAAAAAGAGAGTGCAAGCATGACGCGAGAGCCGAAAAAACGAGGCGAGCAGTTCCACTTCCTTCACAGTGGTTAAAGCTCAGCTAGCTGCCTCGCGTCTAAATCGACAGGTGATGCTCGAGCGGCACGGATCACTTGACTCCAACCTTCTCTGGCTTTTCTAGTGCCATGGCCGTATAATATCTTTTTTTCGCACACCGCAAACGTTTGTTCACGAACATACACGGCTGCTACTGCAAGCATGCCATATCAAAAGAATAATCATATGCTTTATACTCCACAACGCAGAACATCGATAGCGTACACGGCTTCGTTTCGCAGTTCATATGGACCATTACGCATCTTCACCATGACAGAATGTGACTTACATCGAGGTATCGTCCAACGCGGTTTAATCGCGACTTGGGAAATGCATTTCTCTTTGAGTCGGGCGTCGCTGCCGTCGATCATCTGCTCTTCACCGTAAACGTGATTGACGATACTTTCTCATTTTATCAAGTTCGCTTTTCGGAAGTGTCAGTCAAGCTCGGAGATCTTTTTGAAGCCGCACTGCAGGCGGTACATTGTGAGGCGACGCGAATGTACCGCGATAGATCTGCACGTGCGCGGAAGCGAGCGGCGGCGAGAACGGACAACGCTCGTTGCATTTTTCTGCCAGAGATGGCGCTGCCTGTCAAGAGCAGCAGCGCCACTAAGCGATGCTTGGATAGCCTATGGTCGTCTGCGCACAAACAGACGCTTTTCCACGCGCTCAATGTGAGCTACGTTCAACTTTTCACAGATTTGAACACGAAAGAAGGCAAAGTAATAAAAGTTACGTTTTCTTTTCTCAGCTTTGTTTTGACGACGTGAGGTGGCGTCACGTCGCGCAGACGTCATCCAGACGCATTCCATTTCTCGGAGTACCGGGTTTCAATGCTGTCTTCTATGCTGTCCAAAAACGGAACACAGCCATTCTAAGCACTGTAGTTTCGGAGCGGTGCCGGCGCAGCGCAACACCTGTGTGCGGTCGGTATGCGCGCTGCGTGCGCGACGGGGAGCTACGACGAAGACGGCGACAACAGACATCGTGAGAGCCTAAGGATCTTCGCTCCTAAAAATCGCCGAAGTACCCCTTTAACGGCGTTGTCGCGTAACGTTTGGTGCATTTCTGGCGGACTTGAGTAGATTTTCCGTGAACGTTCGGTCGTCCACTTACACAGTTTCATTTTAGACGCGTAGTAAACTAGCTTATTCACCCTCGTCCACTTCCATTGCTTGCGGAGGAAGCGCGCGCACCCTTTTCGTACCACACCCAGAGCAGGAACTGCCGACATGTCTGAACACACCCACAGGTCAAGCGATAGAGGGCACGCAGGAGTTCTCCAGCGTAGTGTCCCTGTATATGCTACCCCAGGTAGCGTATTTGTGCATGACTTTTCCTTGCGCAGCTCGCACCGCTGTTCGGCGAGTGCCGTCACGTGGTGCGAAATGACGTCAAATGTTCAACTGCACCACAGCGAAGCCTTAAACAGATTGACTGAGGACTATTTTGAGTAGAGTTTGATTGTAAGTGAACTTGTGGATATTTTCGATGAGTGAGTGTGGTGTACTCTCGGTAGTTATCACTGTGTGTGTAGCTATATAGTTTTTCGCACTATGAACTGCTGGACATTGTAATGGGTTCAGTGCAGTGTAGTGTTGTGACGTGTTCGCGAAACTGCGTGGTGAGGACAAGCGTGCAGTGAAAGTAGATGTGAACAGAAGAAAAGAGGATGCAAGTTGTAAGTTTAAGATAACATCTGAAGAGCAGAGGGCCTTAACCCCGAGGGGGACAGAAGCAGGTTTTTGAGAAAAAACTCTTGAAAGAGGGGCCCAATGTGATGTGTAAAGGAGGGGCACAAGGCACGTGCCGAACGTGGAAGCGCGGCGATGGTGCGCGAGAAGCAAAAGTCACCCGATGGCACGCGCAACAGCCACGTCGACGCAGAGGATTAGAGGATTGGCCAGATGGGGGCTCGTGGCATGCGACCCGAGCCGTGATGGTGAACGACGAAGGATGATCGTGGGACTGGGCTGTGGGGCACCGGACGGAGAAGATCGAGGAAGGAGCAAGCGTCGCACCCGCGGCGAAAGCGGAATTATTTGTCACGTGTTATCTCGGGGGTGCTTGCAAAAACGGATCGGGAGAGAGTGAGACGGGCACAGGAGACCGTGGTAGGACGGGCAAAAACAACAAAGTATATCATGAGCAAAAAGGTGACAAAGAAAAAAGCGTTAAGAACACTGAGCAATATAACAAAAACCTATTTACACTCTTGCGACATGTCAGTTCATGCCCAGAACCGAAATTAACTAAACAAAGCTTTTTAGCTATGCTTAGCTACGTGTCCAACTCAGTCTGGCCACTATGGGCCTTGCGGTACGAGACGAGAATGTTCTTACAGTACGTCGCGACGACTCGAAGTTCCCGTCGCGTCAATCCCTCGTCGAGACCGTCGCCGACGTCCTCAGTAGTCTTCGAAGTTCATCGTCGGTCGCCTTCGTCCAGCCTACCGCTTGCTCTCGTCGCGTGTGTCCTCAGTAGTCTTCTCCGTCCTCGGTCCGTCGAGGTTAGGCCTAACTGGGCCTTGGTTCCTTGCTTCGGGACTCCACTGGTGACGGGCGTCTCCTTGACTGACCTGTGGTCGGCAGCCGTCCTGCCGAGAAGAGAAGGGCTGCTGACGATCCCGGAACTGCTGTAGTGAGGGGCGACGTGTCCGGGCAGCCTCGCTTGGAGCCTTCCAAGGTCGACGGCCACTCCCCGGGCCTTGCGTTCCGCCACCTCCAGAACCGAGTACCAGCCGCCTTCGCCGCAGGTGCGACGCTTGCTCCTTCCTCGATCTTCTCCGTCCGGTGCCCCACAGCCCAGTCCAACGATCATCCTTCGTCGTTCACCATCACGGCTCGGGTCGCATGCCACGAGCCCCCATCTGGCCAATCCTCTGCGTCGACGTGGCTGTTGCGCGTGCCATCGGGTGACTTTTGCTTTTCGCGCACCATCGCCGCGCTTCCACGTTCGGCACGTGCCTCGTGCCCCTCCTTTACTCATCACATGAGTAGATTTTCCGTTAACGTTCGGTCGTCCACTTACACAGATTCATTTTAGACGCGTAGTAAACTAGCTTATTCACCGTCGTCCACTTCCATTACTTGCGGAGCAAGCGCGCGCGCACCCTTTTCGTGCCACACCCAGAGCAGGAACTGCCGACATGTCTGAACACACCCACAGATCAAGCGATAGAGGGCACGCAGGAGTTCTCCAGCGTAGTGTCCCTGTATATGCTACCCCAGGTAGCGTATTTGTGCATAACTTTTCCTTGCGCAGCTCGCACCGCTGTTCGGCGAGTGCCGTCACGTGGTGCGAAATGACGTCAAATGTTCAACTGCACCACAGCGAAGCCAACTTTACCGACACGACGGCGCGACGCCCGCGCCAACTTGTTTCGGTCAATTCAATCGTCAATGCTTGTTAGAACAGCGAAGCTGCTGTTAATGGTGGTCAATGACAGATGTCACTTTTTCAGTGGTCGCCGGCGTCACCGCACACGCGATGTTTTTTGGCGACGGCCGCTGATCAGCTGGCTTCGGCGGTCAAATTGCACTATGATTGTCGACTATACGTGCGCCAAGTTTCCTTCTCACGCCCTTCAAGAAGATATTTCTTGCCTTCCGGCCAGGCCAGACAAGCTCGTGTGCATGCTTAAAATGATCGAACCATTTTTGTTGCAAGGTACTGAACGGTAAAATTCTCTGTGGCCGCGACTCGGCAAACGGACGCAATTTTGGACGGAGCCTGGCTACATACAGCTTCCCTAAATGCATTATACCTTCGTTTCACTTAGGCACCTTTGAATCACTTTTACATTTCGATCGCTTAATTCACATTTCATTAACTCAGTTACCTTTAGCCCACTTAAGGCGCCTTCGATTTAATTTAGTTCTCACTTGGTTCACTTAATTTGCATGTGTTGCCTCCGCTCAGCCCATGAAGGAACCAGAGTGGTTCCTGTCCCTCTATCAAGGACTGATGCGGCAAGACAACTTTATTTGCTGGCTCGGAATCTTACTCGCACGTTTTGGTCGTCTACCACCTTCTAAAGGTGGCAGTTATATAAACGTGATCCTTCGCTCACACTACAGCTACCATCGCAAATTTCCCCGCTCCAATACAACGCTGTTATTCCGCCTTTGGATGGGTGTTGTATTCACAAAAGTGTACTCATTTCGCATCGGTATGGCGGCCACATCTACATGCGACTCCTGCGAAACCGAAGAGGCAAATGAACACGTCCTGTGCACCTGCGCTCGCTATGACGCCCAGCGATGCCCGCTGCGGATGATTTTGGACCAGCTGGACTCGAGACCATTTTCTGTAAACAAGATTATAGGACCATGGACGTGTGCTGCGACGGCGCAGAAGACAACTAAAGCGCTACTGAAATAACCAAAAATTAACAAATCTGAGCGACCGCCTGTAGACTGGAGGTGCTCCCCAGTTGTGCTTTAGAATATGTCCATCCCTCCCTTGTCTTTTCTCTTTTCGCCGCTTTATCCCTCTCCCCCAGTGCAGGGTAGCGAACCGGACGTGCGTCTGCTTAACCTCCCTGCCTCTCCTTGCTTCTCTCTCTGTCTCTCTTGTTGTGGGTATGAGCCACTGCTCCACGCCCTGCACTGCTCCCGGGATCACGGCATTTCTGAGTAATATAGCTAAAACGGATAAAAGAACAGATTCCGCTTTGCTGTACCTTCCAATTAGACCCGCGGATGCCCTCTCGTTATCTGATTAAAATGCTGCGCTACAGTTACTAGGACAAAAGAAGTTTGGGAGGACACGCGTTACGAAGTGGACACGACAAGCGCAAACTATATCAACTGGACTGCCTCATTGTCTCTCGTTGTGTGTTGTGATATCCATAGACGTGCGCACGTGGTGGGGGGGAGGGTGGAAGGGGGCAGCTGCCCCTCTCCTAGTCACCTAAGAGGGGGGTGTGCAAAATCTGCCCCATACATTGACCCCCCTAGTCATCTAGGAGAAGGGGGGAGCGCAAAATCTGCCTCTTACATTGACTTAGTAGCGGGGGGCGCTGCGATGAACCTTCGCACCCCCCCCCCCTATATGGGAACCCTGCGCACGCCTATGGTGATATCCGCTAGTTTTGTAGCATTACCTACACTTGCCTAGCCAAAGCAGGTTTCGCGGGGGTGATCATGAGCAGTGCTGCGCATGCGCGCGCGACTCGCCGCTGCTGCTCCGCGCATTCGGCATGTCTAGCCTGCGTTTCCTCTGAAACGCGGGCTAGACATGCCGAAATTCTCTCGTGCGCAACGCCGCGATGAGCTCGAGCGCATGCGCGTCCCCTCCCCTTCTCTCTGCTCTCCTACGCTGCCCCCTCTCGCCCGCCTGTCCGACCGCGTTCCCCGCTCGCCCTGTGAGAATTAACGGCCAGGCTAGATGGAAGATAACGCGCGTAGCGTCGCTCTTCGCGTTCCACGACGCGAGCTCGGTAGCATGCCCAACGAACGCCAACGGAACGCGATCGTGCAAGTGCTCCGGCTTCGCATCTACTCATGGTCCCCTTTAGCGGGAGATGGTGTATTCGCCTTCGCTGTGCAGTCGCCGTCTGACAGTGCGCTGGTGCCGCTTGATAGCGCCTCTGACTGGCGTTTGCAAGTGTAACGCCATGGAGAAGGAGAGCGCAAATGCTGCTCAACGGTGCAGAAGAGCCGAGAAGCTTATGTCATCGGATCCCGAATTAGTTGCCTGGCAATTAGCGCTTCAGCGTAAGAAGAATGAACAGAGGAACGCTAAACGTGCTGCGGAAAGCTAAACGTGCTGCGGAAATCTGGAAAGCTCAGAATAATTGGCTGAACCTTTGCCAACGCTACGTATATCCTGGCATAGCCGAGCTAAGCCACTGCAAATTGTTTTTATTCGTTTTAAAGTGTACCGACGAGCTAGCTCAACGTCTTACTATAATTATGTCCAAGTACATTTTACATTTAAGAGGAAGGTTTACATTTTGTGTGAATACCGCCCAGGCCGCGTCTTTTACGCTTATTCAATTCTTTCCATGTGCTAAACGCAATGATATACAGCTGCCTTAACAACAAGTGCGCTGTGAAACGTTTTGTAGTTATGTTGTTAACTCACCTACTGTAATGCGCCCGGGCAGTACGGGTTCAATAAATAAAGAAAAGAAACTGCAAAGATTCAGTGGAAGAGTCGTATCTATGAGCGCCCGATCGAATAAAACGGTACTAACGTCTTCGGTACTCGTAAGTGCAGTTTTACTTAAAATTATGGAAAAGCTTTTCGCTTCTTCTCAGGGTAAAACAAATGTAAAGGTGAAGTACAACAACCTGCCATGCAAGCAGATCCTAACATATTCAACTGCTAGCAAGAAAAATACGGTAATGTATGCTTGTTAGATGAATTAATGCTAATCAACTTGAAATTAAACTAATTCGGCATATCCCACGTACCGTGGGAATCGATGTTATGCGAAGCATTCCGCGGGAAGGTGACTGTGGCGTAATTTGTTACATTGAGCAAAAGGTTATGAAATGATTCTAAAGATAGCTGCAAATGGTATACGCACAGGGATATGGTGAAGTGTCGCACATGTGTTATATAACCAGATGTTTACAGTTCTGTACGATGCCACAGTAACATTAGTATTACCAACACCAGGGTGTATCCAGATAACATCGGACACGAGGTCCCGGTCACCATTCTCGATTTTGATGAAATTTACTGCACACATAGTATTAACCCAGAGCAATGTTCGAAGTTGTTTTGCGAGAAAAAAATTGTTCACCCGAAAAAAATATATCTACATTCTGGCCGCAAAAATCATTTTCCTGCAAATTTCGCGATTTTTTACCTTTGAGCGCACCTAGGGAAAAAACGGTGCTCTTTTTGGCCATGATATTTATTCTCATGAAAGAAGAAGTGAAATACAATTTTATGAGTACATAATTTCCCTTACCTGTCTAAGGACATTTGAGGTAAAACATCACAAACATGGCAAACCGCACAAAACACCGGTATTTCAGGAATTTGTTGCTGCAAACAAGGTAAACTGAGCATAATAAAACTCGGTACATATTAACCGGATATTTGTGCTCTCTTTCAAAATAGCTTTTGTGGTTTTGTCGCGCTCTGTTTTACTTTACAATTGGGCTTAAACGTAAGTGTTTTACCAAAAACGCCAACGTTTGAAAATAGCTTTCTCAAAAAGGATAGTTTAAATTTTTTTTCTCAAAATACCTGTTATTGAAGTCAACGATGTCATTTACCATTCTGCGTAAAAAAACGTTGCATTATTTTGGTTGCTAACAAGTTCTAATGCGTCACATGTGACCAAGTCAGCCTAGCGGCCGCGCCGTCCGATATGTGCGGAAGATGGGATAGAAGTTCTTCAAAATAATTGTACGCGACATAATCAGAAAGCAGCAGCTCGACAACAACAAATGCGCAGCCAGGTTGCATGGTGGAGCAAGCTTTGTCTTGCCGTCAGCCGCTTAAGAAACCCGCAGCAGCGGCCGCTCGAAGCGGTGGGCGCTCACATTGCATGAGTGCCGCTTCGACTGTGGGCGAGCTCGGCTTGCGCGTGAAAACTACGCTCGGTGGACGCATGAGATAAGGAATGCATCGCTGTTAAAAGGAAACGTTATTAATTGCCAACAAGGTTCATATTATACAACAAAAACACCGCCGAGAATTTTGCAGTTAGCGCCTCCAGTACAGCACCCATACATTTTTCCCCTGTTGTTATGTCCGAAGCGGCAAAATATCGTGATAAACGCACAGCTTGTGTAGAATATCATATCTCTAGACACAATATAATACAGCATTGTAAAATCGGTACTTTCATAAAGCAAAGAACTTGGACACATTTCTATTAACAGCCGGCTGACACCACTGTTCTGGCACGAGAACAACACCAGTTTGAGTTGTTCGACCATCGTGAGCACGTGCGACAGTCTTCTTTAGCTGTCACAAAGCTTACTTTTGTGCCATATGTTGCCGACAGATTGAACCCAATTATTTTTAGACTGTCAGGAGAGAGGAAGCAACACACGAGCGCACTACTGGAGACGCTCATTGCAAAATTCCCAACAGAATTTTCGTTGAACATTAAGGACCTGTTTGGCAATTAACAACGGTTACTTTTCACAGTGATGCATTTCTCACCCCATTCGTACTCTGGGCGCAGTTTTCACGCGCAAGCGGACCTCCCCAACAGTCGAAGCGGCACTCATGTAATGTGAGCGCCCGCCACCTCGCGCGGCCGCAGCTGCTGCGGGTTTGTCAAGCGGCTGATCGCAAGACAAAGCTTGCTCTACCATGAAATCTGGCTGCGCATTTGTTGTTGTGGAGCTGCTGCTTTGTGATTATGTCGCGTACATTCATTTTGAATAACTTCTATCCGATCTTCAGCACATACCGACGGCGCGGCCACTAGGCTGACTTGGTCACATGTGACTCATTACAACTTCTTAGCAACCAAAATAATGCAATGTTTTTTTTACACAGAATGGTAGATGACATCGTTGACTTCAACCACAGGTATTTTGAAAAAGTTAAAAATATCCTTTTTGAGAAAGCTATTTTCAAACTTTGGCGTTTTTGGTAAAACACTTACGTTTAAGCCCAATCGCAAAGTAAAACAGAGCGCGACAAAACCACAAAAGTTACATTAATGAAGAGCACGAATATAGAAGTTAATATTCCTGGACCCGTTACCCTTGTCGTCTTCGGGAAACAAGTGGATAATCGTCGCTACAGATTATTTAACCCGCTACGCAGAAACGAAGGCTCTTCCCAAAGGCACAGCTTCCGAAGTCGCTCAGTTTTTCACAGAGAGCGTTGTACTACGCCACGGCGCTCCTTCCTGCTTCATCACAGACCGAGGAACGGCGTTTACGGCAAGGCTCCTTGAGCAGGTTTTTCAGCTAAGTTGCACCACGCACCGCAAGACAACAGCCTATCACCCACAGACAAACGGATTGACCAAAAGGCTGAACAAAACGATGACTCATATGCTGTCTATGTACATAGACGTACAGCACAAGACGTGGGATGAGGTGCTGCTTTACGTAACATTCGCGTACAATACCGCAACGCAAGAGACCACACGCTTCACGCCGTTTCGTCTCCTATACGGTCGTGATGTCCAGACGATGTTGGATGCAATGCTCCCCTGCGACATTGACAACATCGACAATCTTGACGAAGATGCTGAGTGTTTTGTGCAACGAGCCGAGGAAGCACGCCAACTGGCCCGCGTTAACATCAAGAAACAACAGGACGTCGACACATGGCGCTACAACCTCCGCCACAGACAAGTCGATTACTAACCGGGTGACCAAGTGTTGGTATGGGCCCCCGTGCGCCGCAAAGGTCTTTCTGAAAAGCTTCTCAGTCGGTATTTCGGCCCTTACAAAGTGCTACGACGAGTGAGCGACGTCAACTACGAAGTCCTTCCGGACGGAAGCCAATCACCACGACGCCGACAGCCACGACCCGAGATTGTGCACGTGGTGCGGTTAAAACCATACTACACATTGTGACATTGATGACATTAGGTTTTCGTTTATGTTTGCCGTAAATGCTTCGTTGAGCATCGAGGCGATTCTCCTTCGGGAGGAGGGGCAATGCCACGCGCTTAATATGCCAGCGAGAAAGAGGCAGACGAAGACGCAGTAGCTCTCGCGCCAGTGCCTTTGTTTTGGCTGTGCTCTGCCGACCCCGTTCGGGACTTGGGGCCTTGTATCGCCGCCTTGTGCACGTCGCCTTTGTATTAAACGTGACAATATGAACCGAGTTTTATTATCCTCTGTTAACCTTCTTTGCAGCAATAAATTCCTGCAATACCGGTATTGTGTGCGATTTGGCATGTTTGTGATTGTTTTCCTCAAAGGTCTTAGACAAGTAAGAGAAATTGTAAACTCTTAAAATTGTATTTAACTCTTTCTTTGATGAGAATAAATATCGCGACCAAAAGTGAATCGTTTTTTCCCTAGGTGCGCTCAAATTTAAGAAATCGTAAAATTGGCGGAAAAGTGATTTTTGCGGCCAGAATGTATATATACTTTTTTAATGTTAACAAATTTTTTTTTGCGGAACTAACTTCAAAACCATTGTTCTGGGACTAATACCTGCGTCTACAGTAAATTTCATCAAAATCGGGAATGGTGACCGGGACCTCGTGTTCGATCGTATCTGGACACACCCACCAGACGATGTAAGCCGATATGTAGTGCTTATACTTGTCTGTTACGATGGTGAACGCGCGCATGTTTCATGAACCACTGTGCATATGCGGAAGGGGTACTTCAAAGGTCTCACGTAGATGGCGGCGAGCGCAACGGCTTTGTTATTTGGACTGATGAGCGCAACGCAGACCTCGCTGCTTTCGGTGTGTTCCGTGTCTGACGGTCGGCGAAGTGGGATGCGGCCTACGTTGAAGTTGCGCATTGCCGTGTTCTTATCTGTGCCTACGCCGCAGCACCTGCGATGAAGCCGCTTGCCGCGAGCGACACATCGGCATCCCGTGATTGCTGTGGGCTCATCTCCGCAGTTTTCAGAAAGTGCTAACACGCCAATTTCTGTGAGCAGAGCGTCTTTTTCGTGCTCGTGCACGTGCGCGAGCACAGTCGGTACGTTGAGAGCGGCAAGCGTGGGATGATTGTTGTCGATGTGGCACCGAATGAATGTGGTAGCCTGGTCAAATACAATGTCTAGAGGCCTGTTTGCTAGCCGGGTCATGTCGTCGACAGGCTGTGTCGATAGAGCCGGCGACATGTCGGAACCTGAAGTCACCTTTTGCGTTGGTGAGGTATAGGCTGTTCAAATTCAAATTCAAATTCAAATTTTATTTACCAGACAAAACTGGAAGGTCACCAAGGCTAAAAGCCGTGAGAACGGCTTGACAAAGGCCCTGGTGACCTGTACATACACAATGGCAGTAGTGCGGAAATGATTAGAATTACATAACATGCAAGTACAATATAAAACATGAACAATACATACTAATTCAAAAATGATTTCAACACTGAATATTGTTTTGAGATACATATTTTAAATGTGGAAAAAGAAAGGTTTCCAAAAATCAATGTAAGTACACCGTGCATAGACCATCGTATACATTATCTAAAAGCACACACATATACATTTCGTGAAACACACATACATACATATCGCTAATATAAAGCAAGATAACAAGATGTAACATCATACAATGTATTTATACACTAGACTAAATTATGAAAAACATGAAATAGACTATGAGAAAAGTTTGTTGTGCATGTTCCTATGACGCCAGAGAGCAGAAATGAGAGTGTAATTGTTTCTTGTTGCAGGTGATCGTACTTTCGTGCGTGTTTAGTGTTGTGGGAACGTTGTAGGCCAAGGCTTGGTATTTATACGTAGTGCGGAAACGTGGTACGAACCAAATGTCTGTATTTCTTGTGGGAACTGTAATGACACGACGCTCTAGGCATGATAGTGATCTAATGAAGTTGGAGAGCTCCCTATGCGAAAAATAAAGTGTGTGCAATAAGCGAAATGTATAAAGGTTGTCAGCTCGTATTATATTGAATTCTTGGAAAGCTTCACGCGTTGTTCCGAACGGGTCAATATTTCCAATTTGGCGGATTACCTTTTTTTGCAGAGTGATGACTTTATTTATATTTGCTTTGCTTGTCGTGGCCCATACAAGGGTGCAATACATTAGATGTGAATTAAACAGCGCGTAATATATCTGAAGTTTGACCTTGAGCGGCAAAATGTTACGACAACGAGACATGACTCCTGTTACCGAAGAAAGCTTCTTACAAACAAAGTTGTTGAAGCTTGTAGCCCTGGAAAGTGCTACGTAGACCAACTTCAGTGGATGTCACTTATCGCATCCGAAGACTATCTGGGCGGATGTGGGCTTTTGTGAATCATATATAGTTATGGCGTTCGCTTGCGCAAGGGGCAACTGTGCCCTCTTACTAGAGATATATTTCTGGCGTATGTCGTGCACTCTAAGGGAAAAAAAAGTGCATGTGTTAGTCTTTCCGGAGAGTGATGACTTGACACGTGTACGACTCTCTTTAAGAGGCACGGTGACTCTCTCGGTGGGTGAGAGTCGGCGCACTCTAGAGAGTACGCTGATACCCTTAGGAAGAGTGGAAGGACTCTTATCCGAAGTATCACATTACCACTTCTGAGGAAGTCAGACGACTGTTGCCGGTAACACTCCTACGTGGGCAAATGACACGCAACGGAGCGTCAAGCGACTCCACAACTATTTCAAGTTACTCAATTGACATATGCTCTACTTTTGCGCGACTACTGTTGGAAACAGGGAAGTATTCATTTTAAGAATGTCCAGTAATACTTGCCGTTGTGCCCAGCGACTGCAAAAAAAAAAGTTCAATGTTAGCATTCTTTTACCAAAACTCCTCAAAACTACACACCTTTTCCAGCAGAGTAATATAGAAAGCGCGAAAAGATGGTCTGTGATTTCCAATTAGGCCATTAAGGCATTCCTTATTTATATGCTTATATGTGTATAGCCAACTAAAATGTTTGACTGTGATGTATATAGTGTCAATGGTGCACAATAAACTGCACAAATCCGCGTCATGTTTTCGTATTTATTCTTTATCATTATGAATAAATCAAAAAGTGGTGATGGCTGAAGGCATCGGACTTGTGACTTGCTATGTTGTAGCACCTGTTCAGCCTGAGCAGGCATGAAACATTGCATCTGACAAGCAGAACGTAATATAATGATGAGAAAACAGAATTGTAGTAAGAGTTTGCAAAACCTGCACAATAAGTGATTTAGACAGACATAATGAAGGCTCACGAAAACACAAGAAATGAAAACTGGCTCGGTAAGGAACAAAGTTTTTTGCTGTCATCGTGTAAAATACAACTTGCAAATAGCAGCTTTTGCAACACGTCACTTGGCGACAAAGTTGCAGCACAAGATGATGTGAGCCTCTTTTAAACAACAAGCGAAATTCCTTTAGGCTCGTTTGCGTTGGTGCCACTCAACTCTTTTCCTAAGTCGTGTTGTTCAGCCAAAGGAAATGTAGGACCGACTGCCTCGATGACGGGGCAGACGCCGCTGTTGATTTTCCCATCAAGAGTGTTGAAACGCCAGATAATAGCGACACCTTATTTTTCCCGAGTGTGGCTGTCAACTGGAGTGAGGAGGCGCTAGAAGCGATCCGGGATACTGGGAATAGCCAACACACACACACACTGATTATTTGAATTTAAAACCTCCCTTTGTTCAACACACCGCTACTGTACACACATCTCACACGATTGTTTCGTTTCAAATAGTTTCGCAAAAGAAAAATTCACACAAAAGAAGGCAGGAACCTCGTTTTGCAATGGGCACCGGCTATGCATGAATGAATGCATTTCTTTTCTGAGAAATCGCTTCAAAGTTTGCTTTCAGAATAAGCCCGGCTTTGCGCCGGCATATTCCAACATCCAAGCGCATCCTCCGGCAGTCAGGGGCACGCCGTAGGCGGTTACTGACCGCTTGTTTTACAAACGTAACCCATCCTTAAATACTCAGATAAACACATGCGAGTACGAGCGCCTGAATATCGCCCAGCGGGCGCGGACTCCGGCAACGTCGAGATCAGACGTGTCATATGCTAGAATTACCGCGCATAGCTCCCAAAGTCACGTACACTCACTCGATTCTGTTATAACGCCGAACGTCATCGCTTGTACAGCAACGTGCATAACGGTGTCAACTCGTTAACTAACAGTTTTAGTTGGGCATCCGCAACAGCCCCGCGAACGCAGGCTGCTGGTGGAAATGGCTGGCAGCCTAATTCCGCAGAGCTGCTGCAGACGCCCAGCTGAAGCTGTATAATTAGTACCTACTCAAGCAGTACACTCACCGTTAACAGGCTCACTCTGTCCGTGTCCGCAGCTCCATGAATATTCCGCCTTCCAAGCATCACTTCGAGCAAGGAGCCTGGCGTCCCCACGCAACCAACGCAACGCATTCTAAAAGACCGAGGAGACAGAGACGAGGTGGAGCTGCCGCGCCACCCCGGCTCCTTCGGCGAGCTACGGCGCCACAACGGCGCCGAACGGCAAACGCGCGATATGTACGGCGTATACGGTGGTGCCTTTATTGCGGAACAATCGAAACGGGCTTCACGAGAATCTAGTGACTTTTGCAGAAATGCTAACTCTCTTTTTCTGCTTCTACCTTCCAAAAGGCGCTAAATGGATACCCGAAGAAAGTCACGGTGCTGCGACCTTCTTTTCACTCTATTTTTTTCTTCTTATAGTGTGGTTGTGGTGGTTCGCCGTCCCACGGGCACTCATTTCAATTTTATTGAGGGTGTGCTGTAGTGATGCACTTCGCCCAGGCTGAGACGACAATGTCTACCGTGCACGTTGGAAATTCAAGCCACAGT
The DNA here is from genome assembly GCF_013339695.2 of Rhipicephalus sanguineus. Lineage (NCBI taxonomy): Eukaryota > Metazoa > Arthropoda > Arachnida > Ixodida > Ixodidae > Rhipicephalus > Rhipicephalus sanguineus. The sequence continues at coordinate 40,218,269 of NC_051182.1, forward strand.
CGCAAGATGTTGTGCTGTTCCTCACACTCGAAGTACCACAAGGTGCCCATGTTTCCATTAACGAGGCCGTCGCTTACGTCGATGTTGGCAGTGATCATGCACAGCTTGCCGATGCTCAGGTAAATTGATGCCGACAGGCTACCCATGTCGATTGCGTCAATGTTGGCCACCTTGGTCAAAGCATCCCTGTGTACCTGCTCGTTCTGACAGACAGTTATGTTATCTCATGCGGGTTGATATACCACGTTGTCCGCAGCGTTGAGACAATGTGCGTTATGGCGGTCGACGTCCGCATTGCTGTAGTACAGCCATATGCCGTCAGGGCGCAAAGCGGCGGCTTCTCCGTGTGTCACAAAGCGGCTCTCAATCAATCAGAGGTCATCCTCAGTCAGCATGAGGCCATCGCCCAGCGTGACTTGAAATGAAGTGAATACTGCGTCATTGTGGCGGACCACGTCGACGAGTGGATGGCCAACGTCTATCTATCTATCTATCTATCTATCTATCTATCTATCTATCTATCTATCTATCTATCTATCTATCTATCTATCTATCTATCTATCTATCTATCTATCTATCTATCTATCTATCTATCTATCTATCTATCTATCTAGCCGCCTACGACTTTGTGCTCTCCTGGCCGTTTCGTTAATCGGATGTATACCAAAATTTGTGTCATAACATGGCTGTTCTGTCCCCTCTTGAAGAGAGCGGCCATGGGCTGTGTGTGTTTGCCTTTGAAGTGCCGCCGAAGGAGCGTCCCTTCCCCAAATATGTCCCGACTGGAGGGCCCATTCTTATCTTCAAACCCCTTCCTTTGTTACCCACTTTAACGGGCGACACGTGCGACCATCAGAGTGCAGCTCGGCGTCGTCTTGTCGGCTCATGGAGAGTGAGAAAACGCCGCCGCCGAAAGAAGAAACGCAAGCGGCAGTCTCGCCCCACCAGCCCAACCAGCAGCACCGCTTTTTTACGGGGACCGAGTGCTTGTGAATGTTTTAAATGAAATGTATCTCTATTCCTGCTAATTAAAGTTAGTTTTGTTTAAATGTTCACCAGTGTCCGACCGTTAACTGGCTGGATAGCGGACGCTTTGACCCGTCAAATGCGAGCTGCGAGACCAGCATCGTAAAAAAGCGAGACAACTGCCATCGGCCGCCAACTCAACGTCCGCCTGCAATGGGATACGTCGCCACGGCAAGACCCCCGGTTTGGCCCAGACATTCGCCCACTGCAAGGATTACATCGCCCAGGAGTTGAGCAGCTGACAGCACAAGGGCAGCAACAAGGTGGGCTCGTTTCATCTTTCAACGCGCAGCTTAGCACCATTCACTTCACATACGTCCGCTTCGAGACAAAACGTGAAACACGCAAGAATGAATCAGGACAAGCTGACGCAGGAGTGTCGAAATGTCACATCAGAGGATGAAGCTTCCACATCAGACATTCGACCGCAAAGAACAGCAACACTTTCGGTGAAGGCTCAAGAAATTTATGAAACATGCCGCGAAGAGCACTGCCGCAAACTAGACGCTGTTTGGAAGAACGTGGAGACCGCTCTTCACAGGCTGTCATGCGCGAAATAGGACAGTTTACCAGTGCCACAACGCAGCTTCGTGCAAGTTACGAGCGCGACGAGCATGTCACCGCAAGATACGCTTCCTTTCTCGACAAGGCGAACACGTCTCAAGCCAGGCAGGAATTACAGCTCCAAAAGGCAATCGATGCAGACTGTGAGGCGATCGTCAGCGAGAAGTTACGTGAGGCTACGCAACAAGAACGCGACAATGCACAGGAAACAGCTTCGCAGTTCTCTATATCAACCCACTCAAGAGCTTCCTCGCGATCACGACGATCGGGCTCCTCCACGATTAGCCTAGCGGCTGTGCAGGCACGCGCGCAAGCCGAGGCTGTCAAAGCAAGAGCTGAGATTGGTCGTAAAGAAGCCGCGATGCGCCTAGAGAAAGCAAGAATTGAGGCCGAACTTGAAGTCTTACAGCATCAGAAAGAAGCAGCTGCAGCAGACGCGCAGGCAAGTGCACTCGAGGCAGCCGTAGAACAGGATGGCGGGGACTGTGCGCGCCCGCACCCACCTATAGACCGAGCACAACGGGTTTCGAGCTACATCACTGAGCAAGCAACCATACGTGATGCAGAGCTTGCGTCTCTTCGGGCGACTGTTGTGCACGCAAGAAGCCAGAGCTTGGAGCATGCCGAAGCAACAAACCGCTACACTGACTTGCATCATTATCAGCAGCCGCCTGCGTACACGCCGCCGCCCAACAGTCCCAGCTCGGAGCTTGTCGGTGTCCTTAAGTTCCTGTGCCGAAAGGACCTTGTTTCTACTGGACTGACGAAGTTTGATGATCGACCTGAGAACTTTCGTGCTTGGAAGTCATCTTTCAAGGGCGTCATCAGAGATGTAGATCTTTCTGCGCAAGAAGAGCTCGACCTCCTTATCAAATGGCTTGGTCCTGAATCATCACGTCAGGTTCGAAGGTTGAAATCTGTGCATGTCGATGACTTTTCGAAGGGCTTAAACGTCGTGTGGAAACGGCTTGACGACACCTTCGGACGTCCCGATGCAATTGAAGAGGCGTTGCTGAAGAGGTTGGAGGACTTCCCAAAACTACCGTACCTGGATAATACCAAATTGCAAGATCTCGGCGACCTCCTGCTGGAACTCGAAGCTGCAAAGACTGATCCGTACCTCGCCGGTCTTAGCTATTTGGATACTGCGAGAGGTGTAAACAAAATTGTTTCGAAGTTACCATCCGGGCTTCAAGAGAATTGGATGTCAGTGGGGACAAAATACAAGCAACAACACAATACTGCATTCCCACCTTTCGTGGTTTTCTCCAAATTTGTACGAGATCAGGCAAGCATGAGGAATGATCCTAGTTTCATCTTGCAAGCGCACAATGTGTCGTCTTCGTGCACACAACAGAAAGAAGAATTTACGACCAAGACCCCGCGGCAAAAATCATCCGTGTCAGCAAGAAAAACAAACGTGGATCACGCCTTCGAACAGTTCCAAGAAACCACTCCAAAGGAGCTGCTCGAGTCGAAGAGCTTGGAAAAATGGTGCCCGCATCACAAGAAACCTCACCCCCTTGAACGGTGTCGCGCTTTCCGGGAAAGAGCATGGGAAGAGCGGATAACCTTCCTCCGAGCGCAGGGTATCTGCCTACGATGTTGTTTATCCACAAACCACACGCAGTGGCAATGCAAGGTGGTCGTGAAGTGCCATGTATGCAGCAGTGGTGACCATGCAACAGCGCTCCAGAGTCGCCGAAGCCTGCTGAACGCGATAACAGCTCTGCACATCATTCGGAAGGAAGAGTCACATCTACGCGTACCGAGGTAGCAAACGCGAACGACAGCTACAGATCATGTGCCAAAATCTGCCTCGTGGATGTGATTCATCAGTCTCATCCTGAAACGACACTCAGAGCATACGCTATACTCGATGAGCAGAGCAACCGTTCATTGGTCAGGCCAGAACTTCTCGACGAGCTCAGTGTGGAGGGGACACCCACCAAGTACACACTACGTACTTGTTCCGGTAGTACTGAAGTTGTTGGAAGGATCGCTCACGGCTTCTTCGTACGGAGCGTATCGGGTGATGTCAAGCTTCCCCTCCCGCCTCTTCTCGAGTGCGATGAGATTCCAGACAACAGGGAAGAAATTCCAACACAAGATGCGGCACGGAACTACCCTCACCTGTCAGCCATTGCAACTCACATTCCGCCTCTAGAGGAGGCGAGAATACTGCTTCTCCTTGGCCGAGACGTACTCAGAGTTCACAAAGTTCGCCAGACCATAAACGGGCCGCTTGACGCTCCTTATGCACAGAGGCTCGATCTCGGATGGGTCATTGTCGGAGACGTTTGCGTGGGTCGTACACGCAAAACAGGCACTATAAATGTGTTTAGTACACACGTTCTCGACAACGGACGACCATCTCTCTTCAGCCCATGCCCAAAACATTTCATCGTGAAGGAAGCGCCGGTTCTCTGCGCTACGGATACACATCGGGCCCCAAATGGTTTCTCATTAGTAACACCATCAGATGACACCCTAGCACCTAATCTATTCGAAACAACGCGAGAAGACAACGAGCGTGCCCTCTCTATAGAAGACAGGGCATTCCTCAAGATAATGGATAAGGAATTAAACCGAGACATGTCAAACAACTGGGTCGCCCCTCTGCCTTTCCGCTCGCCGAGAGGCCGGCTTCCGAACAACAGAAACCAAGCTCTTTCTCGACTGTACTCACTGCGACGCACGTTGCGAAAGAACCCGGAGACATGAGAGCGCTTCGCCAACTTCATGAAAGAGCTGTTCGTCAAGGGTCATGCAGAGGAAGCTCCACCACCTTACGCGGACGAAGAGTGCTGGTATCTACCCATATTCGGCGTTCACCATCCTCAAAAGCCCGACCAAATCCGTGTGGTGTTTGACTCCAGCGCTCAGCACGAGGGAGTATCCCTGAACGGTGTCCTTCTCACCGGACCCGACCTGACAAACAACCTTGTGGGAATACTGATACGCTTCCGGCAAGAACCAGTGGCGATAACAGCAGACATCGAGCAGATGTTTTACAATTTTGCTGTTCGCGAAGACCATCAGAATTATCTTAGATTCCTCTGGTATAAGGACAACGATATCTCCCGGGAAATCATGGAGTGCCGAATGAAGGTCCACGTTTTCGGCAATAGTCCTTCGCCCGCTGTCGCAACATATGGGCTTCGGCGGACTGCTCAAGAGGCTGCCCAGCAATTTGGTGAAGACGCCAAGAGGTTCGTTGAGCGAGACTTCTACGTTGATGATGCTCTCAAGTCCCTTCCGTGCGAGGAAGACGCCATCAGCCTGCTGCAAAGAACGCAGGAAATGCTTGCAACATCTAACATAAGACTGCACAAAATTTCGTCGAACAGGCAGAACGTGTTAAATGCCTTTTCCCCACAAGACCGTGCGCAGGGACTGAGGAGCCTCGACTTCAACAAAGACGCATCGCCTATGCAGAGGAGCCTTGGTCTACTTTGGGATGTAGGCAACGACACCTTCGTGTTCAGAGCTCCTCTTCAAGATAGGCCCTACACGCGGCGAGGGGCGTTGTCGACCGTCAACAGTCTTTTTGACCCGCTGGGTTTCGTGGCACCTATAACGATTCAAGGGAAGAACCTGCTCCGTGACCTCGTGACGGAGGGTTATGACTGGGACACACCGCTTTCGGATGAAAGGAAACAGAGTTGGGACGAGTGGAAGACTTCTCTCCAGGCACTTCATCACCTTCATGTGCGGAGAACTTATGTACCACACTCAACTGCTGAAGCAGCAACCAGAGAAATTCACGTGTTCTCAGATGCGTCCACAGGTGCCATAGCCGCGGTAGCGTACCTACGCGTAACCGACAGGCAAGGAAACACAAATGTCGGATTTCTCATGGGGAAGGCGAAGCTCGCGCCACAACCAGACCACACAGTCCCAAGGCTGGAGTTGTGTGCAGCGGTCCTTGCTGTAGAAATGGCCGATGTCATACTACGGGAGTTAGACTTCCAGCCGAGCGCTATCACATTTTACACGGACAGCAAGGTAGTGCTGGGATACATACACAATGAAACTCGAAGATTTTATGTGTATGTGGCTAACACAATTCAGCGCATACGTGGCAGCACACGACCTGAGCAATGGAAGTACGTGCGTACGGAGGAAAATCCCGCGGACCATGCCACCAGACCAATCCCAGCAGCGCAGCTCGAGAGGACAACCTGGTTGTCAGGACCTGAATTTCTCTCCAAACCTCAAGGGGAAGCGCCATCATCAGGCTTCACGCTCGTAAACCCTAATCAAGACGAAGAGATACGCCCCAAAGTCCGCGCCTTCGCGACGGAAGCGAACCAACGACAGAAACTCGGAGCCGAACGATTCAACAGGTTTTCAAGCTGGAGCTCACTCACACGGACGGTGGCAGGCATAATCCGAGTTGCCCGTCGCGCAAAGAGTTCCTCTCAGCAAGAAATGGATTGGATTGAGGTGCTCTCTAGAGCCAAACTCATCATCATGCACGCTGTGCAGCAGGACGTATTCTCCGAAGAGCTACGTTGTATCCAGAGAGGAGAGCCGGTTCATAAAACAAGCTCGCTTCGGAAGCTTGACCCATTCTTGGACAGCCATGGGTTAATCCGTGTCGGCGGCCGTTTGAACAAGGGTGACATTCCAGATGAAGAGAAAAACCCTTTGATAATACCGGGCCGACACCATGTCGCGAAGCTACTAGTGCGCTACCACCATGACTGCGTGCAGCACCAGGGTCGACACATCACCGAGGGAGCTGTGAGAGCTGCCGGATTTTGGATTATTGGAGGCAAAAGGTGCATCTCATCTGCGTTGGAGGCTTGTATTTCGTGCAAGAAGCTGCGAGCGCGTTTTCACGATCAGAAGATGGTTGACCTTCCGGCTGACCGAATCAGCACAGAGCCACCTTTTACGAATGTGGGAATTGATGTTTTCGGCCCCTGGGTGATTACTTCCCGCCGAACGAGAGGTGGTGTTGCCAACAGCAAGCGCTGGGCAGTAATGTTTACGTGCTTAAGCATTCGCGCAGTGCACATTGAGCTCATCGAATCAATGGACACGTCGAACTTCATAAATGCTTTCCGACGGTTCATGTGAGTGAGAGGGCCTGTCAAGCTTGTGCGCTCTGACTGCGGGACGAATTTTGCAGGCGCATGCAGAGATCTTGGAATCAATGCTGAGAGCCTCAACAGCTCACAAATTGGCAAGTTTCTAGCCAACACTGGCTGTAAGTGGATATTAAATCCACCGCACGCGTCCCATACGGGCGGCGCATGGGAGAGGATGATCGGCATGGCACGCCGCATTCTTGATTCAATGCTTATGCAGTCACGCCATCAACGGCTTACTCATGACATTCTTGCCACGTTCATGGCAGAAGTTGCGGCCATCATGAATGCCAGGCCTCTAACTCCGGTTTCTTCTGACCCTGAAGATCCCACCATCCTCACTCCGGCGACACTACTGACACAGAAGAAAGGATGCGCATCCGCAACAACTGGCGAAATAGACACGGCCAATCTCTGCAAACGACACTGGCGTCAAGTGCAGAACATGGCTGATCAATTTTGGAAACGTTGGCGTACAACGTACCTTGCTACTTTGCAACAACGCCGAAAATGGCAAGTACCAAAATCTGACATCAAAGAAGGAGACGTCGTAACTCCTGAGGGACAAAGAAGCAACCCGCAACGATTGGCCCATCGGTGTTGTCACCCAAAGTCTGCCCAGTGCAGATGGAATGGTACGCAAGGTGGAGGTGAAAATAACAAGGAATGGGGCAACCAAGACACAGAAGTGGTGCACTTGTTTTCCCCTTAATTCAACAGTGGCGTCTAACAACCGCAGACACCAGACGGGGAGTGTTCTGTCCCCTCTTGAAGAGAGCGGCCATGGGCTGTGTGTGTTTGCCTTTGAAGTGCCGCCGAAGGAGCGTCTTTTCCCGCCGAAGGAGCGTCCTTTCCCCAAATATGTCCCGACTGGAGGGCCTATTCTTATCTTCAAACCCCTTCCTTTGTTACCCACTTTAACGACCGACACGTGCGACCATCAGAGTGCAGCTCGGCGTCGTCTTTGTCCACTCATGGAGAGTGAGAAAACGCCGCCGCCGAAAGAAGACGCAAGCGGCAGTCTCGCCCCACCAGCCCAACCAGCAGCACCGCTTTTTTACGGGGACCGAGTGCTTGTGAATGTTTTAAATGAAATGTATCTCTATTCCTGCTAATTAAAGTTAGTTTTGTTTAAATGTTCACCAGTGTCCGACCGTTAACTGGCTGGATAGCGGACGCTTTGACCCGTCAAATGCGAGCTGCGAGACCAGCATAATGGCCTCATTACGAACATAAATGACAGGTCATATCATGAAAATCATGACACGCATGCCATGAACAGCATGACTTACATTCCACGACATTAGGCTCTTGCGGCCGTTCCGTTAATTTCATATGCATCAAAATTGGTACGGCGTGACAAGAATTCATCACGAACATAATGATTGGTCCTAACATGCAAATAATGACGTACATGTCATGTGCAGCATGATTTACATGACATGGTCTCTGGGCGCTCGCGGCCGTTTAAATGAAGGGATATATAGGAAAACTGGTATGACGCGACATTTCTGTATGACGAACATAATTGACACGTGGTCACATGAAAATCATGACATGCATGTCATGTGTGACATGATTTACATGCCACGCTCATGGCGCACTCGCGGTCGTTTCGCTAGATTGATATACACCAAAATTGGTATTGTGCTATGTGACTGTATGAAGAACATGATTAACAGGTCATAGCATGAAAACCATGACATCCACGACATGTATGTCATGATTTACAAGCCACGCTCATGGTGCATTTGCGGCCGTTTCGCTTGCATGATATACACCAAAATTGGTATTGCGCGACACGACCGTATGACGAACGTAAGTGAGAGGTGGTAACATGAAAATCATGACGTGCAAGTCATGTACAACCTGATTTACATGCCACGCTCATGGTGCGCTAGCGGCCGTTTCAGTAGATTGATATACACCAAAATCGGTATTGCGCGATGTGACTGTATGACAAACATGAATAACAGTTGGTAAGACGAAAACCATGACATGCATGTCATGTATGTCATGATTTACATGCCACGCTCATGGTGCATTCGCGGCCGCTTCGCTAGCTTGATATACACCAAAATTGGTATTGCGCGACGCGACTGCATGACGAACGTAAACCAGAGGTGCTAACATGAAATTCATGACATGCATGACATGTACGACATGATTTACATGTCATGGTCATGGCGCATTCGTGGCCGTTTCGCTTGCATGATATACACCGAAATTGGTATTGCGCGACGCGACTGCATGACGAACGTAAATGAAAGGTGGTAACATGGAAACATGACATGCAGGTCATATACGACATGATTTGCAAGCCACACTCATGATACATTCGCGGCCGTTTTCCTAGCTTTATATATACCAAAATTGGTATTGCGCGACGCGACTGTATGACGAACATGAATAACAGGTGGTAACATGAAAACCGTGACATGATGTCATGTATGTCATGATTTGCATGCCGCGCTCATGGTGCATTCGCGGCCGTTTCGCTTGCTTGATATACACCAAAATAGGTATTGCGCGAAGCGACTGTATGACGAACGTAAATGAAAGGTGTTAACATGAAAATCATGACATGCATGTCATGTATGGCATCATTTACATGCTATACTCGTGGTGCACTCGCGGCCATTTCGCTCGTTTGATATACACCAAAATTGATATTGCGCGATGTGACTGTATGACGAACATAAATGAGAGGTCTTAACATGTGAATCATGTTATGCATGTCATGTACGGTATGATTTACATGCCACTGTCATGGTGTGCTTCCGGCCGTTTCGTTAACTGGATATATACCAAAATTGGTATGGTACGACACGAGTGCGTGATGAACATAAGCGACAGGTCATGCACTGTATATACCAGAATATGCGTTTCACTAGCATGGTGTATACTAGATTGTGCATGCATGCGTGAATGGCAAACATGCGATATATGGTAGACTAGATGCCATGGCATGAATGATTTCATTTGGCTCGAAGACAAACAAGGCGATGTATGCGGCTCTTTGATGGCTGCTTCGCATTACGTCGATTCCCACAGTGCGTGGGATCTGCCGATTTTTTAATTAAATCTGCGCACGCAAGAACTATTGTATCTTGAACAAATGAAATTCGAATAATTTATGGTTCATTTGCATTGCCTTCCTTCTATTTCGCTTTCGTCACTTCATCTGAAAACGTTCTTACTACGGTTTGTACGCTGAGATTTAGAATGATCATTACCTGCGGCTGCAGTGCACGTAAAATTTATCGTCAAATCACACTGACCACGTTTAATATGTAAAACACCTTCTTCTATTCATTCCCGTTGGCTTTTTACTTGGCAGCGATAGAACGTTTTGTTCATTTGTTTCGATAATATTCATTCCACTTTCAGAACGGCCTTGCCCAATTCGCAAAACGCCTTGCCCACGTTGACGGCTTATCCGATGTATGGGAGATTACGAAATGCATTAGTAAATCTAAGGACAGCGCTAAAATCCAGAAGCGCGCGTAATACGCGGGAATAAGACAAGCCTTTCCAGCTAGACGAATTCAATTCAATTCAATTTTATTCCATTTTTCTTGGTATACACAAAAAATAGAGGAGGCCCGAACAAAAAAAGTGGCCGCGTATCTGCGTGCTTCGCTGCAAATGTCGTCTAAAGACGATAGAAGAGGCGCTGCGTGAGATATAAACGCCATCTGGCAATACGTCGGGAAACGTGAATGCTGTGTTGCGGGCTGGTAGTCCCGGCGCAGCAGCAGGCAAGACCGGCGGTGACCAACGCGACCGGCGGTGACCAACGCGACCGGCGGGGACGCCAGCCAGCCCGAACACGCGGTTTGGCGCGAAGCGCCGAAGCAGAAGAAACGTCCGCACTCAACGAGTGCTCTCCACACACTCTTTTATATTCACGTTGCCTGGGTAAAGCAGGAATGCCAGAGCGGCGCCCCTCGTACAGTGCAATACTGAACTGAAACCGAAACACAACAATGAGCTCGCGCAGAGGGCACGGAGGAAGACAAGTTTCGGCGCAGTCGCATTTTCAGCGCAGCTTAAGAAACTAGGGTCTCTAAAATTACGTATCTATGTATTTTCTATTAAAGGAACACACCACCTAATACTTACCTAGTGATGTTGCGCCTCAGATATGCGTAATGTTTGCTTTTTGATCAACCATGTACACAAGTATGAACCTAGTGAGCCGTTCACGATGGCTGGCCCTTGTGCAAGTGGTTCAACTTTGGCCGAGTGGCTGAATCGAGGGACGTGCCGACAAACAGAAAGACAGACAGAAGGACAGACAGAAAGACAGACCAAAATTTCTGCGTTTAAGTTCCCCAAGAAAGACTATCGTCTTTAAAAGTGAAGCACTGTTTACTTGACGGGGATTCGGGCCCCCCTACAAGGCAGAGCCTCCACCATGATAAATAATTCCACCTTGTTTCCTTACACTCCGAGACGGTTATTTCAGCCAGTCTTGACTTTTGAGTGGGGCTCACGGCACTTGTTTGCATGGCTATAGTGAAAGGTTCAAATGCTGCCGACCCTGAACATTTCTGTCTGCCGTGGGGGTGCTGCGGTTACGGTGCTCAACTACTAACCCGAAAGTCGCGGGTTCGATCGCATTTGTATGGAGGCGAAATGCTAGAGGCCCGTGTACTGTGCGATGTCAGAGCACGTTAAACAACACGAGGTGGTCGAAATTTTTGCAGTCCTCCACTACGGCGTGCCTCATGATCATATCCTGGGTTTGGCACGTAAAACCTTTGATACTATTAATAAATCTGCACATTTTGCTGACGCCAGCGCTCCAGGCGTTCGACGTTGCGTCATTGCTACCCGTTGCTGAAATCATATATGAGCGGATCACCATCAGTCCCACGGAATCAATTCGGACAATCCACGACCATTCGCAGAGTAATTTTTTTTTCACTCGTTCACGCTATTCACTACCGGCAATAATTTTAATCCAGATGCCTGTCAGTGCGTTTCCCGCAAGACTAAGCGTTATCAATGTGTAAATTTTTGCAAGCTGCTTGGTTTATTCTGAAATTTTGAGTGCACTGCGCAACAGAACGACCCTTACTTGTGGAAACGAAAAAAGAAGATAATGCAGGAAATAGCGCAGGCTACCGACTCTTTTATTTCCAAGGTGCCAAGGAGATAATAATAATAATAACCTTTGAAATAAACAGTTTGTAGTCAGCGTTCTTTCTTGTCTCAGCGGATTCGGTTAGCCGCCTCTGAGCAATGTAATGAACTTATTAATATATACTGATGGCCTAGCTGGTGAGCCATGAAATTCGATGAAGCAGTGCACGAAAGGACATGATCACGCACACACAAAATGATGCACCTGTGTAAACAGCGCTTGTGTTCGCATCATTTTGATGTGTGCGTGTTTGTGTCCTTTGTGCGCTGCTTCATGAAATGCCTGAACCATGCTTTGTTCTGCCCCTCATTCTTCTAAACAATCGGGACACCGTTGACGAAAGTATTGCAGAGTAGGGCCAAGAAGCTTGTATAAAATGTTTAAAATATAAGATATGAATTCTCAATCAAGAAAGAGGAAATGTTGTTACGTAAAAATGTTTTGTTGCACATAAATATAATACAAATCAAACCACATTTGAAAATTTGAAAGTAGAAGTATGAGGAGGCATAATGGAACACATAAGTTTAAGCATAAGTAGATATACAGGAACTCGCTAAAATTGGCGTGAAACGTTATAGTCTCGTTTTGTGGACTAAGTATCTCTAATTCTAAGACTCCTGTATGACCTCGCCAACATTCCTGTGACCGCGTTCCGTGGTCGAGGCCCGTAAAATAAAAGTGGGAGACCTAAATGTAATCTGAGTAGGTTGTTTCTCAACGCATTTTCCGAATATCAGAAAATGCTTTGCAAGAATTAACAAAGTTTTCTCATATCACATTTTCTTCGCAAGACGAAGAGTCCAGTGAATATCTTGAACGAAGAAACAGCGCTATAACAGGACTAGACGACACGAACATGGCACTGACTAACAAGCACATTTGGTTGCGTTTGCGCGTCTATCAATATATACGGAAAAACACAGACGATTCCAGTTTGACTCTGTGCAGGCCTGTTGCCAGGAATTCCTTTAAAGGGGGGGGGGGGCGTTTTGAGAAAAAACACGTATTTGCACTATTTATTTTGGGTATAACACCGTCCTTCATCAAAATTCCGTGTCTAAATACTTACACATAACATGGCCCGTAGCCAGTTAGGGGGGGAGGGGCGCTTAGGGGACCCGGTCCTCCCCCCACCCCCGGCTACGGCCCTGGTTCTGTTTAAGTATTTAGATACAGAATTCCACAACATTGTCTTGATTGAGGTTTCGAGTGTCCCCGTCTGACATAATGCCGGTGGCAGTTTTTTCTTTTCTTTTTTTTAAACTCACGTCAAACCATAGAGGTAATATACTGACTCCAGAGGAAAAGCTCCCCATAGAGCCCATGCATTGAAACCTATTACCGCATGGGTTCCGCCATGATGGAACAAAACGAACGTTGCCAGACCCTGGGACGCTCGTTATATTTGACGGTAGTAATCAGTTTTAATCTACCAACCTCAGCCAGCTACGCGCTGTTCAGGGAACATCAGCTGTGTTTTGATGCGTGAAGCCGTGTGTTAGTGTAGCGTTGTCTGTGCAGCTGGCCCGACTGATAACAGTTCAAATTTCCACCTGTTTGTGCATGGTTTTTACTAGGCACTTCCTACCAAAGTTTCTCCGTTCGCTGGCACAAAGGTCACTCGACAGATTCGCAGCTCGAAGCAAAATCCGTAGGCCGTAGTCGCGCGCTGATTCGACTTGCAATGGCGAGACACCTGTATCCACGTTCTTTTTCAGCTCATTGCTGCCGTACTTCAGCGCAGAGAGCCGTAAAGCAGAAAAATGTCGATTGCAGCATGCAGCGGCGAATGTGAGTGAGACATCACCCGAAAGCTTCAATCAAAACTAAAGTTACACGGCCCACGAAGCTTTATCGCCGTTAAACAGTCTAAAAAAAAATTCGGTTGCGACTAGTTGGTACATAACATTCAGGGCATGTCTCATCTCTTAATTTGCCGTCCGTCCTGGTTTGCACCGAAGTTTGCAGCTTGAAAGAAAAAAGGTCTGTCACATGAAGTCGAGTGGTATGCGGCGACAGAAAACGCACACAACGGGACACTATGACAACTACGAGATACACGACGCGAACGAAGTTTCATGGGCTTTAACACGACGCGCAAACCGGCGTAATCGGCCGCGAGCACACACTCGCCTACTCGCGACACTCGCGAGTGTTGATATGATGGTGCCATCTAATTAACCAGCCTGCAAACGCTCCTTTCCGAGCGCAGTAAATTGCATAACTAGCCGTCGCAGTCTTTCGTAGAAGTATTCAAAATAAACACAAAACAATATTCGCACGTTTTGAATTGTGCAGGTGCTTCTTTAGGATTGATATGTGATTTCAAGAATGACAACGTTCCAAGATGTCAGCGTTATTGTGGTTACCGGTCTCGCGGCCCAGCTTTTTCTCTAGAGTCAGTATATTAACTCTATGCGGTAAACTCATAGTACGGGGAATAGGCCACGAACCAAGTGGTGTATTGATGAAATAATGATGGCTGTATAAAATGCGTAGGAAAAGGTATCTGATAAAAGTTATCAAATAAGTCTGTACTCAATAAATGAATAATTAAAAGGCAAATCTTGTTATAGTATCCACCTGCTACATGACGCTTACAGCCACAGCGACAACGGAGCGTCTGGCCACGGCGGTGGTCTGATTTGTGAGGCAGCGGAGTGTGCCGTAGATAACTGCATCCGGAGAGGCCGTCACTGAAAACTGATCCTGGCAATGTTTAATGCATTGGATAAACACTAACATTCATTTATCGCGAAATTTCTCTAAGGTATTTCTCTCGAGCATTTGACCGAGTAGCCCTTTATCGCTAGCTCTTTATCAAAAATATATCCACATTCAAACTGGATTCGTAAATTTTATGTTGGCTTTTTAAATATTCGAGGAGTCAACAATTCGCCGTCGTTGCGATTTCTCTTCATCCCTTTCAAATGTTTCCCTCAGGTGTACTACAGGACACGTTTTTCGTGCTTACAACTTATTATATATGTTAACGACCTTCCCAATAACATATCAACTTGTATGCGCATATTTGCTGATGACTGCCTGATGTATCGTCTCGCTAACAGTTTTACTAATCACCAGGCTTTTGTAGATGACCTCCACTTAATTAGTGATTGGTGTGACAAATGACTGACGATATAAAGCTCAACTAAGTGCAAAGTATGTCTTTTAG
Organism: Rhipicephalus sanguineus; assembly: GCF_013339695.2. NCBI lineage: Eukaryota > Metazoa > Arthropoda > Arachnida > Ixodida > Ixodidae > Rhipicephalus > Rhipicephalus sanguineus. The sequence continues at coordinate 40,233,288 of NC_051182.1, forward strand.
CGACAAAATTCAGAGGCAGCTGCGTTTTGTCTATAATTTGACAATCATCTCTTTTCCCAAGTAGCACCCACGCGTTATGCGCCCTTTGGTGCAACATACAGTGTTTGTCAACACGCCTTTCTCACGCTGCCACGGCGCATGCGCCCTGCTCTTCTCGCGAAACCCATTGGTAGTGTGTCCATAGGGATCTCGGAAGCTTTCGCTCTGGCGAGCCCAGTTTTCCCCCATCACCCACCACCAACACGACAGAGGGACAAAAACGAAGAAGGCGCATTACTCATATTCAGTACAGAATGTGAGAAGAGCCTGCACCATTAATGTATCGCAGGTTCATATTCAGTACAATTGATTCGGAGACTGTTTTCCTTTCTCACTAATAATCGTTATTGTTCACGAACCGAGCCGTCAAACCGAATGTCCAAGACGTGCGCCAACGTCAAGCACAACCTCCACAATTTGCCGATGACAGGCTGCCCCTAAAAAAATTGACCGCATATCTGCGCGCTTCGCTGCAAATGTCGTCTAAAGACGATATAGCAGGCGCTGCACGTGATATGGACGCCATCTGGCAATACGTCGGGAAACATCAGCTTGTGCAGAGGGCTTTTTTCCCTCCGTTGCAGAGGGCTTGCGTCGGCGATCATAGCGTCGCATTTTCAGCGCAGCTTAAGAAAATAGGGTCTTTAGAAGTACGCATCTATGTATTTTCTAGTAAAGGAACACTCCACCTAATACTAACGTAGTGATGTGACAACTCAGAGATGCGTAATGTTTGCTTTTTGATCGACAATGTACACAGGTATGAACCTAGCCACCAGTTCAAGATGGCTCGGCGTTAGGCAAGTGGTTCAACTTTGGCCGGGTGGCTGAATCGGGTGGCAGACAGACAAACAGAAAGACAGACAGACAGACAGACCAAAATTTCTGCATTTAAGTTCCCCAAGAAAGGCTATCGTCCTTAAAATACAGGACTTGCGCTTCAGCGTTACAAACGACCGAGTTTACTTGGCCCCGCTCTTGCACAGATGGCGAAATATGAATTTTTAAGATATAGCCTACTTATCATGTTCCTCAGTCGAACGGCCGTTTTGCAGCAAAACAACAGTGCCTGCGCTATTTCTTACAAACTAGTGTCACAGGAGCGGGAATGTTGGCTTCCTGATGATTTAGAATCACTCATATCACGCCCGGTCAAGAGATGGACGGGAGTAAAATGCGCACAACAATGACATCGCACACAGGGAAATCATGCGCCCAACGTGATGCGCACAACGTATCGATCGATTGATAGGTTAGGTGACGACTGCCAAGGAAAGTATAGGGGGCGTAATTAGTAGTAAATGTAATGTAAATGTGAACAAAGAAAAGTGGACGAAAAGATAGCTTGTCGCGGGCAGGGACCGAACCTGCGACCTTCGAATAACGCGTCCGATGCTCTACCAACCGAGCTACCGCGGCGGCCATCCCCCCGTCCACTTTATAGGGTATATATGTGTATTTAAACGTGGGAGCGTCAGTCAGCGCCGCCAGTAGCCATGACGGCGAGTGTGGAACACTCTTTTTCCGCCTGTTGGCGTCACGTAGCACGTGAACTTAGTACGAGCTGGCACCTGACCAATAATCCCTCGCATACCACCTGAAAGCATCAAGTCTGCCAGCACGACACCCTAGCTATGAATAAAGAAAAGAAGTGGAAAATTTTAAGGGCTCGTTTTTCTTTTTCATACACAATAATAATTAGCAATAAAAGACAATAATGCGAAGAAAAGTATAGGGGACGTTATTAGTAGTAAATGTAATGTAATTGTGAAGAAAGAAAAGTGGACGAAAAGATAGCTTGCCTCGGGCAGGGACCGAACCTGCGACCTTCGAATAACGCGTCCGATGCTCTACCAACTGAGCTACCGCGGCGGCCAACCCCCTTCCATTTTTATGGGGTATATATGTGTATTTAAACGTGGGAGGGTCAGTCAGCGCCGCCAGTAGCCATGACGGCGAGTGTGGAACACAGTAGCCATGACGGCGAGTATAAACGCATCTGACAGAACTAGCGCTTCCATGAAACAGATCGCGTGACTAGCAATTTGAAAACCGTGACAAGATCTACAAACAAGAAAGACAATTCTGCAAACGAATATAGGAAAGAAATAAAAATGTTAATAAAAATAATATTATTAAGATAATCGCTTGAACAAGACAACATGCGTCACTAAATTCAAGGGGTGCGAACATCGACATTAAAAAGGATAGAAAAACGATCCAACGAAAGCGTGCAGCAAAAATCTGCGCATACAGCGATTATTATTAGATTGTGATGATACTAGAACTTAGTTCCGCGCCGAAAGAAACGTCAGCTTGCCTGGAGTTTCATTTATGCCAGATGAGACAGCGTTGAACTTGTGAATGAAGAATGACTCGCGAATTTCTGTATCATGGTGCAACGGGAAACTGAATTCCAGTATAGTTGCTGTGAATATATCGCTAGAGTGGCCAGGAAAATCAACGTGCTTGGAGAAAGGTACATTAGATAGGCTTATCGCAAGTGACTTATGTTTATTGAAACGCAGTGTAAAAGCGGTTTCAGTTTGCCCGATATACTGAAGTTTGCACACAGAGTATTCAAGCATGTACACAACGCCGCTTGTGCCACAGCCAAGATCCCCTTTCATGTTCAGATGAAAGTTTCAAGCTGTGCTCTTAACATAACTTGTGTTGGTCATGTGGCTGCATACCTGGCAACGGGATTTGTTGGAAGGATGACAACCAGGATGAGTTGTGGGGGTTATTTTTGACGATGTTAGTTAGTCGCGTAAGTTCCTCGATCTACTATATACCACACGTGGGGGATCGGGGAAGATATTTTGAAGGTGATTACTCTGCAATAATAAGTTATGATGTTTCTGAAGAATGCTCTTTATATTTGGTGCCGATGCGGAGTGTGTTACAACCAGGTTAGTGTTTGAGTGCGCAGCGTTTTTCTTTCCAACAAAAAGCTCTTTGCGGTCAACACCGTCAGCCTGTTTAATAGCATCATCAATAATTTGGGGTAGATGTTTTAACTCGAAAGTGTTTTATGCCGGGGTCCACCAAGACTTCAGTGACGTATTTACGTCACGGAAATGACGTCGAAAAAATTTACACGATCAGATGACAAAGGAAAAAATTCTGTCAACGGGGCATCGAACCCACGACCGCTCGGTCCGCAACAACAGATTCCGGGCACGCTATTCACTGCGCCACGGTCACAGACTTTAGAGGCTTTAAAAACGCACCTTTTATATCAACCACTCTCCCGGTCGGCGGGGTGGTGTTGTTCTCTGGGAGCGGTAAAGTAAATAATCCGTCATTACTGTGCCTCCGCGATTAGCACATGCCACGTTAGACGTCCGTTCCATTCGGCGCGTTTTCAATAGAAGTTCAATTTTGTCAATGCCTTAAGACACCGCGAGGTGGCGATCTTAGCCCAAGCGTCGTAAAAGCGTCGGCCTCGCTCATAGCATCACGCTAATCCAAAGCAAAAATAGCTCTGCGACGCGCGCCGGCGTCACCTGGCTGTAACACCACGTTCCCCGCCCACGCGCTCGCCCCTAGAAAAATCGCGGCTGGGCTACCGGGACGGCACGACGCGCTTTGCCTTTCCCTCTAGTCCGGCCGGGGTGTTCAATCACTTTTCAACATGCCGCGGGATGGCGACCAAGTTCTGTGTCCAATATGCGAAGTTCTTCTGGCTATCACACCTCGTTCTCTGATTGGTAGAAATACTAAATGGTAGATTGGTAGATGGTAGAAAAAATCTTGACACCAGGACACCACCCCCCTTATGGATAGGGTCTCCTACATAAATTCTATACAGGCGCCGGTTCTTGAAGCGCGAGCTGCGTGGATATGGTTTCGTCCACGTCATTTTTGAAATCTCTGTCGCGGTACGTCGCAACACGAACCTTGTATGACACTTGGCTGAGAGAGCTCTGGGGATGTAAGACAGATTGAAAGCATAAATTGGAGCTAATGCTGCTTTGGCGGTGTGTCAGTGAGTGCGCAACATTTTTTTGCGTTTTTTTTTCAGATATTTCTGCTGTCACCGCAGCAGATACGGTGTCAGACGCGAACGGCTCGTCGAAAAATCTTATTCCAGTAGTGATTGCTTTGATGTTACATTACCCGACGTTTTCTCAATAGGCAAGGTGAGCGCCTGTTTTACTCTTCATGTTGCATTACGCACCTTTTCGTTAATGAAGGCTTGGGAGCCCCTACCTGGTGCATTTTGTAGCGATATTTCGCGATAGAGGCTTCTCATGTCCGACACAAAATCTTTATTACCTTCTGCCCTGTGTCGTCCCACTTGTGTAACATAATCGCCGCGACGGAAGAAGCATTTTCCACCACGAGGTTAAAAGCAGTTGCAAGAACCATACATTATTGCTTCCTTACAAATGTGCGACATGTAAGCAGGACAAGACGATAGTTTTCTAGCAATTGGGAGCCTTGCATGCCTTAGCCATGTGCGACGAAGTGATATCTGGGGAGCCGACATCTAGTGGCTAGTAGTTGCTAGTTGCTTTCTTTGCTACTGGCAACGTGCATGAAATACGAGCATCTGCGAATCGCGAGAGAATGAGGACAAAGATTACGTTTGCTTGCCTAAACGACTTGTTGAAACTAATTTTAGCCAACATTCCTTAGTTTTATGCTTTGTTCGTAATTACGAATAGTATGTATTAGTAGCTGGCAACACAATTAGAACTATAAGCACTCGTGCTCGTTTCTGGTACTTTGTCGGAATAGCCGGCATCAGTACGTCGAACCAGATCATTCTTTCGCAAATCCGTTCGCCAAGCTTTACGTATATTTTCCTAATTCATTGCTTATGTGGATTAAAAGCTGTGTAATATAAGCACCGTCCCCGTTTTCGTGCAGCAAATATTGAAACAAAGCCAACAGAGTACGCCAATATGACAAAGTGCGTGTTTCTTGGGCTCTTGTTGAGAAATTGGCAGTCATTTTGTTATGCCTGACAAACTTATAGTAAATCAAAAGTATTTATCACGTTTAAACTCGTTTTAAGTACCATATCAATCAGGGTATGTGCACACACTCAAGGTAGACGTAACATTGGATTGCCTCCCGCAAGAACTGAACGACTCATTTACCGGCGACATAGAAAATCCATGAAAATTACTTGCAGGTTCCCCAAAAGTTTGCACTGTCATTCATGAATGAAATAGGGGAAGGACTTGTTTTCATTATTAGAAACAATCTCTTGAAAACAACAGTCAATGATGCCAAGGAATATAGTGGGGACTTTATTTGTAGCATTTAACTGTATTGTAGTAATTATGATTCAACTCTAACGAAATTAAAGTGGACAAAAAGAAAACTGGCCATCGATAGAGACCGAATCTACAACCTTCGGATAACGTGTCCGGCGCTCAAGCACTTGAGCTACGGCGGCGGTCGTCCTCCTGTCTACTTCATTGTGTATTTCTCTGCATGCAAACCTGGGGGAGTTGGCCACCAGCAGACGCGTTATCGGACTCGTTATCCGAAGGTTGTAGGTTGGGTTCAGAACGGCTGCGAAGTGTCTTTTAGTCCAGTTTAATTTCTCGACATTTCTGTCATAATTGCTACACCACAGTTAGACAACAAATTTTGTCCCATATACTATCCACGATTTCATTGCCCGTTGGTTTCACTACGTTATGGTCATTATGATATAGAAGCCCCATCATGCAGAAATATTTCGGAAGGCTAGTTGTTTTATGACTGAAACTTGTGCTAGTTGGTCGCACTTCATTTTGGAACGGCAGCGCAACCACACAAAGGCTGAACAAAGAAGGAAAACGGAAGACAGTGCTAACTCACAACCGAATCTTTTATTTCAGAAAGGACACTTAAAAGAAGAACCACCATAAGCTGCCCGCATGCGTAAACTGAAGGAACGCGACAATACTGCGTATCAACGAAAAACCAAGCGAACAAACAAGAAAACCTTGCACATCTAAATCACATGTACTGGTTTAAAAATTAATACTCATTCTCAAGTAATGTCACCGATGGTGCACTGATGGGTGAACCAGATTGTTTCCTAATGTAGTAAGCCTCATTTAACTCTCTAACAAACTGGTTCTTATGTCTCTTCAAAATCAGTGCCTTATTGAATTTCGGTTCGCACCGACAACTGTTAACATGTGAAGCCAAATGAGCATACCCTCTGCTGTTCAATGAATGTTCGCGTTCCGTCAACCTAATGTTTGCACACCTGCCCGTTTGTCGGATGTAACACCCCCCGCACGTTAAAGGAATCGAATATAAAACCCCCATATTTCATGGCACGTGTTCTTTTCTGTGCCTGACTTTGCAAACATTGTCATCACATTTTCCAGATATTTCATCTTGAATTTTCTTGCAGATTCTAGCCAGCTTGTTGGGGGCGGACATAGAAACATTTATGCCGCATCTTGCATCTACATTCTTCACGCAATGTGAAAAACGATGTACATAAGGAGCAGTAGCCGATTTTCTTTCATTATTACCGCCATCAATTTCCATTGATGGCTTTTCACCTTTCACCCATTGAAGTAACTTAAGTACACGGTTCCTTAATTGTGAAATAACATAACCAAGGAATCATAGCCTTTCAATCTGTTTGTTAAAGCTATCTTGTAGTACATGGGGCAAGACCTCGAAATAGCTAGCTTCAAACAGGACATGATGCCATTTTTTACATTCTTCAAGGGACCAAAACGAGAATACAGAAGCGGTTTAGAAGATCTTAACGAGTATGTCCAACAAACATGCTGTTCTATAAGCCTCAACTTGATATCTAAAAACTGAAGTTAACCTTTGTGTGGCGCTTTGCAAGTAAAACGTAATCGTGAACCACATTCCCGGAACAATTTCAAGACATCAGTCATTTGACGGCACAAATCACCTTTTTTCACGATGACCAAGAAATCAACATATCTAAATAATTTAGTAATCCTCACAGAAGCCACACTACGCAGCAAGTTACGGTCATGTTTAGCGAGAAAAATGCTGCTTAGAATAAGCAGTGGCCACTCTGCAACCAATACAGATTCCTGACCTTTGCACGAACGACTGCCCTTTCGAACTAACCAAGGTACTCTGCAGGTACAATAAAAGTATTTCTAAATATCTCTCAACAGAAATACCACCCTATTCAATGAATCTGGTCTCGTCATTATCTTCAACAATACACAATTTCACACATTAGAAAAGTTTTCCCTGTAGAATAGAATAAAATAAGTCTTCTATATCTACGATAAACACATTACAGGCAGTTGGGCTTGAAGTCTCAAAGTACGACCCAGTACCGCCCCTGAACCTAGTATCGAACCCAGTATCGACCCAGTAGGCGCTTGGGTTTGAAGTCTCAAAGTTCTTTTACCCAGTATCGCCCCTCTGGACAGCAGTTTTCTTGAATATGCTGTACCATAACCACACAAAACTCTATACGTCGTACACAAAGCCCGCACCCTGTTATCTTCTCCGCTCCGTTGTGGTTTGCAACCAATACAGAGTGGTGGCTGTGCTTTTCAGCGCGCGTTTGCACAAGCACAAGGTTTTCTTCCTGATAGCCGGAGCGTTTTCTCTTCGCTGCGAGTCCACCATGGTGAAGCAGTGGCTACGGTCCCTGGATGCAGACCCCAAAATCGTGTGTTCGATCCCAACAGTCCCGGTAGCCTTTCAATAGAGGTTAAATGGTAGTGGTCTGTGCTGTGCGAGGTAATTGCACGTTCAAGAATACCACATGGTGAAAATTTCCGTAACACTCCACTACGGTGTGCCTCATAATCATATTGTGGTTTTTGCACGTAGAACCTTAGATGTTCTCATATTGTTGCAGTAAATCTACAAATATTAAACTAAGAACTTTAGCAATCAGAGTAGCGACAAAACTGTAGGTTGTTTAAATAACTAGGTATTAGGATATTACAGTTTAAGGATGGCCGCCGATTGCGTTGAACACATTAAATCAGACGAAACTTGTGTTCACAATTAATTCTTTATTTCCAGTAATACAGGCAGACCCAAAATAGTGGTGGCAAGCCTGAAGGAAGTGTGGAACTGGAAGCCTTCTTTCTTTCTCTTTATTTTTTCCTTTCTTTTTTTCATCTCTTTCTTTTTACCCTCTTCTCTCTATGTTTTCTATGTCTTTTTTTACTTTTTTATTAGTGTTCCTTTCTTCCTAGCTACGTATATTTCATTCTTTTTGTGAGTATTTCTTTCTTTCTTCCTTTCTTTCTATTTCTTCCCTTTCTTTTTTTCTCCCTATTTCTCACTCCCTCTTCCTTTCTATCTGTTTCTCTTTCTGTCCACATATTTCTAACTCTCTGTTTGATTCTCTTTCTCTCTTTCTTTCTCTTTCGGTCTTATTCCCTTTCTCTCTCTCTCTCTACTTCGCTCTTTCTTTTTCTTTCTATGCTATGCCTTACTCTCTCCCTCCTCCTTACCCTTCTCCTCGCCCTCGCGTCTCTCCTCCCCGCCATCACTTTTCTTTGCCACTCCTTTTCTATACTATACTATACTAGACACGGCTGACAAGAGAAGGCTGTTCTAGCGTTTTGGATAACCAAGCAGTTACCACGCTCGCTTTCGGATGGCGGGTACATGGGTTTGAATCCCACGTCGTCAATAAAAACATTCGCCAAGAGTTTCTATTTTTTTCTATCTCTTTCTTTCTATTTCTCTGTACTCGTTCTCTAACCCGTCAAGGTATTGCATCCCACGTGGGACAAATCGGCACACATGAAGTGGGAGTGAAGCCGAAGATGATGAGACGAAGAAACGGTGTGCCATTACATTTTCTGTGGACGCAAAATGCATGACGAAAAGCTTAACAGCTTCGCTGTAGAACTTTGTTCAAGATACCTGAAACACCGAGAAAAAACGCAATTTTTTTCTGCCATGGTATACATAGCACAAAATGACAATCGACCACACTTACCTGGCCGGACCCCACGTCGGATCGAGGGCGTGCCCTCCCAGAAAAATATTTCTGCCTACGCCTCTGCAAGTAGTATTCATGTGATGAACTGCAGTGATAGCCGGGGAATAACTTCCGGTATATGATATGCGGACAGCGCAGTGCCTCCGTGCCACCGGCCACCTTCCCACATTGATAGCGACCACTAAATATTAAAGCGCATTCTCGTTTCCTACTCTGCCAACGTCTGGTCCGGCAGTACAGAGCATGCCATGTAGTTTGGGCCAGCGCTACAGACAGATGGACGGTCACTGCCAGATAATGCATGTTCACTCAAAGCCTAAATTGTGTAGCACAACAAGGAAGTACTGGTAAACAACCAAGTAAGTAGAGATCGCAATCGCTCCCCGTTATAGTTAGATGGTACGTTGTGCACTATAGACTGCGTTGTGCGGCTGTAGACTAGAGCAAGTTTGCGATACAAATCAGCTCCTTAGTAGCCCTTTCTTTAGTACTAATATGCTTTCGATACAAGGCGAGCTGCTTCCTTGAATTGGGCGAGCCTAGAAAGCTACCTCGCTATAGACAATAGTTTCTCCAGTGGCCGCTTCCTTTCAGTTACAAACTTTGGTCCCAGAGAGAGAGAGCACTAGGGGAGAAAGTTCCACCTGCGAAGCTTCGGGAACGGTGTTCCACTGCACGGGCTTTTATTGTGGTATACGGACCCGGAACTGCGTTAGCTGATGTTAGCCAAGCCAGTAAGTCTTCCGGCCTGAGAAGCGTGAGAAAGCTCGAATTCTGCTCTCTGCTACCTCGGCGGTTCAGAGTCACACTGCAGATTTATGGCGAAAATTTGCTGCTAGAGCAGCACAAGACTTTACAACGCACATTTTATTATGGCTTACTTAAGTTCTTAGAAAGAGTACATGTAAGGAATTACACGTACACGTCTGCTAAATCGCTTGGAATATCCCTGTTTGCTATTGTCCTGATGATAATCTTTAAAGATGCCTCATGCAAGAGACGTTTATCAGTATCGGGTAACGGCCATTAGTCAGACGCTTGCTGTGGACCTGTAATCCGTGCGCTGTATTATAAGAGGAACTATTTCGATAGCACACTTCGTCGATTCCCCAATTTACAAGCTTGGAATGCACGGATATTACAGACACACTACGCTTATTCGCTTGCTGCTCAGACACCAACATATGTAGTTTTTTGAACGAAATATCCTAATGCAACATAGCGTTTAGTGCAATGCTGCGGCACTTTTTGACTTCAAGTGGTACAAGACATTTCTAATTGAAGGTAGCAGGTTAACTTCCACTTCTACTTAAGCATAAACGCGGTCACATAATAGTTGTAAAATTTTCAGAAAATGAAAAGATTGCACGCTTTCGACATTTTAAGTGGTTTGGAGGACGACAAGCTTATATGTGAGAAAAACAAATCGCCGAGGACGGGCACGATGCAAATGCATCTACATATAATCCTGTCTAACATAACACGTATGGAAAAAATGAAAGTGGCACTCAAGGCAAACAGCATTAGCTCTGAAATTCACTTGACTTATTCATATTAGTGATTAATTTTGAGCGTAAATGACACCATATTAACCGAACATCTGTTTTATTACTGGGAAGTCACAGTCAGGAATTGGAAAATACAAGTGTTTTATTTCCATCTAAAGGATTGGTATGAGTAAGGAAAATAAAATTCAGTGAACTCAGCTGATCTGTTTCCAAATCTCGAAGCATTCTTTGAATGAAGCATGCAAGTTTGAATTGCAAAAATAAATTTACTGACTTCTGCCAGGAGTCATTTCTGATACTATTACACTTAAAGAAACCCCAGCCAAGGTGTTCTAGCACTAAACGACACATCAAGGTGACTTCGCTAACTGCCAATAATAATGTTTTTGCACTCTCTCAAGAGTTCACCTGCCCGCGCCTTGAGCTTGGTAAGGCCGGATAACAGAGTCACTAGGAGGTGCTGGGCACAGGTTTGTTTTCCTTGGCACAGAACATACATCTAGGCAGTACGGTGGCGCCACGTTTATTGTAGTGAGCTCGTCGACAGGTTGAATTTCTGGCCAGAAAGTGAGCAATAAATGTCTAACGCAGAACATCGGACTAGCGGGACATACCACAAAGCACAGTGACATCGACACTTCAAATGAAATGCGAGCTGCGTACTCGTGTGGAGAGCGCCTATAAAGCTGCCTTTCGGCAACATCCTTCGGTTGCCGTGAAAGCTTGTTTCGAACTAAATCTGGAAGCTCTAACGTGAAGTCCCGTGAAGAGGAACCCCCTGCATTGCGCTCTTTTTTGTCCTCCACATGGGCTGCGCGCATGTTTCGCGGTGATGTACCTCAGTTAAAGTTGCCACAGCCATTCAGTCTATTGGTCTGTGAAGCATAAGAAAGGAAGACTTGTACCACCAGAACTCGACGCTTTACTGTGACCTCTCAGATTCGTGGTCAAAAGTTTCTGTTAGAGCGGTAATAAGTTGTACAATTATATCTTAGGATATTGCAGATCTTATGTTCTGAGTTGCTAAGATCTTTCGAGATCCGGGTCTTTCCAGATCAGATCCTAAGGTCTTCCTAAGGTTTTCCTAAGCAGGAAAACGTAAGTGAACATAAGGCCTCAAGTGCGTAGTTGGAAGTCGCTTCTGTAAGCGGTATTAGAATCCGCGGTCAGAAAAAGCCGGACATGTTCACAAAGAAGTCCTTTATTTAGAAGACTCCAAATAAATGACCTTTCCGAACTTTGTGTGTTTCAGCCAAGGCTACCTCGAGCTATCGTGGCGGTCGGTGTAAGTAGGCTTCGTACGTTTTTTTTTCCACCCTTTTCACCTGCCAAACATCAATATACACTGTACAAACTCTCTTACATCAGTGTACAGTAAACATCCAGTTACTTCTGTAAGGGCACGCTTTACTTTCGTGTTATTCCGATTCCTATCACGGAGGAATCAACCATCTTCTTGTTTCTTTAGGGCCTCCCGAAGTTTGGTGCAGTTTTCGGTGAAGTCGGAATCTGCGGTACACATCTTTTTAAAACTTAGCATTTGACCATATGGGATCGACGTATTGCAGTGCTTTGGATGAGAGCTTTCGAAATGCAGGTAGGAATGCCTATTCGTGGGTTTTCTCAACAGTTTAGTCATGAGTTTAGTAGCACGTATCGTAACCTTGACGTCAAGAAAACTGATCGATGTGCTTGAGTATGATTCTGAGAAAGAGATGGCTGGATGAGCGTTGTTGAAATCTGCAATGAATGACAAACGTTCCGTCTCGCCGTGGTACCAGATCAGGAATACATCATCAATATACCGCCTATAATGAAATGGTTTGAGCTTGCAAGTATCTAGGAATTTGTCTTCGAGCTGGCCCATGAAAATGTTTGCATAACTTGGTCCTATTTTCGTACCCACAGAAGTCCCACAACCTGCACATAATGCACGCCATCAAATTCAAACTTGTTTAACGTTAAGAAATGTTCTAGTAAGAGCGCCAGTGCAGTGCTATCTACCATTTTGTTAGAGACCTTACCTTCATAAGCCTGTAATATTGCTTGAATGCCGTCCATATGTGGGATGTTCGTATAAAGCGAGGCCACGTCCAGTGTTACAAGTAAGGAACCAGATGGTACACCCAGGTGAATGATATCGAGCAAGAAGTGATTTGTGTCTTTCAGGTATGAGTTGAAAATAGGCGGAATATCTTTAATGCGATTATCGACGAAGCTAGAAAGCGTTTCAGTGACGGTGCCGATAGCGGACACAGTAGGGAGACCACGATTATTTGCTTTATGTATTTTAGGCAAGTTAAAAGTCGCCCCGGGATTGGGTTGAGGGGGATTAATGACCGTATTGCCTTCTCACTGATTTCGTCGTCCTTGACGAGGTTGATGATTTTGACGTCCTTTATACTATTAGAAACAATTTCCTTGAACCGCTCCGCCGGATCGTTATCAAGGCGCTTGTAGAAATGTTCGTCATTTAGCTGTCTCCGAATTTCGGCAGTATAAGGAGACTTATTCATAATCACGACAGCTCCACCCTTACGGCCGGCTTGATAATTATGTTTTTGCGATCTTGTATTGCATGGAGAGCATCTTTTTCAGACATGGACAGATTATGCATAAATGACGTGTGTTTCTTGTAGGCCTCTAGAAGGTCGCCCTGTCCGACTGAAATATACAGATCAAGAAATCTGTCATGTTGTGCTGGAAGAGTCCAGTGTTCGCGGGATTGCAAGTTAGAAGACGATGGCCGTTCACGAAAGAATTCTCTTAGCCGTAGGTTTGCGGAAGGTAATGAAATGCTTAATCAACTGGAACTCGTTATAACCACCAGATTCAAGACAAAAGTTCATACCTCCAGTCAGGACAGCTAATTCAGACTCAGAGAGGACGACATCATATATATTGACAACGTTAGTAGACTGGCGTATTTCTGTACCATTCGAAGCCGCTATTTCCATTACAGAATGGTGGCTTCTTTGTCCAACAGGAAGTATTAGGGTCTCAGTAAGAATTTCATTCGGGAGCAACATCTTAGCTTTTGTTGAATGGATTTCAGTTTTTTCACTTGCAGTGTTTAACGCGGCTGCTCTCGAAATGCAAATATTGCTGTCGGTCTGTCGGCTTTCGCTACAGTGCAGTAGACAATTTTTGGTTTAAAACTGAAATAGTTACTTCGAGAAAGTTAAAGGTGGATGCAGAATGCGCATGAGAAAATGATATTGAAGGGTGGGCATTGTTAAAGTCATTTATTATTATTATTATTTAAAAGTACCTTACAGGCCCCTGGAGGCATTGCGTAAGGGGGGTAATGCAAAAAAAATATTACATTTGAACAGTGTACAAAATGAACGCGTATAAATACCTAAGAAATACTTAGGAAAAGCAAAAAAAAGTTTCAGAAACATATGCGGGAACGTGTTGAGCATTACGTTATACAATAAAGAGAGACAAGGAAAGAATACACTTTCAATCACGACAGCGCATATACACAACAGAATGTGGCACATCAAAATACAAGCAATATAATTAAAGAGCGAACGCGACATAACTCTGCTATTACAAAAAAAAAGGTATAACGTAAAATTGCTCACAAATAACAATAAGGCAATGAAAAGGACAATGTAATAGGTATGGTATCAAGCATTATTTTAACAAATGTGTGGTAAGTAGATGCTTGAAGTTATCTTGCTTACTTACGGAAGCTATGGTGTTAGGAAAGTCGTTCCACTGGCGAATGGCTCTTGGAAGAGCGGAATAGTTAAATCAAGTAGTTTTCCCGTAAATGCGCATGAAATTAAACTGATTGTATTGTGACCTATATTGTGGAGTTTCAAGCTGCAAGAATGATGACGCTGTGTTATAGATGTATTTATGAAACAATGATGGGAGGGCGATATCCCGACGATCATGCAAAGGATGAAGCGATAAGTCGAGTTTAATTTGTATAATGCTTGTGTTATAGTCATAACAGCGTGAAATGAAACGTGCAGTCCTATTTTGTACAGATTCGAGTTTTTCGATTTAGATATTTCTGATGGGGATTCCAAATGGATGTTGCGTACTCAAGCTGAGGTTGCACAAATGTTAGGTAAGCAAGTTTTCGAATATCGTTAGTAGAATGATGTAACTTACAGCGTGTGCAGCCTAATGATCTCGAAGCGTTGGCGCAAATGTATTTAATGTGAGTTGACCATCAAAGTGTAGAAGTTAGACAAACGCCGAGATATTTATATTGTGTGTCATGCAAGATATTTGTGTTATTTATATGGTACAAAAATGTAGATGTAGTACGTTTTCGGCTAAAACAAATTATTTTACATTTAGAAACGTTAAGCTTCATTAGCCAAGTGTTACACCAAAGAGAAACAAGCTCAAGATCTCTCTGGAGGAGTTGGTGATCGTCGTTAGTCTTAATAGGACGATAAAGAAAGCAGTCGTCTGCGAAAATGCGCACGTGTGAGGAAATATTACTCGGTAAGTCATTATTGTATATAAGAAATAATAATGGCCCAGGAACGCTTCCCTTTGGTACCCCTGAAGTAACGCTAGAAAGAGGAGATGAAAAATTATTAACTACTGTGAATTGTTGACGATTGTACAAAAAATTACGGATCCATGTTAGGGTAAGAGAGTCTAGTTTTAGAACAGAGAACTTCAAATGCAAGCGGCGATGTGCTGCGAGACAAAACGCTTTTGAAAAATCTAGGAAAGCACAATCAGTTTGTAGATCATCGTCCATGTTAGCGTGTAAATCGGTTGTTGATTCGAATAATTGTGTCCCGCATGAGAAACTCCTTCGAAATCCGTGTTGATTTCTGAAGAAAAATTTGTTAGCTTCCAGATGCCTGTAGACGTTAGATGAAATTATATGTTCTAACATTTTACAGCAGGTTGATGTTAACGATATTGGACGGTAATTTGCCGGCGACCATTTGTTACCTGACTTAAATATGGGTATAACCTTACCACTCTTCCAGTCTAAGGAATGAAAGAAGCTCCTGTTCACCATGTGGCCAAATAAAAAACACGTCATCAATGAAGCGTTTGTAGTAGAATGGTTTAAGTGTCCGGTTTAACTAAAATCTGTTTTATTGATGGCCCATAAAAATGTTTGCGTAATTTGGACCAATGCGTGTGCCCCATCGAATTCAAAATTGTTGAGATCTAAAATGAGCTTGAGTAACGTCGCTAATGTGCTGCTGTGAATAGGTTTCTCGGCCTACATTTCTTCGTAGGATTCGACGACAGCCGCAATGCCGTCAGTGTGCGGAATGTTAATATACAGTGACGCTACATCAAGTATAACCAGTGGAGAGCCATTTGGAATAGTGATGCCAAGTAGATCAGACAGAAAATAAGTAGTGTCCTTCACGAAAGATGGGAATGTAGCTGGGATATTGCTAATGAGGGAATCTAGATAGCTGGATAAGCTTTCCCTAACAGTACCTATACCGGAAATAATAGGACGACCGGGGTTGTTTTTCTTATGTATTTTCGGTAGCAGGTCAAAACGACCAGCGACGGGACTTAATAGAATGAGTGATTGGACTGCGTTATCAGCCATTTTCTTCTCGGTAATGAGGCCTAGAATAGTGCGTTTCACCAGTAACTTATGCTCTTCGGTACGGTCATAATCAAGCCGCTTATAAAACTTCGTATCCGATAACTGCTTTTGGGCATCTGCGGTATAATCAGACGTATTCATCACTACAACAGCGACACCCTTGTCTGCAGGCTTAATGATGATGTCAGTGCGGGAAGACAGTGAATTTAGGGCTTTACGTTCACTGCAACAGACATTACGGCGGAATGGTGCATGTTTTTGGTACACTTGCATAACGTCACGTTGAACCGCTCTAATATACATGTCGAGGCACCTATCGCGTTTTGAAGGCAGCACACAATGGGTGTGTGTGGCGTTGCATCGAACGCGACCAGCGCTTCGAGGAACGCGTTGAGAACGCATCGACGTGCTACGCCATACGACCAAGCGACGCCCGCGCTCCTGGACGGCTGCGGCGTCTGAACACACCGGTGACTGCTCCGCGCACTGAGGCTATAAAAGCAGGACAGACAATAAACGGGGGGCTTTTTCTGGTTTGGGGCTTGAACGCTCGTCTCTTGCCTTTTTCTTCTGCGCGTCTGCCCCGACACGGTGGCAGTAACGCGACATGGTGTCAGAAGTTTCCGGCTGACGTCAAGAAAGGAGCATCACGCAGTATTTCTTCGTCTCTGAGGATCGCTCTGCACAGAGGACGACGACCCCAACATGCCTGGTGACGAGTCAACAGGGACTTGCTCCGGAATGTTCGCCATCCAGCCGCCATCAAACTTCAACTTCGAAAGAACGTCCGAATGGCCGGCATGGTCGCAAGAATTTGACGACTACCGGTTTGCTTCGGGATTGAACGAGCGCAGCGAGGAAGCTCAAGTCAGGACGCTGCTTTACACAATGGGAAGGCAAGCGAGGACAATATTCCAAACCTTCAACTTGTCGGAAGACGACGCCAAGAAATATGAGGTCGTCAAGAGCAAGTTTGACAAGCACTTCGTTGCTGCTCGCAACATCGTCTACGAAAGTGCTTGCTTTCATCGCAGAAACCAGAATCCCGGAGAGTCCGTCGACAACTTCGTTACAGTTCTGCACGTCCTTGCAGACAGGTGCGACTTCGGCACATTCAAAGAGAGAATGATTCGCGACCGCTTTGTCGTTGGCCTCAGGGACGCGAAGCTCTCCGAAACGCTGCAAATGGACGCCGACCTCACGCTAGCAAGTGCCGTTGCCAAGGCCCGTCTCAAGGAAACAGTACACGAGCAACAGCATCAGTTGCGAAACAACGCCAGTGCGTCCGGTACTACAATGGAAACCGACGTAGACGCGGTCGAAAAGAAGAGCGCGTCTTCACACCCTCTTCGAAAGGAGCATCAAACGCATCGCGTCGGGGGCGCGGCACCTGAAGGTCAGCGGTGTCCTTTCTGCGGACAAGCGTCGCATCCCAGGCCGATGTGCCCGGCGAAGTCAGCCAAGTGTTACCACTGCAGCGTGAAGGGACACTTCAGTGCGGTCTGTCGCAAGAAGGGCTTCACAACGAGCAAGGTAGGACTGTCTTCCCTTCAGAGAGACAATGCATTGTACTTTCTCGGTACTGTTGATAATTGCGCCGCGAGTGCCAAGTTTATTGAAGTGCGTATTAACGGAACACCAGCTTCCGCGAAGGTAGACACGGGCGCTGAGGTATCAGTAGTTCCTTCAACATTCCCTGGCATCCCATCAAAGTTAGAGAGAACGGGTATAGTTCTAACGGGACCAAGCGGTAATCGACTAAAGGTTTTGGGAAAATTCACTGCGGTTATTAGTTGGAAGCAGGCAGCTATCAAGCAAACAGTATTTGTCGTTGCTTCGTTGCGATCCGTTCTCCTCGGTATAGAGGCCTCAGAACGGCTAGGGGTTGTTAAATTTGTTGACGGCGTAACGTCTTCAGGATCGTGGGAGCATCGGTACCCTCAGCTGTTTCAGGGATTAGGTACGCTATCGGGAGAGTATACGATCCGCTTGAAGCCGAACTCTGTGCCCTATGCAGTTCACGTGGCGCGCCGCGTTCCTCTTCCCATGAGAGATACTGTAAAGCACGAGTTGGACGACATGGAAAGACAGGGCGTAATAAGGAAAGTAGAAGGGCCTTTAGAGTGGTGCGCTGGAATGGTTCCGGTGTGGAAACCATCAGGAGCAATACGAATTTGCGTCGACTTAACGCACCTAAACAAAAATATACTTAGAGAACGGTATGTTCTGCCCACCGTGGATGAGACGCTATGATTATTGGGTGGAGCAACAGTGTTTTCAAAGTTAGACGCGAATTCTGGTTTTTACCAGATTAAGCTGTTCAAGAGAGAGTCAGCTGTTGACCACTTTTATAACGCCGTACAGAAGGTACTGCTTTCAAAGGCTGCCCTTTGGTATCACATCGGCGCCAGAGTACTTTCAGAAGAGGATGTCAGAAATCTTGACTGGCATGCCTGGCGTTGTCAATTTGATTGATGATATATTAATTTTTGGGAGCACGAAGGCAGAGCATGATCAGCGTCTCGAGAAAACATTGGAAAAGCTGGAAATAGAAGGCATAACGCTTAACAAAGCGAAGTGTTGCTTCGGCGTCAAAGAAGGGGCGTTTCTAGGATGCCTTATCAATAAAGAAGGCATAAAAGCGGACCCGAAGAAAGTGGACGCTCTTAGAAATTTAGATCCACCTCGTGACGTAAGCGGTGTGCGTAGACTTCTTGGAATGGCTAATCACCTCGCCAGGTTTATTCCAAATTTGTCACAGATAAGCGCACCACTGCGTGAACTTTTGCAAAAGGGTCGCGAGTGGACATGGGGTAAACCTCAGGAAATTGCTCTGGGTAGCATCAAAGAACAGATATGTTCTGATCGTTGCATGGCAAATTATGACCCAAAGCATCCGTCAATAGTTTTCGCTGATGACTCTTCATTCGGGCTCGGCGCAGTATTATTCCAAGAGCAAGGGGATGGAGAGCGCCGTCCAGTGGCGTTTGCCTCCAGGTCATTGTCGCCAACGGAGTCTCGGTACGCACAGATCGAGAAGGAAGCTTTAGCCTTAACATGGGCAGCGGAGAGGTTTGAAGGGTACATCAGAGGACTCGAAGTAAAGTTCGAGACTGACCACAAACCACTCGTAACGCTGCTGGGCAAAGCGCCGCTTGATTTGCTCCCTCCGCGATTTCAGCGCTTCAGAATGAGGCTAATGCGCTTCACGTTCAAGTTGGAGTACGTGCCCGGGAAAAAAATCACAGCATATCCACGGAGTGAATGATGATGAGTGGGCGAAGCTGCGGAGGTTCATCGGTAAACCGTGAATCTTCCGTGAATTCTGCCCAGTACATCATCACCGACGTGAGATCGGGCGCGTTTATACTAAAGGTTCGATGAGTTATGACGACTTGCAGCGCACTTTAATTTTACATGTACGCTGTGAATTTTCATTGTTTAGAAAACCATTGCTTAGAAAACATCTGGCGTCTTTCGTTAAGCAGCTGGCGTCTTTTCGTTTTGCTTTAGAAACATCTGGCGTTCCTTCGTTTTGCTTTTACAAAACATCTGGCGTCTTTTGTTGGTTTATTTCATCAATCAACGGCATTTTGAACAAAATTTTTATTGTTTAATCACGCACAGGAGAAATCTCACCAGGCACTACCTTGGCGGTAAAGAATGGCTGCTAATGGGAATGAGAGACAGAAGAAGTCGGCTTTTAGCTAAAGCTGCGAATTTTTTATTGTTCAACAACGCACAGGAAAAATCTCCACCGGCACCACCTTGCAGGTCAAAGCGTAAGACTGGTTACATACTACGCTACGAGGGACGAACGGGTGCCGCTATAAGGAGCTTCGCCCCTAAAATCTGGTCTTGGCAGATACTTTGTCAAGGGCTCCGCTCCAATCGAGTCAGAAAGATCCTCAAGCTCTGTCTGTGTCCGAGATTGAGCGCTTTGCCCAAGGTTGAATGGATACCGTGGCTGAAGTTAGCGGCTTTGAGAAAGTTAAGCAGGGCCAGGCAGAAGATACCGTGTGCCAAATTTGTTCGTTTCTGTCGAAACGGGTGGCCACGATATCGTTCCCTTCAAGTCTGCATGCAACCATACTGGCAATCCAGGGCGGCAATCTCAGTTTGTAATGGAGTTTTGATGAACGGCATGCGCCTTGTCATACCGCAGCGTCAAAGGGCCGAAGTCTTGAGTCACCTACATGATGGTCACCAGGGCATCACTAAATGTCGGGCGCGTGCGCGCGAGTCGGTGTGGTGGCCGGGACTAAGCTCAGAACTAGCAAAGCTAGTAACCAACTGCCGAGAGTGCTGTATGTCGCGCGAATAGGCTGCGCAACCAATGATTCCGTCCGATACCCCGATGCTGCCTTGGCAGAAAGTTGGCATTGATCTTTGCCGAATCAAGGGTGCAGATTATCTGGTCTTTGTCGATTACCTGTCTCGATATCCAGAAGTGGTCCGTCTGGCATCAACTACTAGAGATCACGTCGTAAACCATCTTAAAAACATGTTTGCACGGCACGGTATTCCTGAAATGGTATTCTCAGACAGTGGAACACAATTTAGGTCATCAGCTTTCCACTCCTTCTCTCAAGAATACGGGTTCAGGCATGTCACATCGAGCCCGAGATATCCACAGGCCAACGGAGAGGTGGAGAGGATGGTTAAGACGATAAAAGGTCTCATTCAGAAATCCGGTGACCCATATCTCGCCTTACTAGGGTACAGGGATACCCCTGGGCCTTTGGGGAAAACTCCAGCTGAGCTCTTGATGGGCAGGCGACTGCGTACTACGATCCCCCTGCACCCCAAAAAGCTTTCGCCCAAGGCCAGCAACATGAAAAGAGTTCGCGACAAAGATCCCCTATTGCAAAAACCAGCGCCGTTCCAGTACCCCCAGCGTGATACCAGTACGTTTCTTGGCGCTGGACCGCACTGGGAACACTGGTACACGCTCGAATTCACTGGGACTCCGGTGAAAGCACTGTGAAAGCGCTGGGTTGCACTGGTAGAGCCACTGGCTTTGGCGCTGTGACGCTTAGCCTCACTGGGAAGCGCTGGAGACGCTGGAATTATCACTGGCGTGCGCTGGCACATGCTGGAGCCTGCACTGTTCTGCCAGTGCCGCGCGCTGCTTTCAGTATCGTTCGCGGCGGAATGCTTTGGTATCATTGAATATCGAATGTCTGATTCAATGGTACCGACAGATGCTCTCCTAAGACCAGGAGATGCGCACTATTTTCAGAAGTAGTAAATGAGTGCTGGCGTCGCGACCTCTCCCAACGGAGGCCAGAAAAACAGCCGTCGTTCGATATCGCCACACCGGAAACGCATCTCGGGCAATTCTTGCACTTCCACTTACTTCAGCTATACGCTAGGTAACACTTAAAAAGGTTGCGAGGCTAAAATGCAGAAACTTCAACCATCGCAACTCATCTGCGCCGAGATCGTTGCTACCCAGTGCGGCTCCCAGCGAGTGTTAGGCCTAGCGTACCGGCCGTGTCCGTCTACATGCCACCGGCGCTTCTTGGTTTAAGCACATGCAATTCCAACGTGTAAAAATTACTGTAAAGTATAGTCTGAACATCCGTTAACTTAAATTAACTATTTTTTCTTGTATACTGTGTCCGCACAAGGAGCGATTACCATCGATGCGACGCGCTTTCAGCAACAAAAGCAGGCTCACCGAAAGCAGCCGGCCGCACTCGTCGGTACTTCTCTGACTCACACGTCAGAACACATACCTGTCAACCGGTACGCGTTAGTGAACTAACACACCGGCATCTTTTTTCAACTAATTGTATTTGTTTTTGCGGAGCGGTTTTATAGTTGTAGGTATCGATAGAACTGCAAGTCAGAATACAGACACGCCCGCCCCACAGTAATATCGTCGCTCGCGCGAGAAAACTACTCCATATGAATTCATGTAGGCGTGTGTTTATCGAACGAGTCATCATAAAGCTTCTGTACATGTTCATCATTAGCAAGGGCGAGAAACGGCTGTTAAAAATTGGTAATAACAGCCGTCAAACTGTACCCTGCTCCTCGATCCATTTGATATGTTTCGGAGTTAAAACGGGAATTCTTAAAGAAACCTAGCGCTCTTCCCACTTTGGGCATTTCATTCGTTGCCGGCCACCGTTTGTTTGTGTCTAATAAAGAAGCAAGTGTGATTTGGAAAGGAAGATCGCGTCTTCCTTGAATACGCGACACCAAAATATGAAACGAAAAGCTGTATCACTGTATTGACTAGCCCTTTTACAACGACGTTGACGTGTTTCAGCGTGGCGCAGTGGTAGAGTACTTGCTTGGAGATTCAGAGGTGGCGCGTTCGAATCCTTGTGGTGGAGTTTTTTTTTTTTCATACGGCTTTTTTTTTCTTTTTTTATTGCACTGATGCTTTCTATATGACTTTCTTTACTAATATATTTATGCAGGGAACGTAGGGACCGCCGTTTTAACGCTGCAGAGCCGTTTTGCGCTTGAGCACCCAGCGCCTCCCAGTAAAACGCCGCTCCAGCGGCCCAGTATCCAGCGCGACGCTGGGCCCATAATCAGGCATGGCACTGGACGCTGGTACCCAGTGGCGCTGGGTTTTGCAATAGGGTCTTGCTGTGAGGGAGAAGAAGAGGAGGAATTTCAATCGCCGGCATGCTGCTCGTAATATTCCACCCCTGCTGCCGGGAACCAGCGTGTGGGTCAACGACTGTAAAGCTGCAGGCGTAGTCATACGGAACGCCGGGAGACCAAGGTCCTACGTTGTCAGGATGGACTCTGGCGCACAAATCGAGAGAAATCGGAGGGCTCTCGTGCAGCTCGAGCCGAAGGCTGATGACGAGACCGGAAGTTATGACTTCCCACAGGGTGTAAGCTCGCCAAGCACAGCCAAAAATTTGCTCCATCCGCCAAGTGAGGAGACTGCTGAGTCAAATGTCGCTGATGACAGACAAACTGTTTCGTTGCCAGTGGAAGAACCAAGCGATTACGTGACACGCTCGGGAAGAAAAGTGATTGCACCGAAACGTTACGGTTACTAGTAGTGAAAATTCTTGGCGTCGTTATTCGTGAGTGGTTCTAGCGTATCCAGTGCCTGAAATGATGTATTGTGTTTTCAGTGAGACTCTTTTTCCACTTGTGCAGTGATACAGTACAGTGACTCAAAAAAAAAAGGGAAGATGTGGCGCTGCATCGAACGCGATCAGCGCTTCGAGGAACGCGTTGAGAACGCATCGACGTGCTACGCCATACGACCAAGCGACGCCCGCGTTCCTGGACGGCTGCGGCGCCTGAACACACCGGTGACTGCTCCGCCCACTGAGGCTATAAAAGCAGGACAGACAATAAACGGGTGGCTTTTTCTGGTTTGGGGCTTGAACTCTCGTCTCTTGTATTTTTCTTCTGCGCGTCTGCCCCGACACGGTGGCAGTAACGCGACAGTGTGTGAGGGTAGTTTGTTTTTAATATTACTTTCATTTGACCTGTCATGATAATACTCATGGAAACGCAAATTACGGGCGAAATTTTCTAAATCTTTTAGCAGCTGAAATTCGCTGTGTTCACCCGTTGTTGGACAAAAATTCAGTCCACGACTAAGAGCGCTGCGTTTTTCTTTTTTCTTACTTACTTGTACATTTCCATATGTGTATATTTTTCAGTGTCGCCAGCCCATCAGATGTATCAGCGATTGTCTTGAGCCGCTCATGCAGCATTTTCTTCTATCACTACACGTTTGTACATCATTTTGTGTTAACATATCTTCACTCCGCTTGAGATGGGCATGCATATTAATTGCACTGTTGCTACACATTTCATTCTGATGAAGCGCGGACCCCGAGCGAAACAAACGTAAATAAAAAAAATAAAAAATTGCTTGACACGCGCGTCTCTTTGATGTTTTTGTGAATATTTGACCGGACCTAGAAACGCTTTGTTGTTTCGATGCCCATTCGATGCCCATGGCGCTTCAATCCCGTGCCCTGCCAGTTACCTTGCCTCGAGACGCCGCCCAGCAAACGCCTCCGCCTGCATTGACCTCATGTCCCGATGTCCGGGTATGCACGCCGGGCGCGATCAGTTTTGATTTCACACTTGAAATTCCATGATGAACATCTCGAACAACGTACAACTTTCTTTTTTTTTAAAAAAAATGGCTGTGCCATAAATTGGCACGCACTGCAACTTTCTAATATAAACACCTGCCCTCAAGCCAATAATTAAAAAGGTTATTAGTGAGCGTGTGTTAATTCGTGGTAACAGTGTCAACTGAACTGCGGCAAAATCTTCCCGCCTCGACATAGAGTTCATTTGCGAAAACGGCAAGAGGCTTAGTGACATAGTATTTTGATAAAAAGTATGTCTTGTCTAAAAAAAACACCCTGTATATATATATATATATATATATATATATATATATATATATATATATATATATATATATATATATATATGGAAGAGTAACTTCGGTTGCCGCAAGGTTATAAGTATAAAAGTATATGCGCCTTCATAAAAACAACTGTTTATTGTGTCTACGTATCGACGGGAGCCCCGTGTTCTTCAGGACATAACAATATTGACAGCGTGTGTGTGTCCTCTTATAGCATGTTGAGAGTGGAGGGGAAAGGACAGAAAGGAAGCGCAGTAGGAACGTAACAAGTAACGGAGAAAAAAAAGGGTGGGGGTTGGAACCACGACAAGAATAACAACAATACAAAAAAAGAAAACGGAAAAGAAAAGTCAGGAAGGTCAGTAAGAAGGGTTTTGCTTGACGCGGACATTGTGTTCGTTTAGGTAGCGACAACAATAGAGCCTCTGCGCACCCACCTTCCTCCAAACGGGCAATGTAATGACCCCGCGGATCTAGTATGGCCCCTTCCGGTGTGGGGCCACGGGTGGCGTTTTTGACGTCCTTCTTCGTCGTTTACCGCGTTAAAGTAATTGGTGGGGTGGACAGTGAGGGCTTTCAGCGTATGCTTTTCCGTGTCGGCCTGGGTGTAACACCCGAAGTGGCCGGTAGCGTTGCCGCGTCCTCAATATTTATTAAGCGCATCGGCTCTTTTTGGAAGAGGAAAAGGTGTAGAAAAAGGGAAGGCTTGTAAAGGAAAAAGACGGACTAAAAGCTTGTTCGTGTAATGACAGTTTAAGTGCAGTGCTGTACGATGTACACTACACTGTACGACGTCCGGGACCACTTATCTGTGCATGCCGGCTGTGACTGAAGTGGCAGATGAATCCTGGTTAGTGAGATGCATAAGCTCAAGGCTGCACCGAGGAGCGCTATCATTCAAAACATTGTTATGCTCGTACTGGGCGGCAAGGGACTGATTAGAGATTGGCGTTAGCGCTTTTTAATGATCGTAATGCGGAGAGGGTTCTCGGGTGTTCATTTATTCCACTTTTTATCGTGTCGAATTTGTATATAAAGTATGATTCCCGTTGCTCCCTTTCTCTGGTTGTTCGAAAATTGTTTTCCAAGAGTGTAACCTTGATACCCTCGAAACTGTGATCTTTCAATGCGACATGTTTAGAAAGTGGAAGGCCAGGCAGGGAACGTACATGTGACCGATGGTTGTTGAACCTAATTCTAAAAGGCGTGTCTGTCTGGCCTACGTATTGCATGTTACATACCCCACATTCCAAAAGGTATATGACGTTGTTTGAGTCGCAGTCGAGTGCACCACTTATTTTGTGCTTAAAATTTGAGTGTGTGCTTTCCGCCACGGTTGTTGTCTGCATGTGTTTGCATACTTTGCATCTTCCTTTTCCGCAAGGGCGACACCCGATTTGGGGCTTTGTACCTATCTTTGAATTTATTAAATGATCCCTGATACTTCTTGGCCGCCTGTATACCACACCCGGAGAGGAAGTGAAAATTTTGGATAGTCGCTTGCTCTGTTCCAATATGTTAAAGTGTTTTTTTAAGATCTTAATAATGTTGGGTGGGTTGTTTGTGAAAGTTAATACAAGATTTTTCTTGCGCTGCTGATCGGTATCTTTTTGTTGGTGTAGTAAAGTCTGGCGGTCCAGATTTGCCGCTTTTTTGATCGCGTCATCAATGATAGCTAGTGGGTATTGTTGATGGAGGAGTACCTCGCGCGTAAGTGCGGTGTTTTTTTGGAAATCCTCAGAGCGAGAGCAGATTCTTTTGAATCTGTGTGCTTGGGAATAGGGAATACTGGTCTTGCAGTGGCGCGGGTGGCAGCTTTTGAAGTGCAGGTACCGTTGCCTGTCCGCAGGTTTTCTGTATACACTAGTGACCAACGCGCCATCCTCTATTCGAATGTGTACATCCAGGAAGCTTATTTCAGTGTTAGAGTAGGAGTACGTAAAAAAGATGCTGGGGTGTGCTTGGTTAAATGCATGTATGAATTTGAGGAGTTCGTTTTCTGAATCAGTCCAAATCATGAATATGTCGTCTAGGTACCGTTTATAGAATGAAGGTCTGATATCACAGCCTGAAAGGAAATTGGACTCTATGTGATGCGTGAATATGTTAGCGTAGTTTGGGGCCATTCTTGTACCCATTGCCGTGCCGCTGATTTGAAGGTAGTACTGGTTGTTAAATTCGAAGCTGTTCAGTTCGAGGACAAGTCGGGTCAAAATTTCAATTACCTTTTTGCTTGGACATGCGTCAGGGTTGTGGTTGCCATATGATTCTACATGTGCCCTGATACCATCGTCATGTGGTATATTCGTGTAGAGTGAACTAACGTCCAACGTTACCAGGGTAACGCTGGACGTTAGTTCGTGGTCCCCCCCCTTTTTCTCCGTTACTTGTTACGTTCCTATTTCCCTTCCTTTCTGTCCTTTCCCCTCCACTCTCAACATGCTATAAGCGGACACACACGCTTTAAATATTGTTATGTCCTGAAGAAGACGCGGCTCCCGTCGAAACGTAGACACAATAAGCACTTGTTTTTATGAAGGCGCATATACTTTTATACTTATATATATATATATATATATATATATTGTCACGTGGTCGTGACGTCGATGAAGGCAGCAGTCAGCATGTCCGAGATGAAACTCTTTATTAGGCCGAAGTTCGGCCGCCGAACTTGTGGCCGGGAAAATGAAACTCCAGTTTACAGCAATAAACTGATAGCGCCGAACAGAGCGTCGACCGTCGACCAACTGACAAGCGGTGAAGCGCGTCGTCATTTGTACATGTGCCGTCGAATATTCCAGCGTTATCGCTGGTTGTCGCGCATGTTCTAGAATAAGTTCGAGCGTTCGCGTCTTGCGCGTAATCTTAAGAAAACGATCTACTACAATCGCGAAGCTTCTCGAACACTGCGGCGTGAACAGCGGCGAGCGTTGATAACCGCCCTTGTTTGTCAAACCCGAATACAAGAAGTGGGCGTGGCATTGCCCCCCTCTGAAAAAACATCGTCCCGATGCTTGTGAAAGAACAAAGAAGAGAAAAAAAACAAGTGCATAAATAAATTACAATAACAAAGGAAAAAGTATAGTCCCCAGGTTCGCTAACGCGCAAAAAACGGCTTAAGGCGCATGACATGGACGACTTCAGGTCGTGCGCGGCGTCGCTGGGAGTTCGTAATGCCGTCCGGGATCACCTCGTAGTCAAGAGCGCCGAGACGTCGAAGAACCTTGTATGGCCCGAAGTATCGCCGAAGGAGTTCTTCGCTAAGCCCACGTCGGCGTCCAGACCCAAACACGGTCGCCGGACTGGTATTCCACGAAGCGTCGTCGAAGATTGTAGCGACGGCTGTCGGTGTACTGCTGGGTCTTGATGCGCAGGCGGGCGAGCTGTCGACCTTCTTCGGCACGTTGTAAGTAAGCGGCGGCGTCGAGGTTTTCTTCGTCGGTGACGTTCGGTAGCATGGCGTCGAGCGTCGTCGCCGGGCTCCTTCCGTAGACCAACTTGTACGGTGTCATCTGCGTTGTTTCTTGGAGGTCACGAAGGTCACGTACGGAAGCGAAGGTCACGTAAGCGAAGGTCACGTACGGAAGGACGGCGTCCCACGTCTTGTGCTCAACGTCGACGTACATGGCCAGCATGTCGGCGATGGTCTTATTTAGACGCTCGGTGAGGCCGTTGGTCTGTGGGTGGTACGCGGTGGTGCGGCGGTGGCTTGTGTGGCTGTATTCCAAGATCGCCTGAGTTAGGTCAGCCGTGAACGCCGTACCTCTGTCGGTGATGAGAACCTCTGGGGCGCCGTGCCGAAGGACGATGTTCTCAACGAAGAACTTGGCTACCTCAGCGGCACTGCCTTTGGGCAGGGCTTTTGTTTCGGCGTAGCGGGTGAGGTAGTCGGTAGCCACGACGATCCATTTATTTCCGCAAGTCGACGTTGGGAACGGCCCCAGGAGGTCCATCCCGATCTGCTGGAATGGTCGCCGAGGAGGCTCGATTGGCTGAAGGAAGCCTGTTGGTCTTGTGGGCGGTGTCTTCCGTCGCTGACAGTCTCGGCACGTCCTTACGTAGCGAGTGACGTCAGCGGCAAGGCGCGGCCAGTAGTACTCTTCCTGTACTCGTGCGAGCGTTCGGGAAAGTCCGAGGTGTCCAGCCGTTGGGTCGTCGTGCAGGGCATGCAAAATTTCTGGTTGCAGTCCCGAAGGTACAACGATAAGGTAGCTGGCTCGGGCCGGAGAGAAGTTCTTCTTTACGAGGACGTTGTTTTTCAAGAAAAATGATGCCAATCGTCGCCTGAATACTTTTGGGACAAAGATGGTCCTGCCCTCCAGGTATTCCACTAGACTCTTCAGTTCCGGGTCGGCTCGCTGTCGTTCGGCGAAGTCTTCGGTACTTATGGCTCCCAAGAAGCTGTCATCATCTTGGTCGTCGGGCGTTGGTGGGTCGACGGGGGCACGAGACAAGCAGTCGGCGTCGGAGTGTTTCCTTCCGGACTTGTACACGACAGTAATGTCAAATTCTTGAAGTCTTAGGCTCCACCGTGCGAGGCGACCTGAAGGGTCCTTCCAGTTAGCTAGCCAACACAAGGCGTGATGGTCGCTCACAACTTTGAAGGGTCTGCCGTAGAGGTAGGGGCGAAACTTTGACGTAGCCCAGATGATGGCGAGGCACTCCTTTTCTGTTGTGGAATAGTTGACCTCTGCTTTAGACAGCGACCGGCTAGCATAACTGATAACCTTTTCCAGTCCGCCCGTCCGCTTCACAAGGACGGCGCCGAGTCCTATGCTGCTCGCATCGGTGTGAATCTCCGTATCGGCGTATTCGTCGAAATGCGCAAGTATCGGAGGTTTCTGCAGGCGTCGTTTCAGTTCATGAAATGCTTCGACTTGCGCTGTTTGCCACCTGAATTCGACGTCCGTCTTCGTGAGCTGCGTTAGTGGCTCGGCGATCCGTGAAAAGTCTTTGACAAAGCGTCTGTAATAGGCGCACAAGCCGAGAAAACGGCGTACGGCCTTCTTGTCGGTGAGCGTCGGCAAATCAGCGATGGCAGCTGTTTTCCGCGGGTCCGGGCGAACACCATCCTTGCTGATCACGTGACCCAAGAACAAGAGCTCCTCGTACGCGAAGCGGCACTTTTCAGGCTTCAAGGTGAGTCCGGAGGTCTTGATTGCTTGAAGTGCAACTTCAAGGCGCCGAAGGTGTTCGTCGAAGTTTCAGGAAAACACAACGACGTCGTCCAAGTACACGAGACACGACTGCCACTTCAAGCCAGCTAATACAGTATCCATGACTCGTTGGAAAGTCGCAGGTGCCGAGCAAAGACCGAAAGGCATGACCTTGAACTCGAACAGGCCGTCCGGTGTTATAAAGGCGGTCTTTTCTCGGTCTCTCTCGTCGACTTCAATTTGCCAGTAGCCGGTCTTGAGGTCCATCGACGAAAAGTAATTCGCGTTGTGAAGTCGATCCAGGGTGTCGTCTATCCGTGGGAGAGGGTACACGTCCTTCTTTGTGATTTTGTTCAGGCGACGATAATCGACGCAGAAACGTAGGGTCCCATCCTTCTTCTTCACTAACACCACGGGAGACGCCCACGGGATGTTGGACGGCTGGATGATGTCGTCGCGTAGCATTTCATCTACTTGTTTCTTAACGGCCTCCCGTTCCCGCGTCGAAACCCGGTGGGGACTCTGACGGAGTGGTCGAGCATTTTCTTCTGTTATGATGCGGTGCTTAGCAAGGGGCGTTTGTCGGACCCGCGATGACGACGAGAAACAGTCCCTGTATTCCTGCAGAAGGCGTCGAAGCTGTTGCTGTTGGCGAGCGGGAAGACTTGGGTTTACGTCGAAGGGTGGCTCAGGGATCGTCGTCGCAGCTTCGTCAGAATCTGAAAAGGCAAACGCATCGCTGACGGCCAAGATCTCTTCGATGTATGCAATCGTCGTGCCCCTGCTCAGGTGTCTGTATTCCTGGCTGAAGTTCGTTAGCATCACGCTTCCTTTTCCTTCATGCAACTGAGCAATGCCCCTTGCGACGCAAATGTCACGGTCTAGCAGCAAACGCTGATCGCTCTCGATGACACCTTCGATGTTTTCAGCTTTTTCGGTGCTGACGGAAATTATGACGCTGGAGCGAGGCGGGATGGTAACTTGATCCTCGAGCACGTTAAGGGCATGTTGACATAGATTCATATCCGGCGGTGTCGTTTTGTCCGACGATAGGGTTATCGATTTGGTTCTTAAGTCGATGACGGCGCCGTGATGATTTAAGAAGTCCATGCCAAGTACGACGTCCCTGGAGCATTGTTGCAGGATTACGAAACTCGCAGGATACGTGCGATTATTGATTGTGACTCTTGCTGTGCAGACTCCAGACGGCGTTATTAGATGGCCTCCAGCGGTGCGGATTTCGGGGCCTTCCCAAGCGGTCTTAACTCTCTTCAACTTCGTGGCGAAGGGCCCACTGATGACGCAATAGTCGGCTCCAGTATCGATGAGAGTGGTGACGTTGTGGCCGTCGATGAGAACGTCGAGGTCGCTAGTTCGTCGTCTTGCGTTGCGGTTGGGTCTCGGCGTCGGGTCACGGCTGCGTCGGTTTGTTCCGCTGCTTCCATGTTGCGTCGTCGGGTCTTCTTCGGTCCGCAAGACCTCGTCGTCAGGGGTCTGTCTGGTTCGCGTCGTGTTCTGAAGGTTTCGTCGCGACGTCGTCGTCGTCGGCGGAGGATCTTCGGTAGTTCGTCGTACAGGAACCGCACCTCCATCGGTTGCTGCCCTTAGTTTTCCGGATGCGGGCTAGGTGACCGGCCCCGGGTTGGGCCAGTGTATGGTCGGCGTTGGGGAGAGGCGTAGCGGCCTGGCGACGGCGATCGGGAAGGTCCTCGGGGGGTCCACTGCGCTCCTGCCAGGTAGTCGGCGATGTCACGTGGTCGTTCCCCCTGCTGTGGACGCGGCGCGTCGACGGCGAACCCACGCAATCCCATCTGTCGATAATGGCAACGGCGGTAGGTGTGGCCGGCTTCTCCGCAGTGGTAGCAGAGTGGACGATGGTCGGGGGCGCGCCAAACGTCGGTCTTCCTCGGCGCGTATCGCTGACCGGCTGGCGGGCGGATGACGTCGGAGGTGGCGGCGGAACTGCTGGGGCGGCGCGGCGTCTTGACGTGGGCGAGGAGGGGGGGGCGTTGCGTCGGGCTGCAGCAGCATAGCTCATTGCTTGCAGCTGCGGCGGTGCCGGTTGAGGAACACCCAGTGATTGTTGGATTTCCTCACGTACAACGTCCGCAATCGACGTCACTTCGGGCTGTGCAAAAGGTGCGACTTTTCGCAGCTCCTCTCGCACGATGGCTCGGATTGTTTCGCGCAAGTCGTCGGAGCCGAGGGCATGAACTGCTGCGCTGTCTTGGAATACGCGGCTATTGTACTTCTCGATTGTTCTAACCTCCGCGAGGTATTCTTGGATGGTCTTGGGTGGGTTTCTGATTAGTCCCGCGAACAGCTCCTGCTTGATTCCTCGCATGAGGAAGCGAACTTTCTTCTCCTCGGGCATCTCAGGGTCTGCGTGGCGGAACAGTCTCTTCATTTCTTCTGTGAAGAGTGCCACGTTTTCATTTGGCAGCTGCACGCGGGTTTCGAGCAGAGCCTTGGCCCTCTCCTTGCGGACAACGCTGGTGAATGTTGCCAGGAACCTGCTGCGAAAAACGTCCCATGTTGTCAGGGTTCGCTCTTGGTTCTCGAACCAGGTCCGCGCGGCGTCTTCCAAGGCGAAATATACGTGCCGTAGCTTGTCCTCACTGGTCCATTTATTGAAGACGGCGACGCGGTCGTACGCTTCTAGCCAGCTTTCCGGGTCTTCGAGCAGAGACCCACGGAAGGTAGGTGGCTCCCTCGGCTGAGGTAGCAGCACAGGTGCAGGCACAATGGGTGCTGTCGCCGTCGCTGATGTGGTGGGCATGGCCGGGGTCTTCCTGGTCTTGTCGGGTAGAGGCCCGTACTCCGGTGCTAGGCCTTGTTGCCTACGCTAGCTCGCTGGTCGTGGTTGGCGTCGATGTCTTCTCCGCGCTGGGGGCTGGGTTCACGGCTGGACGGGGGCGTCCGGATCATGAAGGAACAGCACCTCCACCAGATGTCACGTGGTCGTGACGTCGACGAAGGCAGCAGTCAGCACGTCTGAGATGAAACTCTTTATTAGGCCGAACTTGTGGCCGGGAAAATGAAACTCCAGTTTACAGCAATAAACTGATAGCGGCGAACAGAGCGTCGACCGTCGATCAACTGACAAGCGGTGAAGCGCGTCGTCATTTGTACATGTAAGTCGAATATTCCAGCGTTATCGCTGGTTGTCGCGCATGTTCTAGAATAAGTTCGAGCGTTCGCGGCTTGCGCGCAATCTTAAGAAAACGATCTACTACAATCGCGAAGCTTCTCGAACACTGCGGCGTGAACAGCGGCGAGCGTTGGTAACCGCCCTTGTTTGTCAAACCCGAATACAAGAAGTGGGCGTGGCAATATATATATATATATATTTGTGTGTGTGTATGTGTGTCTGTGAGAGAGAGAGAGAGAACTGAGGAAAAACCAGATATCTAATGACACGGGAGTGGCACCCTTGAGCTTCACGAGTAGCTTCTTGCCTGGTCAGCTGCCTCCTTTTCGCACCCACAACTCGTCTCCAATGTTGTACGCCGTGGCAAGTAGCCAGCAGCAGTCATAGGAGCACCTTCTGTTTGCGCCTGGGTGGCTTTTTTCATCACCGAAACTCTGATTGTCTGGCAGACTGTTACGACTGTCATGCGATGGGGCTGTCATAACGTGTGGCTCTAAAAGTAATAATATTTCTTGGTGTTTAGGATCCCAAGCTCAAGGCATGATCATGACGCCGTAGTGGAGGGCATCGGAAATGTCTAATCACCTGGGGTTCTTTAACGTGTACATTAATATGACGCTAACAGGAGTATCTAACCTGATAACCGCTTTCAATTTGGGCAGCTTTTCATATACGTCTATGTATGGCCTCACACCAGTAGACGTCTGCAGCGATGTATTAACTGCAATGCCAGCTGCCGGAAAGTGGACGTCTCAATCGTCCTTTCCTTTCTGCTCTACTGCCTTATATGGAGCGAATCTTCCCGGGGTACTCGGAGTAGTTCGCTCGGTAAGGTCGTTTGTCTGGGTATTGAACGCGAATTTGTAGTGGTGCTGGACACATTCTTGTAAAGGTTCCTTCCTAGTTTCAGGCCGCTAAATGTTCTTCACATCAGAAATGTTCTTCAGACCAGATAGATGCTGATCAGATATCAATGCTCTCGGTAAGCGGTGTCTGTGATCAAATCTCAGTTTTAATAAATCGACTAAATCAACGGAGGCGAGGGATGGAATCGGTCTCAGAGAGTGTGAGCGCCTCAGAATATGTGAGCGCGCAGCTGCAGGTTATGTTTGTGAGCTCTTAGGTCGCAGCGGATGCGAATCCGTGGCGCCGACACCACAGGGGGTCGTCGGGAGAGATGGCTCGAGAGCTGTGGCTGCTTTCCCGGAATTATTGCTTGGAGAGTTGTGTCAGGGAAGCGAACCGCCGCAGCGTATACTCCTAACAGTCAGGCGGGCGCCGCGGTCTAGGTCACGTGGCCGCAGCGACAGAAGAGGAGAAGTGGTGTCCGAAGCTGGATATCGGGTTACGTCCGCCGGCAGTAATGGCCAACGCTGGCGGTTCTGCCGAACGAGAGCGTCGCGCGGACTCCTTTTCTCCTAGTTGAGAGGAAGGAGAGGCGGAACGTGCACTGTTTGTATAATTGTTTTTCAACGGAGAGGGGAAACGTACAATGTTTGTATGATGGTTTTTCAACTGAGCGGGAATGCCCGTTGGAAATACGGAACGAACAGTTCGCTGGGCTCGGCCCGTGCGGACGGTCTTCATGAATAAACGCTGCCTTCAACCAGCCTCTCGCTCTTTCTTTGTGTTGCCAGCGTGCACTTCGATCATCGAGGGGCTGTCGATACCAACCAAAACCTAACTGGCGCAGTCATCAGGATCGACGTAGCTTACATCGAGGAAGACGCTGGAGCCTTGGTGGAGGTGAGCTTTTGCGTCATCACCGTGACTTGGCTGACTTAGAAGGCGTTTGGACGTCGTCGAAAAGAGGCGCGGAAAGTGGCTGACTTCCGAGACCCGTTGGAAGAGGTTGGAACACTCGAGGCGAGACTGAAGAAGCCTACGGCGAGAGTTGCGGGCGTGCAGCGTATTGAGGGAGCACGGAAAGGGGGCGTCTGCAAGAGGCAGGTGCCGATCGTCACGGACTCAGCCCTTCGGTGAGGGAGGCCTCGTCAGGACGACAGCGGCAGCACGGAAGTGGCTTGGCGTCGGGAATGATCCGACGGCGTGCATCACAGCAGACATCGGAACATTGCTGCGGTGTGGCAATAGTGTGGGGCGTCTTTTTTATCCGTTATTTTATTTCGTCACCACATCGACCTTCCACGCCATCGCAAGTGCGGACACTCGCGAAACCGAGATTGCCGAGGACGTCGAGCCAAGCAGCGACAGGAGCAGCCGCCGGAGAGCATCATTTAATATGGCGAGATTCGTTTCGAGCTGTTTTGTAATGGTTCGCATCTGAAAGCATGTATGCTCCGGCACTCTCTGGGAGCTTGACAACAAGAAAGGCATTGAATCCAGCTCGGATTTTGGTCTTGGCGTCAATGAGACGGGTTGCGTCAACAAGTTAAAAGTTAAGATTGAAGTCCTGAAGCGTCGACTTGAAATAGAGAAGTTCAAGTGTTTGGGTGGGCCCACAGGCAATGGCATGCATTGGAGAAAAGCGCGAATACAAATTTCCGCAGGGCGATATCTCTGTGCAGCCGCTGTTGACTCTGGGCCGGCCATCACATAGATAAAAAAAAGCAAATTATCACAGGAAATTCCCATTGAGAGCTGTGGTTATACGATACTCACGGACGTGTTTGGCAAGGCTGCTACTGCAGAAATTATGCGCGTGCCCTTGAGTTTACCATATTCACAAAATGCAGCTCAACGCGTACCGGTGCTTTGTGTGGCGATTCCAGAGTTGGTCACTGGCGTTGACCTACTGCTCACTCTGGACGACAATGACAGCCTGTGTTTCGCTGCAGACGAGTCGAAGTAATATATCAGGGGTTGTGAGTGTGACTTGGTGGAGGAATCTTCGG
Organism: Rhipicephalus sanguineus; assembly: GCF_013339695.2. Taxonomy (NCBI): domain Eukaryota; kingdom Metazoa; phylum Arthropoda; class Arachnida; order Ixodida; family Ixodidae; genus Rhipicephalus; species Rhipicephalus sanguineus. The sequence goes on from NC_051182.1 coordinate 40,268,872, forward strand.
AGCGTACTTCCGCGAAAGGAAATGATGTAGAGCCAGCTGTCTAGACTAGCACCGATTACGCAGCACGCAACGCAGTGGGTGAGGAGTTAACCAATGCTGGCGAGGACGAGGCGTGCTGCGAGGCCAACATAGGGCCGAGCGACGACAGAGAGGATGATAGCAACAGTGAGATCACTGAGCAGGAGGTTGAACCGGGTTCAGAGAAACGGGGAGAGCAGGTCGGCGTAGGTAGCATGGGCAGCGTCGGAGATCTTTTGCACGGGGATCGCACAGAAGAAAAGGAGAGCCTTACTCCACTGAAAGTTCTTTTGCGAAAAAGCAAGTGTTCGATGAATTGTCAGTAGATGCATGGCACAAGGCGAAGGGCAGGGCGCATGGCACCGTCATTGGGAGTCAACTGCTGCATCACGGGGAGTCATGGGGCGGCAGACAACACCTGCAACTGTTGGCGGCAAGGCTTTTTAGGTTTTTGTTTTGTGTGCTACAGAGTACCTTCACGAAGCGTCGCCGCGCTCTAGTGTTAGAATGAGCACACGATAGCCCGCGTGGTGGCCACTTTTCGGAGAAAGAGATAAGGAAGCGCATCGTGAGCGCGTTTTTTTGGCCGTCACTCACTGTCGATGTAAAGCGTCAGTGTCTCAAATGGCATGGCCATCAAGCGCACTTGGATGAACGCACGACAAACCGGGTGCGCATAATACGCCTCAACCACCCAAGAAAGACGTTTGAGATCGCTTATCTCGGCTTTAATGAACCAGCTCTATGTGAGCTAGCTGGAAGAGGACAAAGTCTCACCTGTTCTGAGGGTTAATCAGTCGCGATTATTCTTTGTTTTTGTCAACAACGTTGTGTGCGCGATATATTTGTTCTGAAATGCAGTTGTGCATCCATTTTTATTATCATGCAGTGATGTTCATTAGCGCTTTGCGTGAGTTCCAGCCAATGTATTTTTGGATGTCTTGTTTAATGTAAAGCGTCGGTTTTCGCATGTTATATTGGTTTGATTTCAAGGAGGACTCTTGCACGTCTGGGATAGATCGTTTACTTTTCGGGTGTTTTCTTTTCTTGCTGTGGTTGTCGTTGTTGAGATTGTGTACGTTACCGTAGCTGAAATGACTAGGATAAGTTCGTGACAATGTAGTTTTAGTAGAGTGCATAATGAGTGTGCTCATAGAACATGTGTTACTGACGCGCTGTTGACGGTTCAAACCGCATAGGTGAGCACTGTCGGATTGCACGGTGTCACTAACTCCACCAAGAGAGTGCTCGCTGAACCAGAGAGAGCTCGAAACGTGTCTCACATAATTGGACAATTGCTTGATATGTGATGTGCTTTGTTCAGTGCAATTTTCGGTCGCGTGCTCCCGCGTCGCGCTGCTGGGACCTTGCTGGCAACGCGTGAACGAGCAAGTGTCTGTAGTTAAAGATGTCACTATGCGTTTCCTTTTTTTGTTTAGTTTTATGTACTCGTTTTTTTCTGGTTGTTGAAAAGAAGACGTTTTTCTTTATGTCATGTTACATGGAGACCGAATGTCCAGTAACATTCTTGAGGAGGGAGGAGTCAGTTTCAGAGAGTGTGAACGCCGCAGAATGTATGAGCGGGCTGCTGCAGCTTAGGTTTGCGAGCTGTTAGGTCGCAGCGGATGCAGATCCGTGGCGCCGGCACACCAGGGGGTCGTCGGGAGAGATGGCTCGAGAGCTGTGGCGGCTTTCCCGGAATTATTTCTTGGAGAGTTGTGTCAGGGAAGCGAACAGCCGCAGCGGATTCTCAAAACGGTCAGGCGGGCGCCGCGGTCCAGGCCACGTGGCCGAAACGACAGAATAGAAGCTATGTCCGAAGCGGGATATCGGCTTACGTCCGTTGGCAGTAATGGCCAACACGGGCGGTTCTGCTGAAGGAGAGCGTCGCGCGGATTCCTTTTGTCCTAGTTGAGAACAGGGAGAGGTGGAACGTACACTGTATGTAAAGTTGTTTATCAACGGAGAGGGGAAACGTACAGTGTTTGTATGATGGTTTTTCAACTGAACGGGAATGCCCGTTGGAAGTAAGTAACGAAGAGTTCGCTGGGCGCGGCCCGTGCGGACGGTCTTCATGAATGAACGCTACCTTCAACTAGACTCTAGCTCTTCCCTCTTGTTGCTAGCGTGCACTTGGATCATCGAGGGGCTGCCGATACCAACGAAAACCTAACTGATGATACGGCTGCCACTTCCACCTATTTGGACGGATAGTACACAGCTACCATGAAGTAGCGGTTTCGAGCTGTGGTGGCGGGTAGTGGCCCTATGTATATAGACACTGCCAACCTCATGAAAATCTGATCGGGTATTATCTGTGCCAATGTTAGCAGCCCAGAATGGCGCCACGGCAGTCGCTTAAACTGTTGACACGCTTCGCAGCAGGTGACATATGTGCGCACATTGATTTACATCTTGAGCCACGAGAAGGGTTCTTGTAGCTCGCGGAGCATGGATCGTTGGCCGATGCGCCCTCCCTCGGAGTGATCACGAACGGCTTCTAGCATTTCTGCACGAAAACATTTCGGAACGGCGAGGAGGTATCGTTCATCCAAGAACTCCTTGTGCCATTCATGATAGTACAGTATGTACGTGATCGCGTATTGCAAACATCGGGTTTGTATCAGCACTTGTTATACAAGCAATGATTGGCGCGAAGCGTTGGTCCTTTTGTTGGGCTGCGAGCGTATGTACTCGGGCGAAATTTATATGTGATTTGCCTGTTTCCTTCCATGGCACGAGTCGGTTGCGTGAGATAGGATCGGTGATGTTATTCGATACCCCAGCGCGATGACGCACGTCGAAATCAGATTCTTGTAGCGTGATAAACAACCGGACTGTGGCGAAGCCTTGGTACTGTTTAATGGGTTTGTAACAAAAATGCCGGTGCTGCCCTGAGTGACTTCCACGGTTGCGAAAGGCACCTGCGGCGTTTTCAGCACGCAGTGCCAGGTTAAAGGCTGTCTTGAATGTCAAGCCCTTTTCGCGAACAGCCGTTGCTAGACCTGCGCGTTGCGAAGACTTAAATTGCAATCTGCTGCCAGCTTCTTGTGTGACGTAATCACTGACCGTTACGTCATGCCGTTGGTCACGACGTTGAAAGCGTGCCCTGCAGAAGATATCAGACGACTGTGGATCGAAGTGAGCCTTGAGCATCTCGACTATGTCCTCGTAGCTCACTTGGCTTGGCTGCTTGAGTTGAAAGAGGGGGCACACGACGTCGTAAGTCTGTTCCCCGCATAACCTAAGCAGATGAGCAGGTTTCTTGAAAGCGTCCGTAATGTCGTTAGCCTCGAAGAACTGTAGCCTCCCATACCAGGATCTCCAGGAGCCAGAGCTGCCGCTTAATTCTAGTAGCTGACCAAAGTCAGGCGTCGCCAACTGTTACATCTGTGCAGCCACTTGTGGCTTCCGACGATTTATTTTATACAAGGCAACATGAAACGTTAACAAAAAATTATCTGTGGTGCGCAAGGCGGCTGTCAGCTATTTTATTTATATATATTGAAAGACGCAGGAAGACTTCACCAGGTAGGGCCAGCAGCAGCGTTTATTCCGCGATGTCTGCCTCGGCTCAGAACAGCAACCAACCAGCCCAATGGCGATGATGATGGTTATGTACAAGTGAGAACGATGAAGTACGATAAATGTGCTTACACTAATTTCTCCCCGCCTGCGAAGCGGCCAGCCTGGCCGCAACTCAAAGATCAGCTGAACGAGTAATGAAAGGCTTCATGCGTGACACGTGAATAATTTCTGTGCTGCGACGACGGTGGTCAGTGAAGGACTGAAGCGGGGTGACGAGATAGTTCACTGGGGAAGTTTGTCGTAGAACGGTGTATAGGCCAACGTACCGGTGAAGAAATTTCTCGCAGAGCCCTGACGCTCGAGTCGGGGTCCATAGTAAGACCTTATCTCCGGAATGAAATGTCACGTCGCGTCTTTTGCTATCGCAGCGACGTTTTCGTTCTTCTTGAGTGGCTTCCGTGTTGCGCCGAGCAATTTCACGGCATTGCGCGACTCGAGCTGCGAACTCTTCTGGTAGAGAAGTACTGGGCGGAGCTGGACCAAAGAAGAATGCCGTGTCGAAGACTGAGGATGCAGATTGCCCATACACAAGGAAGAAAGGGCTGTAGCCGGTAGATCTTTGTGTCGCGGTATTATATGCGAAGGTGACAAATGGCAAAATATTGTCCCAGTTTTTGTGATCCGGACGTAGGTACATGGAGATCATGTCAGAGAGCGTTCGGTGAAAGCGCTCAGTAAGACCGTTCGTCTGTGGGTGGTACGTAGAAGTGGTTTTATGCGTCGTTCTACAGGCCCGTAGGACTTCCTCCAGGACGTGCGAAATGAAGGCTTTGCCCCGGTCACTCAGAAGAACGCGAGGAGCTCCATGGCGCAAGACGATGGACTGCAAGAAAAAGTAGGCGACTTCTGTAGCAGTACCGGACCGAAGAGACGCAGTCTCGGCGTATCTTGTCAAATGATCGACTGAAGTGACGATCCAACGGTGACCGTTAGACGTCAACGGCAAGGGACCATACAAGTCAATGCCGACAAATTCAAAAGGTGTTGTCGGACAGGGAAGAGGCTGCAGGAAACCGGCGGGTGGGGACGTGGACCGCTTACGGTGCTGACATGACGCGCACGAGCCCACGTATTTGGCTACCGACGTGGACAAGCCGGGCCAGAAACAGCGGGTCCTGATGCGGTCGTAGGTCTTGCGAAAACCTAGATGACCAGCAGCAATGTCATCGTGAAATGCTTCTAAAACGCGAAGACGAAGGCAGCGGGGAAGGACCGGCACCCACTTGTTACCCGTGGGATGATAAATATAGCGTTCGAGCACACCGTCGTCGAGGCGGAATTGTCGAAGCTGGCGTCTCAAGCGGCTGTTAGGTGGTTTAGTGATGCCGCGAAGGTAGTCAAGGAAAGTTCGACAGTAGGAGTCGGCCCGCTGAAGTGAACGGAAACCGGCTTGCGAAGAAGGTTGAATTTGGTCCAGTGAGGTGATCGACAGGTGTCGTGAGGCAGGCGGGATGTCGGAGCTCTCAGGAGGCGATGCGGAGGAGGTATTGTGAAGAGAGAGTGAAAGTGGGCATCGGGACAGCGCGTCGGCATCATGATGACATTTGCCAGACTTATACGTGATGGTAAAGTCATACTCTTGCAAGCGCAGGACCCAGCGCCCTAGACGTCCTGACATATTCTTCATCGAGGACAACCAACACCGTGCGTGATGGTCTGTGACGATAGTGAAGTGCCGACCGTAGAGGTACGGGCGGAATTTCTGTATCGACCGGACAATAGCCAGGCATTCCTGCTCCGTGATCGTGTAGTTCCTCTCCGCTGTCGACAGAGTCCGGCTGGCCTATGCCACAACCTGCTCTTTAGAGGCGGCATCACGCTGCAAAAGTACTGCTCCAATACCTTGCGCACTTGCGTCAGTGTGGAGAATAGTAGGCGCGCTCTCGTCAAAGTGGCGAAGCACTGGTCCGGAAGTCAGGCGTTTTTTTAAGGACTTCAAATGCGAACTCGCAGTCGTCGGACCAAGCGAAAGGAGCACCAGCGACTAATAGCTTATTTAGGGGAGCCACTATAGTCGCGAAGTTGCGTATAAAGCGGCGAAAGTATGACGCCAGGCCAAGAAAACTGCGCAACGTCTTTTGGGTGGAAGGCCGAGGAGACTGCAATACAGCGGCTATCTTGTCGGGATCTGGCCGGACTCCGTCTTTGGAAACGACGTGACCGAGGACTTTTTTACTTTTGCTGGCAAATATGCACTTTTTGGTGTTTATCTGAAGGCCAGCGTTTGAAAGGCACTGAAGTACTTCGTCTAATCGTTGAAGGTGTTGGGCAAAGGTAGATGAAAACACAACAATATCATCTAAATAACAGAGGCAGGTCTTCCATTTTAGGCCACGAAGAATAGTATCTATCATGCGCTCAAATGTTGCCGGAGCGTTGCACAGGCCAAATGGCATTTCGTTAAATTCGTAGAGCCCATCCGGCGTAGCAAAGGCGGTTTTTTCTTTGTCAGCCTCATTCATAGGATTTGCCAATACCCCGATCGTAGGTCAAGGCTGGAAAAATACTGCGCTCCTTGTAGTGTGTCCAAGGCGTCATCTACATTGTCATCTATTCGAGGCATAGGATATACATCCTTGCGCGTGATCTTATTTAGCGCTCGATAATCAACGCAGAAACGAACGGAGCCATCTTTTTTCTTCACTAAGACGACCGGAGAAGCCCAGGAACTGGAAGATGGCCGTATTATCTTGCGTGATAGCATATCGTGAAATTGTTCTTCAATGACTTTTCTTTCCGATTGTGACACACGATAAGGCCGACGGCGTATAACACCAGACCCATCCGTTTCAATGCGGTGTACGGCCACGGGACATCGACTCAGTGTCGTGGCACAGCTATCGAAGCAGGCCTTATGCTTAGCTAAAAGCGCCAATAACGCTGTGGATTGTGCAGAGGTTAGATCGGAGCCGATTACTGCTCGGAAAGGGGAAGAACTCGCACCTGACGTGGGTACTGACGATGAAGACGGGCAAAGTGCTGCAATGGAGGTCAGTGGAGATGCGTCTATCGTCGCTACAGTCATCCCCTTGGGCAACATCATAGATTTTGCAGTGGTGTTGCAAATGGGCAGAAGCGCGCGGCCATGGGACAACCGGAGGAGACAGGAGGCGACGAGAATTCCACGAGAGGTGCAGCGAGGAGCAGGGGCAACTAGGGCGTCACCATCGGCTACTTGGCTAGATGCAACAGCTACCACGTGTTCATGACCAGGGCGCAAAACACAGTCTTCAGCGACAGCCAAGTTGAAGATCAATGAAGGAGGGGCTGACATAGATGCATCCGATGTATCCGTGATGTGAACGACGTGTTCTTTACATGATATGACAGCGGAGGCAGAATGTAGGAAGTCCCAACCCAGAATAAGTTCATGAACGCACGTGCGTAGCACAATCATCTCTATGTGGTGACGTATGCCGTCGATGAAAACGCGAGCCGTACACTGTCCATCAGGTTGGATGAGTACGTTATTTGCGCCACGCAACACAGGTCCTACATAAGGTGTTCTGACTTTACGGAGCCGCGAGCACAAGTCACTACGTATAACAGAAGTAGCGGCACCGGTATCAACAAGCGCTTTCACAGGAACACCTTCAATAGTCACTGACAACAGGTTAGCCGGGAAAACGGGAGGCATTTTTGATGATCGACGGGACGCAGTTTTCCCTCCAAGACTGCAATCCTTAGTTTTCCGAATGTTGTTCAAGAGTGCGGGAGAGGGGGCGAAGCGGCGATGCCGAGCGGCGGTAGGGTGATGGAGAGCGTCGTCTGGAGGAGCGGTAGTCCCGATGTTGACGCGGGGACGCTGGAGGAGACGGAGACCGGTACTGCGTGAATGGGTAGGAGTCTGGACCATAATGATCGGGTCTTCGAAACCGGTCCCGCTCGAACTCAGCATAGCCTCGTCGTTCATCCTGCTGGCGGCGACGGCAGTAACGAGATATGTGGCCTCGGATACCGCAGTAAAAACAAACAGGACGGGACGGACGCCACTGAGGAGACGAGGGTGGAGCAGGTACCGCACCTCGCACAGAAGCCAAATGGCCACAAGGAATGTCAGCAGGCCCAGATGTGACCACAGCAGGCGGAATTGCAGCTATATCGGCATATGTGGGCATCAGTGTTTGAGCAACTGATGCTGTCAGTGTCGTCATGGAGGCCACATCAGCGTATGTGGGCAGCGGGCGTGCTGGTGGAACGACCGGCGCTGTCGGTGTTGTCATGGCCGCCAACTTCTGCCTGACAAGATTCCGCAGGTCGAACGGTGCGGGTGGAGTTGAGACGGCAGTGGACCGCTGCTGTTCCAGGTCTCGAAGTTCTTGACGGATGATGGCGCGGATAAGAGCTTTCAAATCAGAGGGAGGCATAAGGCGAGGATCGCTGTCTTGTTGAAGGCGGAGGGACTGCAATTGGTCAAGGCGTTGGCATGTGGAAATGATGTTTTCAACCGTAGTTGGATTGTTAACAGCCAAGGCGTTGTACGCAATCGTGCCAATTCCTTTAAGGATGTGGCGAACGCGCTCGGCTTCCGTCATATCGCTGTTCGCATGGCGACAGAGGGCCAAAACATCCTCGATATATGAAGTGTATGTCTCGTGTGCAAGTTGAACCCGCGTAGCCAGCTTCTGTTTTGCGGTTTCGGAACGACCTGACGAGCATCCGAAGATTTGTCGCAGCTTGGTGGCAAAGGTCAACCAATCGACGAAGTCAGTTTCGTGGTTGAAATACCACGTTTTGGCTACGCCGGTCAGGTAGAATGGGAGATAGCTCAATTTCTCCGCTTCGGTCCACCGATTGGCTGAACCCACACGGTTGTAAAGGTCGAGCCAGTCCTCGACGTCGTCACCGCGGAGACCAGCGAATACGGGTGGTTCGCGCTGAGGGCTGGTGACAGTGGACGAAGGGAGGGCAGCCGCAGGCATCGGCGCGGTAGGGTTAGGGCTAAGTGTTGGTTCCGTTGTCTGCATAGCTGTGGGGGTGGCCGGGCGCAAGCGGCGACCGGATCGTAGCTCCAGGTGGGACACGAACGTAGGAGGACGTCGGGATCTTGACCCACCTCCACCACTCTGAAAGACGCAGGAAGACTTCACCAGGCAGGGCCAGCAGCAGCGTTTATTCCGCGATGTCTGCCTCGGCTCAGAACAGTAACCAACCAACCCAATGGCGATGATGATGATGACACAACGCCTGTTCAATAGGCCGGCTGTACTATTCTGCCTCGTCTTTCGCTGCTTCGCACAAGCCGATCGCGCGCTAGTGCTCTGTGCCGTTCTTCATCATTACAATATATATATATATATATATATATATATATATATATATATATATATATATATAAACATGTGAGGAACTAAGTGTCCTTGGATCCAGTAGAATAAATACTACAAAGTAGAGGACGTACAAAACGAAAACTGTATATTTAAAAAGTTTTCGTTTTGTACGTCCTCTACTTCGTAGTATACATATATATATGTGTGTGTGTGTGTGTGTGTGTGTGTGTGCGTGTGTGTCGTCGAGAAAGGACGACAAACGTGCGAAACAAGCTTTAGTAACGTTTTGGCAGGGGGACCTGCCTTCGTCAGAGTTAATGGTTACAGATGCCACGCAGGGCACATATATAAGCCGCTTGCTTCCATACCGCAAGGCCAAGTCACTTTTGACTTCTTTTGGACAGACGATATTGCAAATCAAGATATATACGTGGTTATATGCAATGCACGTAGCAATGTACAATAGTGATATGGCACATCTTGGATGCACGGAAACATGTGTCCAATGAACAAGGTATACAAAACAGCAAAACAAAACTGCAAACTATACAACAACCAAAAGCGAACTGCAAATTACGTGCAGTCGTTCACGTAAACATAATGTCAGCAGGATAATGTCATTCAAACGAGCATGAAAATAATACGAATAGATAAATGAGATACAAGAAGCGCGCAAAATATCTCCGTTCAAAATAATGAGTGACACAGGCCACATGTGTTACGTACGCAATCATAGGCAAATAGGCAACCACGCGCAAGCAACATACACCAGCCGTTGTCATAAAAGAGTGATTAACTAAGGCAAAATGCAAGCAAGTGCACCCGAGCTCTCCTTCATTCCGTCAGACAGTTTTGAATTTATGAATGAGGAATTATTCTTTACCTTGGCGTTCATGGTGTGATATAAAACCTCATTCAAGTATTGTGGCTCAGATATCACTAAAGGAAAGACCTACGTCGGTGACATGCCTAGAAACTGGTGAGGAAAGACATGTACATGAGCTTTATGATTGTTAAAACGGTACCTAAAAGCGGTACCTAAAAGCGGTTTCATTTTGACCTATGTACTGTAGATGACAGATGGAGCATTCTAGCAAATAAACCACACTCGCTGAGTCACAACTGAAATTGCCCCTGATTTTTAACTTGTAGTTAGACGCTGTGCTGGTTTCCAGGATTACCGTTGTCATGTCAGCGCACACATTGCAACGGGGCTTCTTACAAGGATGGCAGCCAACCATGTGGATGTTGTCATTACTTTTGGTTTTAAAAGAAGTTGTGGCGACACACTGCACACAAACCGGCGCAGCCTCCGCCTCGTCACTAGCTGGCCCGGCGTGAAACGGCGGCATGCTACACCACGCCTGCGATAAGGGGGAGCGCCACCGCAGCATCACCGGAGGCTTACGTCACGGACGGTGGCTATAAAACCAAGCTGCCAAGCTCGGAAGCACTCAATCTTCGTTACCAGACTGAGCGCAGCGTCGGTACGCTCGCCCCGCTGCTGCTACTACGCTAATAAACAGTCGTTCTGTTTTATGTTTGGATGCGTCCTTCCAACGACACGGCATACCACATCTGGTGACCCGGACGTGATTGAACACGCAACCTTCTGGAATGGCCTCGAGCCAGGTTGAGTCCGGGTAGCCCACAATGGCAGCTTTGAATTGTCGGTTTTGAATGCTTGAGTTCCACCAGTTACCACCCCTGCGTCAACGGAATGATCGAGCGTTTCCACCGACAATTGAAAGCAGCCATAATGTGCCACCGGGACTCAACCTTGCTCGAGGCCATCCCAGCCATCATCCTCGGTCTTCGCGCCACCATCAAGCCGGACATCCACGCTACACCAGCAGAGCTGGTCTACTGGGAACCACTCCGTCTCCCAGGTGAATTTCTAGCTGCACTGCCATCCAGCACTACGACGTCATATACCACCGCCTTCGTCGCCCGGCTCCGACGCACCATCGCCGCCTTACGACCTTCACCTGCAGCCCACCACTGCAAGCCTACACCTTTCGTGTTCAAGGGGCTAGTATCGTGCACGCACGCTTTCCTCCGCGACGACACCATCCGCTGGCCTTTCCAGCCACCCTACAGCGGGCCCTACCTGGTTGTCAATCGCGAAACACTCGTTATGTTTTATGTTGGGATGCGTCCTTCCATCGACACAGCATCCCACAAAGTTAACAAATCCCGCAAATGTTCGCCTCGTCTGTAGACAACATGTGGTGGTTCTGGAAAGACTCTTGTAAGACGTTCGCTCTGCAAAAGCATGCTGTTGTGTTCTCGAAGAATAACTGCGACAACAGGGGCCGATGCATTATGGGTTAAAACCAAAATAATCTGTGAACGACTTTTAAGATTTTCCTTCGATTTGCAGAGTGCTGTGCGCTCTAGTTCGTCGGCGTGCCTCACCACGTCATCGATTATCTTGGGCGGATATTTGTGTTTCAAAAGCGCAGTGCGTAATCGGTTACAATTGGCATCAAAATCGGACTCTTCTCTGCATATTCGTTTAAAGCGGACGGCCTGGCTATAAGGTACACTGGTTTTGCAATGCCTTTTGTGGCTGCTTTCCAAACGTAAGTACCTGTTTCTGTCGGTGGGCTTGCGGATTATTTCGTACTATTGAAACTAATCGGGTTAATTGCGTACTAATCAGACATACTGTGACGTCGAGAAAGTTAATAGTGCTTGGTGAATATGTATGCGAAAATGATGCAGAGGGCTGAACATTGTTAAAGTCCGAAATAAAAGACAAAAATTCCGCTTCTGCATGCGACCAAATTAGGAATATGTCGCCAATGTATATCTTATTGTAAAAAGATTAAACGAACAACCTGACAAAAAAAATTATTCTCACGGATTCCCATGAATGTATTCGCGTAATTTGTTGTACCCATTGGCGTACCGCTTACCAAAACGTAATGCACTTCATTAAATTCAAAGTTATTTTACTGCAGAATCATTTCAAGCAGGATAGCTATAGTGGAGCTATCAATAGAGTTATCAAGAGCGGAGTGATCATAAGCCTCAACCACGGCCCTTATACCACCCAAGTGAGATATGTTTTTGTAAAGAGATGCAACATCGTGAGTGACAAGGAGAGAGTTGTTGGGTACACTAAGGGTGCAAATATTTGACAGGAAGTGGTCAGTATCGCGTAAAAATAATTGGAACGTGGGAGGTATCCGGCTGATCTGGCCATCTACGTAACGTGACAGGCTTTCTGTTACGGTGCCTAAGGCGGAAACAATGGGCGACCAGGGTTATTTTGTTTATGAATCTTCGGCAAGAAGTAGAATCTACCTGCGACCGGATTTAGAGGGATCAATGAAGCTTCCCTATTATTTATGTTTTTATCCTTTATGAGTGCTTTTATTGTGCTAGGTAACACTGATTTATAATATTCAGTCGGATCAGCATCGAGTTGTTTTGTAAAACGACCTATCATCCGGTTGGCAACTCGCTTCAGCGATATATTTATTCGTGTCCATAACCACAACGGCACCACCCTTGTCAGCAGGTTTGATTGTGATATCAGTGCGCTCACTGTGATTAGCTATAGCTTTCAGAGCAAGGTTCGATAAGTTTCCTCGGAAAGAACGTCGTTCGTTTTAAGCCTGAATGATATCTCGCGTCACGCTTTAATAAACATGTCAAGTTGTTTGTCCCGCTGTGACGCAGGCGTCTAGCGTTCTAGCCGAAGGCAAAGCTGTTGGATCGTCGGCTGCATCCGTGATACTATTGAACGCTTGCGTATTGAACCCAACCTGACTATATCAGAACTGTGACGAGTGGAAGCCAGTAACAAAAGAGCGTTTACTCACACATCGAAGGCGGATGTTAGCACATTGCATGATAACCACCTGCGGTCGTTATTTATAGTTAATTTGATTGCTGGTGGCGCATGCGCAGGCATAGCCTGCAAGCATTTCTCCGTACACTTACCTCCAACTGAATATGGCTTCATGGCACAAAAAGCAAGGGGCGAAAAGTTACCTGGAACTGTGAAGGCATGGTAAGTTCGGGCAAACATTCGAACCTCGTGATAACGAACCAGCGTCGCGACCATAAATTAGTTCGTTATGCTGATATTAGTTGTAATAATAGAAATAAAGAATTGTCTCTACCAAACCTGCAATCTGCCCCTTCAGAAGTGCCTGTAAAGAAGCTTAAGTTAGGATGTGGGGAGGAGGGGGAGAGTTATATGTAAACGCTGAAGCAAGGTTGCTTCTATCATTTTGGTGTATTTCTTCCTGCTTGCACGACAATTGCTGTCGATCTTGGCTTGCCGACTAACGCATCGACAATTGGTGGGGTAGCGTTGGTGGTGAAGGTGTAAAAATGAGTCGGTAAGGCAGACGAGTGGTGTAATGCCAGTTGCCCCGTGGTTCTCGCCGACCGAGTTTCGCTCGAGTTTTAACGGCCGTTAGTCAGCGGAAGAACGTAGCGTGGAAGCAGCATGCAAGAGCTACAATAAACGTTCGCATGTCAATAAAAGCGCACTCTACACGCACGAATTCGTCGCCTCAAACACAGGAAAGTGATCTATAAAACGAGCCAGCGCCTCTTGTTATCAGCGCAATATCGACACATCACTATACCATGAGTCACCCGCTATCTCCCTAACGGCCAGAAGCAGCGAATGTAAGTGAGTGCAATGGAGACAGCGTACTAAAACCGCAACGATATCGCGTTGTGGATGTCACTTGCGGAATCTCGAAGTTTAAGTGCATATTATAGGCTGCTGTTGATTCGCGCATATTCCCCAGCTATTATTTACCGCGGAAGGGCAACGCAGCGCTGCACACGGCGAATCATTGCAGACAGGTTCGACTGAGGCTGCCATAGTCGTCGCTTTCGCCAACTGCTATACAAAGGCCACCAATGATGATTGCCGCTAAAGCTTTAAGTGAACAATTAAGTTTAGTTCCATATATATTTATGCTGCACATCTGCAACGCGCTGTCGATAACATTCGCGTACCCGTCACCAACTCATCTGATCTGATGTCATAGTAGTCTGCATAAAAGCAGCGAAAATGTGTTCCTCTTCTTTGGGCATCTGCGCATCATTTGCATGCACCGGGCAACGCGATAGTCGATCGCTTGAGAGATTCGTGCTTCTAGAGATTCGTAAGAGATTCGTAGTATAGTTATATAGATAGTTATATCGTCGCCTATCATGCCTATCGTTGTGCAAGTATCTGCTGGGAGATGCCGTCAACTGCTTTTTACGGACATAGGATGCCGTTTTAGTGTGACGTCCTCATAGCATGAGCAAATATATGGAGAAACTAGCGACAATCGACGCTCTGCGTGTTTCTGACAGTTGGGCATAGGCTCGTCGAAAATGACGTCCCGGCAAGTTCTATCCGTTTTCACGATCACGTTTACTGACCTGACCAGCGCTTTCCTCAATCATTCAATGGTTCAATGGCAATGGTGCTTATGCGCTTAACAGCGACTACCATGCCCTGTAAGCTCGACCCGTTCTTTTAATTAACAGGGGAACTCGGAATAAACACGTGATTATTGCAAGCACGCAATAATCACGTGTTTCCCTTCCTCCCTCCATGTTAAACTTGGAAGCGACGTGGCAAAGGGAATTGCAGTTGGTGCTATCTCATCGCGCGGCGGAAGACACTAATAGAGCCAGCTGGAATTCTATCGTTACATTACTGACAAAACAAACCGTCTCGTGAACCACATGGAATGTTTATGAGAAGCATCAAGTAGAAAAAAAACGCCAGGCCTGCGCTTAAACCGCAGCACAGTCACAGCGAAATCTGGAAGAGCGGCGTTTCTAGAGCACGTTGGTTGATTGGTTGATCCTCAGCTACTTGGCGCAACCCACCGTGGGGGATCGGCCATGAAACGGGTGGTACATTATTTTGGAAATAAGATTCTTTTAAAATCCGAATATGTTTAGTAATGAATGGTATAAAAATAAATTCACTGGTCCAATCCAGATATTCAAAAAAACAAAAAGAAAAGAATGAAAGAAAGAAACCATTAAGTTCTAAGCTCTCTTGGGGCTACAATACAAGTACACTAGCAAGGTACCCACTACGCCATAAATCACAATTTTTTTGAAGTTGGGAAGCACCTACTAAGCCATTATTCGTCATTCTGCGGAGAAGCGAGGCACCAGCTTCACGTCTGTAAGGAATTATGTGCACTTTGTTGACGCGATGACTGATGACAGTGAAGAATTATGGCTCAGCCCGTTGTAATGGGTTGGAAGCTTTAAACAGCCCACCAGTTATGTAATTTGCATTGGATGACGCCCGCTCGCTCTTTTCCTCTCCCGTCATGCTGTATAACATACGTTGACGTGGGAGAGAGACGGGGGGGGGGGGCGAAGAGCTTTACTGATACCCCGAGGAAATGGATCATGCGCTTATGGGCTTCCTTGGCAACCAATACAAGTGCACTTTCGAAGAACCCACTACCCTATAAATCATTGTAATTTTTGAGAAGTAGGGCAGCAAACACTGTGCCATTTTTCGTCATTTTACGGAGAGCCTTGGTACCTGCTAAACGCATGTAAGGCATTATGCGCACTTTGTTGGTGCTGTGCCTGATGATGACGAAGAATTGACAGAGCCCTTTGTAATGGGTTGGAAGCATTTCACAACCTACTCGTTGCGCAATTCACATTGTGTGACGCCTGGTTACAGAATTCGCGTTGTGTGACGGTTGGTGCTTATTTTACTCTTCTACCACGCTATATTGCATATGCTAATGTGGTTCCTTCCCGACATGAAGTCTGTATAGGACCTTTTTGCAAGGCAGGTTCAAGCACCGGCATGGCTCAGAGGTTGAATACTGGGCTCCCACGCAGAGGGCCCAGGTTCGAACCTCGTTCCATCCTGGAATTTTTTTCTTATTTCGTTTTTTTTTATTTCGAGCGATACTGGTTACGGACACCGGCGGCGACAGCGGCGGACAACTACGGCGCGAAAAACGGCCGGTGAAAGGATCCCATAACAGCTTTCGCTGTAAAATGCCTTGCAGTAACATTTTAAACTGTCTAGAACGCCGGTGTGATTCTGGGCAATGATGTAGGCGACGACACATGATAGAGGCGCCGTTTTGTCTCTCATTCGATAACAATCAAGGAGCAGCTCCTATTTGTTTGTTTGTTGCGCAGGACGTTGTGTTTTGAAGCAATCAATTTCATCATCTTCAGTGAAGTGATGTAACCAAACCAGAATTATGAAACATTCAAAGTGTTCGTATCCGCCTGAACTTTACCGTGGATTCGCTACAGCTGTGACTTGGTTTTGATAATAACAGATTGTCGCCACTATTAGTTGATATTCCACTCAAATGCACTGCTTAAATGCACTGCTTAAAAGCCAGGAATTTGGACATCATTTACAGTTCGCGGTTTTTCACATCACGTGGCTTTCGGACCTTCAACTTTCAAAACTGGCGGGATGACGCATGCCGCGCGGCAGACGAAACGACAATACATAAAAAAAAGACCAGAACAGTATCGCCTATCGCCACCGAGAGCGAACCGGAATCGTTGACTGATAAGAGCAACGCGTACGACGAGCGGCCGGCTGGCTGCTCGATTGTGAATCAGCAGTTATTTTGCAATGACTGTGTGTATACAAATCGCTTGGCTGTACTTGATAAACACATCTCGAAAGGGGGTGCTGGCCTTCCTCTCGTCCTTTTCGATGTATTGTGTCCGATTGTACTGTCTCGGCCCCCGTGGGTTTCTTGGAGAAAGTAAGGACGTCCTTTCGTCACGCGCACTAACCATCCGCGCTGGGGTGGACGTAGGTCCGCAGGTTGACTGTGGGGTGTTTAGGGACGCTTTACTTACTTTCAATGAAGTCACTAAACACTACCACTTGAGTAGGCGGTCTTTTCCTCCTCCGCACGGCAAGTTGTCTAGACCTCAGGCCATCACGTTTAGAATGCTACAGACTAGGTCTTATCCTAGTCTGTCTTTCCTCAGCATCGTCACTTCAGAGGCTTTCGAGTCCACCTGCCCTGACTGCGGGGAGATCAGTAACGTTGAACATATGCTCTGGCGGTGCCCTCGTTACAGGGCCTATGTCGGCCCACAGAACGGGATTGGGACTCTGTCTTACGAAGTTCAGAGTTTTTACCACAACTACGGGCTGTCCAGAGAGCCCATGATGCGGCGGTGAGGCTATAGGCCTCCCCGTCCCCACGTGGGAGCGGCCCGCGGCGTTGCTCTAAGAGTAGTCTTTCTCAGGACCCAATAAAGTTCTATGTCTGTCTGTTTCGTGGCTGCCGTTTTCGTAATCTAAAAGAGATAATTTGAAGAAAATATTACCAGCTTATGTCGTGGGGATGACGGTTTGAGAATATTCAGAGACAAACTTGACACTCCCTGATATATGTTGACATCGATTTACAAATCATTTTGCGCAATTGCATGAAGACGTCTGGCCGTGTCATATTTTCTGCCAGATACATTTTTTTAGAGCTCAAGAAGGAGCGCAAGCAAAGGTATAAATTGACTGGAAACACGAGATTGCTCAATGACCATCTGAATTAACGGTTTTTAAGTAAGACGCTTTAATTTAAACAACGCTCTTTGCGTTTCTCAAGCACATGATCGAAGGCGTCCGAAATACCGTATTTCATTATGCACATGGCATGCCACACAGCTCGTCTTCGCGTCTCTGCTAAGTGTTGGTGAAAGCGCAATGAAACCAATTAGATTTATGTTCATTGCTGTGAAACCCACCCCTTTGTTTCACTGGCTATGCTGGTCTGCCCAACGGCATCACGTCGTTGCTAGAGACCCGTCACTTTCGGCCAGTTTTGTTCAGAACAAGGAACGCGTACAAGCGAGCTTGTGGTTAGCGCTCCTTTGGTTTCCTTGCTCCTGCTTCTTACGTTTTTTCATTGTGCTGCTTGCACCAGAAAAGCGCGCTTAGATTTTTACTTGGTAGTGTTTGTTAAAAAGCCCCTTTTACTTATAGGACACGGTGAAAGCTTTTCGATTCTTTATGGGAGCAAGGGACTTGTAAAGTTCACGAAAATGCCTTTTTTTCTTTGTGGCGAGTGTTTGGTTAGCATAAGCGATTGTGTGCACTTCACCAAGCGATTTTCCGGGCACGTCGTTGTGAGCGCATGATTCGCTATGCTGGAGGAGCTACGCGACAAACACGGGGCCAGTTCCATGGTCGTCCTACGTGGTCACTCGCCCCTCGCTCGCCATCGCCCTTCGGCCCTGGCCCAGAACTCGCCCCTTGTACTCAGATTCAATTTTGTGGACGCGACGTTTTAGATGGGAAGCATCTCTTGCTCGGGGGTATGTCCCGCGGCCTTGGCCTGGGCGTCCGCACTCACACTACGCATGCGCAACTCTCCTCCTTCTCTCTCTCCGACAGCTGCGCGTTACTCTCTCCACTTCTCTACCAGCACCTGCTTGCGCTTCTCCTGCGTTCTCGCTTCTGCTCTCGCGGTGCGTGCGCTACTCCCCGCCTCTAGTCTCCTCTCCGTCAAATGATAGAGCGCTGCGCGCGTTCAGTCCAGCGCTTGCTTCGGTTGACTCCTCTGAAATGCGGGCTCGACATGCCGAAATTCTCTCCTGCGCAACGCCGCGATGAGCACCAGCGCATGCGCGTCCCCTCCTCCTCTCTCTCCTCTCCTACGCTGCCCCCCTCTCGTGCGCCTGTCGACCGCGTTCCCCGCTCGCCCTGTGAGAATGAACGCCCAGGCTAGAGGGAAGACACGAGGCGCGCAGTTTTCCTCTTCGCATTCCACGACGCGAGGTCGGTAGCGTGCCCGAGGTCGGTAGCATGCCCAAAGAACGCCAATAGAACGCGATCGTGCAAGTGCTCCTGCTTCGCATCGCCTCATGGTCCCCTTTAGCGGGAGATGGTGTAATTTCTTGTACACTGCCTCTAAACGCACGCACTCCTTGGTCAGATTAGCCTATACCAGCTCAATGTAAAACCAAGAAATCCCAATATGCTTACCCGGGGCGCGCCATATTTAACCTGTTTTTCATCTGAGCATTCCATCTGCCAACATTAGAATCCGAGTTCGGTGCTGTAAATCTAAAGAGTACGAAGAATGAGCTATGCTTCTACTACCCTAAATTCTGACATTTCAAGCAAAATGTGTGGTTGAAAAAGTTACACCATCTCCCGCTAAAGGGGACCATGAGGCGATGCGAAGCCACAGCACTTGCACGATCGCGTTCCATTGGCGTTCGTCGGGCATGCTACCGACCTCGCGTCGTGGAACGCGAAGAGGAACACTACGCGCGTCGTGTCTTCCGTCTAGCCTGGCCTTTAATTCTCACAGGGCGAGCGGGCAACGCGGTCAACAGGCGCGCGAGATGGGGGGAGCGTAGGAGAGGAGAGGGGGAGGGGACGAGCATGCGCTGGTGCTCATCGCGGCGTTGCGCCGGAGAGAATGAGGCGCATGAGAGGTGGTGTGTGGAGAGGCTTTACGCATGCGCACTAAGGGTGGTAACGCCACACTCTACCACCACCAGCACCACCGGATTGAACTCCGCAAATTACTTCGGAGGAGTCCTATAATTAAGACAGCTGCTTTTTTTTTGTACTTTAAGAGTTCTGTGATATAGAGCCTTTCCTGGGGAAGAGGAGCATGTCCAGTGTTATTTTAATGGAAACCAAAGTGAGCGGGTTGGATACCATTATGAATAACTACGAGTATACATACTAGGTCTCGTTCTTTGCCCTCCTACTTTTCACAGAGGGGGAGGAAAAAGAGGGCAAGTGCTTCCTTGCGGCTCCCTCTCCTGCCCATCCAAGTAAATGCGCCTATGCAAATGTTGTAAGTTTAAATTTTATTTGAATGTATGTGGGCGCTTATAACGTTAAGCTGCCCCGCTTTGCTTGCTCCAGAATAGGTCGCTAGCTGCTTATGATTGGTCGAATTTTTCTGGGTCAGGCGCACCGCACCTGCTCGTATGCGACGCAACAAATGCAACGAAGATGCCCCACCGCGTAATGGCAACTTATGCACGATTGCGTATGGCGCTAGCAAATAAATTAATTTCAACACTGCACATTTCAAGTCATCGGTTTTTAGCTATTGGCAAAAATTCGCGGTGTGCTATAAGATCGTCTATTTCTCACGCGACATCAAAAATCTGCGAACACTAGCAGTGGGTAGTGGGAGAGTGTGTCATTCTGAGCCCACCGGTCACTTTGGCAACGTCTATTTATAGAAGCTGGCGAGATGACTTGATATGCGTATAATAAATGCATTCAGTTGTAGTATAATCATGTTTTACCGTTTGTCTACGTGTACAACCCTCTGTGAGTTCTTCTTTGCCAAGAGAAAGCGAGAGAGCGCAATGAACATTGTGAGGAACATTATTAGGACAGTCTACGCAAGTGGGCAGACTTCTTATGTCAGAAAAATTGGGGGACCCTTAAGCTTCGCCTTTAAGAGTTGAACGCAATAGCGAAATCCGGCCCCTAGTGCGCACTTGAACCACTAAGTGCATACTTATTAATGTGTATTGTTACACACACACGCGCGCGCGCGCGCGCAAATGGTACAGGTTTTTGATCTAACGCAAGAGTCGCATGGCCTCCAAGATATACGCCGCGCGCACGCCATCTCGGAGGCCATGAAGAGTCTCACAATGCCTCACAGATGGCAGCACATTATCTAGCGTTTGCTGTTTGCTTGTTGATATGTTTTCCGCTAGATGGACATAGTTGTCCATTTTTAGAGCTGTTTGAAAGTTCGTGTGTGTTTTTAGCTGCAATGGCTGCACTATACCGGCCTTGAATTTCGACATAGTTTGATGGCCTCCCAAATGCGCCTACAAATCGCCGAATGGGCTCGTTTTCGTCGTGACACCTGTCGAACAAAATGCGTTAAGGAGACTCCTTCCACTACATGGCATTTATGTAGTGTTTTTTTTCCGAAGCAGCTGTAAGTAACATAGTGGCTTTGTGGTAGGACACCTGTTTGCCACGCGAACGGCACGGGTTCGATCCTCAATGGGGCCGGAATTTTTATTCTTTATTTTATTTGCTTCTTTCTCGATTTTTCGCTCACGGTAGATTTTTCGCTCACAACCAACGGTGCCGACACCGACGGCGGAATTTCTGCGACACGAGCTCTCTAACGCTATCGCGTTAAAACTGTGGAGCATGAGGACTTCCCACGTGCGTTCGATGAAGTGGCGGGGCAAGCTTTAAAGCTCGGCTTCCCACTGTGTACCAGTTGACGGCCTTATATGACGCCTTGATGGAAGCTACCACGATCGCCGCAAGCTACCATATGACAAGCAAGCCGAAGCATGCTAATCGGTGACAAAAGCGGAAACCTTCTTTATCTCTCCCAGCTCGGCTCAACTAAAACACTGAATACTTCTGCACACTCATCGACTCACAGCAGAATATAGAACACCGGAGATGCTATTAGATTTGGATAGCATCACCAAAAATGAATTTTCCTAAACAGGAAGAGTGTTTCATCGGTACATGAAACGTTTAGTGGTTCCCGCCCGTATTTTCGACGCCAGTGATGTAGATTTCAGGTCACGCAGAACGGAATGAAAATATGGTGGAGCGCTCAAACGTCATAGCCCCTGTTTAGCGTTAACATCCTCTGTTATGCTGGATGGGAAGGCGCGAAAGCGTGGCATACGCGGCTCGCACCAGCGAGAGCCTACAGTGCGTCTTCGTAAGACACACTCTTAATCAAGTCCTGGCTAACGCATGCCCCGTAGGCGGGACTCTTCAAAACTCAGGAAAACTCCCGGCTATAGTGGGCCTTCGAAAAGAAGTCAGCCGTGACAAGTGTATATAAAAAACGTGCACCCTGCACCGCCGCCTTATAGACGGCCTGCAGTATTAGTCGCGCGTCGGTGTGGGCCGCGTAAGTGAGAATCCTGGCTACAGCTCCGCGTATGCTCCCGGGTGTTATAACTTCTCGGCGCAAGCGCCGCTGTATACGCATGCGCCGACACCGTCAGCCGCAAAGGCGAGCTATGCTGCGAGGAGGTATACGCATGGAGAAGAGGGTCTTGATGGAAAATGGAAAATAGAAAGGTGGGGGAGTGACACAGTAACTGTCTCTCAGTCGAGGACACCACAACCGCGTCACTTTAGGGGAAGGGGGGGTAAAAGGGAAGGAGGAGATAGATGGGGGGAGGGAAGGGAAGGTCACAACAGGTAGAGGGCTGGGGGCAGAGGAAGGAGGAGATCCGTCGTTGTCGTTACTGGTCAGGCGCTAAGCACGGCCTAGAGGCGGTCTACGAGTTGCGCGGCATCAATGTACTCGAGCACCGCGCGTAGGGCACCGCGAACACGGTCCATGGCTCCGGCCGGGTGCAGCACATTGTTCATGGTCGCGCAGGGTAACCCTTGCCTCCTGAAGGCGCGCGCGAGGTGCTCCCGTTGCGGAGCCAGAGCGGTACAGGAGATGATTAGATGCTGGAGTGTTTCTTCCTCACCGCAGTCGCCGCATAGGGGTGAGGGAGCACCGCGAAGGCGGTGCCGGCGCTCGGCGGGCCAGGCAGAGCCGGTCCGCAGTGCGAGAAGAAGGGAGCGCTCCTTTCGGTTAAGCATTCCCTCCGGTAGATAACGCGGGGGGCATCCGGAGGCTACGCGCGCATCAGGGTGGTTGCGAGCGAGCTCTCGCCGGATGTTATGGCGTGCTGAATCTACGGAGTCCGCGTACGTTGTCAGCGGAACCGCAGGGTCGTGTGCAGTCCTCGCCAGGTCGTCAGCAGCTTCGTTCCCCGCGATTCCAACGTGTGACGGTATCCATTGAAGAGCCACGTCGCAACAGTGTTCTCGCAGTGCGTGCAGTTTCAGGGCTACACGCTGTGCGAGTGGGGGGGCGCGCTCCTCTTTGGCGAGCTGGCGGAGTGCCGACCGCGAGTCCGTGAAGATCGCGGCGCGATCGATGTGCGCCGATTCACGGATGAGGTCAGCAGCGAGGTGAATTCCTACCAGCTCCGCCGTGGTGGAGGACGCAAGGTAGGCAAGCCGGCATTGGCGCTTCAATGCCAGCTGCGGTGCCGTGCAGGCAGCGGCCGCAGAATGGTCCTGGAGCACAGAGCCGTCAGTGAAAAACTGCACTCTTCCTTCCAGGTCATGTTCCATTCTTGCAGCGGCTTCTTGTGCGATGGCACATGCGGGTGTGTTCCTCTTGGAGCGGACCCCCGGGAGCTCGAACCCGATGAAGAGAGGCACTCGCCGATGAGGGGGAAGCCACGGGGGAATCTTTGGAGCGCTGTCCGCGACGATGGCGTCGAATGTGCTAAGTAGCAAGCCAACACGGGAGTCGGGCAGTGCGCGCAACTGAGATATGATGGCTGTTCCATCCGGTGCACGGTTGAGGCGTTCCAGGTGGTAGAGGGCGCGCATTTCGCCTGTGAGTGACGCCGGCCAGGCGCGGGTGTCCGCGAGTGTGTCCGCAATGTGCGAATTGCGCGGAAGTCCGTGGCACATTCGGAGCACTCGGCGGTGGTCGGCGTCGATCGCATGCCACTGGATGGGGCGGAGAAGGCACAGAGGCAGCGCGTAGTGCACCTTGGCCATCCCAATTGCCTCGTAAATGGCCATCGCGAAGGAGGCGGGGCATCCGTTGCCTCGCGCGAGTATGCGACGCACACAGCACTCAACACGGCGCATTTCACGGCGTACACGGCCTACCTCGTTGTTCCACTGGAGTCTGTGGTCGATGGTGAGGCCAAGGTAGCGCACATGTGTTTTCCACGGCAGTGGGACACCGTGCAGTGTGATGGGGGCAGTGGTGCGGCGAGCACTGGCGCGCGGATGCACAAGGAGTGCCTCAGTTTTCGCAGCCGAGATGCGCAGGCCAATGCCGTCCAAGAACCCGGCCACGGCCACGAGAGCACTCTGGAGGCACCGGCGGACGGTATTGGTGTAGCGGGTGGGACCGCGCACATACAGGGCGATGTCGTCCGCGTATATCACCGCGCGCACAGCAAACGTATCACCTTTCGGGAGGCATTCAAGGAGAGGTGCGAGGACCAGGTTAAAAAGGAAGGGGCTCAGCACACTCCCCTGAGGCACACCGGTGGTGACAGGGCGTGGAGTACTGGACACCCTCCCCACACGGACAGTCAGTGAGCGTTCGGTGAGGAAGGCCTTGATATACCGGAGGAGTTTGCCCTGTACTCCTAGCGCACAATCCGCGTCTATGATAGCAGCGTGTGGTAGGCAGTCAAAGGCTGACTGCACGTCGAGGAGAAGAAGCAGGGCTGTCTCACCGTCGTGCAGTGCCTGCTCAAGCGTGCCGACGACCGCGGCTATGCAGTCGGCTGTGTCGCGCAGGGCACGAAAGCCGCACTGTTGTGTTGGCGAAGTGGCGCGCGCAGTGGTTATCCATTGGAGGCGATGAAGCGCCATCCCCTCCATGGTCTTTCCGGGCACTGAGGTAAGAGAGATCGGCCGGTATGACTTCAGGTCTCGCAGTGGTTTACCGCGCTTCAGCACCGAGACAACCATCGCTGTACGCCAGCAATCCGGGAGGGAGCCTCTGCGAAAGACCTCGTTGAATGCAGCGAGCAGGAGGTGGCGCTGGCTGTCATCGAGGTTTTGCAGCATGTTGTGCGTGATGCCGTCCGGTCCCGGGGCGCTGCGGTGACGTCTGCGGTTCAAAACACGAGCAAGCTCGTGTTCTGCAAAGTCTGCGTCGCACAGGCAGGCTAGGTGCTCCGAAAGGGCAGCGTCAGGCGGCGCAGGAAGCGACAGAACTGGACGGCAGCTTCTGAGATTCTCGGCGCTTACGCGCGTAGGATCGGGGGCTGGGGGAACAAAGGCGTCTGCCAGTAGTTCAGATAGTGCGAGCTCGGTGATGCCGCGCGCCACCGCGATCGCAAGGACGGGGCAGCGAGGGGCCCTGGGGTTTAGGAGAGACCTCATGATGGGCCAGCCGCGGTTGCGGCAACGGGAGGTCACTCGTATACGCATGGAGCTAACTACGCAGTCTCTCTTGCGTGGGTGAGAGAGAATAGGGGCTGCTACGCTCTCCGTTGCATTCCGCTTCTGCTGTCTTTGCGCAGAGAAAAGAAAGGAAGGAGGTAAAAACGATAGTTCGAAGATATTGTACGACGGGAAGGGGGTTGCGTTTTTGGCGCGAAATGGGTTAGTTGTAGCGCATTCCACGACGGCGGCGGATGTTTTATAGCTTGGTGTGGTTCGTTGAGCGTGTCGGCGTGAGCCTGTACTCTGCCGCCATGGAAAAATTCTCTTATCTCAATATTAAGGGGGTGTTGCGAGGACATAGCGACATCCCGTGCACGTGCGTTGGCTACACGCAAGCTGTTGACGCAGGATTACACGACGATTTCGCGCGATTTCTGTCTAGCTGGTGCGCTCACTGCGGACGCAGCCCGGCGCATCATATCCGCCTGGGTGAGTGTTCTTCTTTCTTCACATATATGTTCGTGCTGTTAGCGTTCACATTGTTGCTTGCTTGCGCTTATGTATATGAATGACGGCATTGAACTGCCAGAATATTCTTTTGACGGCTTTTGAAATAACTATACGAGTATGCGTACGAGTAACTATTCGAGTATACGAGTACTTATCTTTGTTGTAATCGTCATCCGTCTCTATAGTCGCGCACGTGTTATCGCGCTGGTCGCATTTATTGTGAACTCTCATACAGTTCAGACGCTTTCGTCGCTCTTGACAGTTGTCACCGCGATGATCAATGCGTGTTGCTTGACAAGCTGTGTAATTTTAGCTCTCGCGTGGCTTCTTATATTTCGGCTAGCAACTGTTCTCTGCATTTATGGTCAATGTTACAGTGCGTCAATCAAAGGAAGCATATTTTTGCTAGCAGTTGAATGATATTAGGATCTGCTTGCATAGTAAGTCGTTATACTTGGCATTTACATTTCTTTTTTTACCTTTAGGAAGCGTAAAATTTTTTCCTCAATCAAAAAAGTAATGAAACTGCACTTACGAGTACCGAAGACGTTAATAGGTTTCATTGCATCAGGCGCTCATAGATGCGACTAGCTTCATGTCATGTTTTTAGGAGGCAAAATCAGCAAGTTCACTTTCTGAATAGTGCAGTCTTTAAAACGTGGTTTGCGGCCTAATTTCTAACAAGTTTTAAAGCCAGCCTCATTCATGCTCGTGAATACATGTGCGTATTTACTGTGTCCCTTCACTTATTTCTGTGGTGTCTGGTCACATTTGCCCATTGGTCTTATGCAGTGCCAAGTCAAGTGTGGGCAAGTACCTCAGTGCATCATGCACCAGCTGTGGTGCCTGTGCAAACTGCACATCTCGATGAAGGTAAAGTAATGCGTCATATGTAATTTAGGCGTTAGCTAGTTGATGGCATTTTTGTTCTCTCATCTATCATTTCATGCGATGCAACAGCGACATATTACCATGGTTGTATAAAAGTATTGTTGTTTTCGTTGGCAGCTTATTATTAATGTTGGATTGCTCATTGTTATTGTTATTACAGAGAAGTGAAGTGCGTACAGCAGTCGTAATAAGGGATATAATTCTCGTTCATCCTCATGTTAGTTTACACAGAATTTGAATACGTTTGCAGGTGACAAAACCTTCTGACACAAGAGCCAGGCGCAATTTTATCGAGCAACTGGCCAGGGGCTCACACCTTGCAGCGTCTCCAGCAGCAGCAGCAGCAGCAGCAACATCGACCGTGGTGTTGTTTACAATGCCGTAACTGAGCATACGATCTTTTTTCTGTGTTTTTGTTCATTTTCTTTGTGTGTGTGTGTGTTTCACTCCCATCTGAATATTGCAGCCGAGCATTGACCCGCCGCAGCGAATTAATTTTTAATCATGCATTGCCTCCTACCATTCAAATATTCGCCGTAACTGGCATTCCCCTGGTATTAAAGAAAATTCGTTTGCAATATTGTGCAATAGTGTGCAACCAAGTTTCAAGCCATGTTTACCTGCCACTTTATTTACTTAACGAATGAATCGTGAGTCTATTGTTAAACTGCTTTCCTTGCACGTGATTCTCATCAAATTGCGGCTGTGCTGTGGTTTTGACTTGCAGCCGACATTCGAAACAGAGCTTCACTTTTAAGAAAAGCTGGAAGTTTCATGGAGAAGTTCAACAAGGTCAAAGTCATACTCGGTCAGATGTGCAATGCCCGCATGTATTTCGTGGAGATCGATGGGTATATCTGAGGAAACCATGCTACGCTTTCTCTCATAACTGTGGTAAGTTTATGGTTAAAACATTATTAGAAAGCTTCATTAGCAACTTCTGAAAACACTTTGATATTTGTAACTTCTGTGACGCTGTCTACACAAAAATTCGTATAACAGATTGGAAACGTCCGTTTACCAGGTAGAAGTTTTTGTGTGATGGGCGAAAAGACCAGGTGATCTAAGAACATAACGTCGCATGTGTCCTCTGCTTTTCTTTTTTGTTTTTCCGTCAGGATGACATGCCACCAGCCCGCCCATCACCTGACCGCTGAATTTGGAGGGAGTACGACAACAAGGCGTTCTACTGCGATCAAGTGCAAGAGAATGTGAAACCTTCGGTTGGCACTCTTCTAGAGAAAGCCCTTATTTGATGCTTGACAATGTACTATGTTAAGGACCTCACATACCCAATTGGGTATGCTCAATACTTCGTCTTGTGCAGAGTATTATGAACCCAGTTGTTTCCCAGCTGCTGAAGACACATTGAAAATATGAAAGGTATTCGTTAAGCACGAGAGTATATTTGTCCAAAAAAAACATCGGATGGCACGTTTATCGTTTCCTTCAGCGCTGAGCATTTCTTTTAGCGTTGTTTGTATTTTTTTACAATAAATAATTATTTTTACACCTGAGCAGTACCTGTTTCTCGCATGCTTATACACGCTAGACACAGCGGGTACTCATGAACTATGAAGCTGGTATGGTCCGTGAAGTCATTCTCAACCGAAATGATTCCGCTGAACGGTACATTTACGGGGAACGCGGTGCGTCTATGCTTTAAACGCCGCTACTAAAAAAAAACGATGCGCATTTTTATACGCATGTCTAAACACACTGCATGCTAGTTTACAAGCTCACTGTTAACGGTTAATCTAGGTATCCATCAAGGGGGAACTGAGCGCGAAAACGCTCCTATGTGATGTAATCGGTTCACGTTAAAAAATCCCAAGTGGTTAAAATGAGGTAGTATTAGCATACGGTAACCGGAGCTTCGTGTGCACAATTTCTTGTGTTTGCTGCCACTGCGCATCTGTCAAAGACTAAACACTGGTATACACACGTTACTTTCCGAATACAGTATAGCGTACGTGCCCAGCCAACGCAACCTGTGCGTACACAATTCTAAAATTCTGTTAGCCAACAATCAACCACTACACGGCCTGCCACTGGACGT
Organism: Rhipicephalus sanguineus; assembly: GCF_013339695.2. NCBI lineage: Eukaryota > Metazoa > Arthropoda > Arachnida > Ixodida > Ixodidae > Rhipicephalus > Rhipicephalus sanguineus. The sequence continues at coordinate 40,297,112 of NC_051182.1, forward strand.
CAAGGGAGTCCGCATTAGAGATACCGCAACCTGACTGCTCTCTTCGTTCTTTTGCATGCCACAAACACACAAAAATAGTAATGAAGACGCTGCATAGGATCAATGGCGGATTAGTGTAGCGACCTTCGTCCTCAAGTGGACATAAGATAGGTTGGTAGTGATAAAAAACAAAATGCTTCCTTGGACAAATGCCCGAATCGTTTGCCGTGAATTGTACATATCTAATTTAGCGTTCTACTATTGGTAACGGCATGCTGTCGAAATCAAGTGCAGGCAGTAGAGCTTCCACGAGGTGTTCTAAATTTCGCAAAACCGTTCACCCGTTTCTCCTAAATCCGCGGTAAGCAATGGCTAAGTCTGGCAAACAATATTTGCATAATTAAGTGACCATCCTCTGGAACGTACATATGTGCCTGCGCGAGGCGCGCACGCCGGTGGGTGTACCTCGTATAACATCGCTGCATTGGCTTAAAACCTTCAGAAATCGTTAAACACTCCATGTTCGACAAATGGCCAGTCTACGTTAACTTTCTTGCGATATGTCATAAACTAGCAGCTTAAGTTCCTCCTGACGACCGCCACACTGAGGCGCAACCGCTTTGCATGTGCGCAATAAAAAAGTAAAAAATCCAGCTTGCACCAAAAGTTGCATCCTTCGTAGTCCATACCTTGTCTTTTAGCATCTGCACATAGCTCTGCAACACTAGAACCTATTATTCGATGGTGGTAAATTAATTGTTTCATAATGCAGCACTATACTACGTTCTAGATGTCTGCTGTACGCAACGCGTCTCGGTAATCCGCGCATAAAAAATTGGGTGCGTGTATGCGTAAAAAACTCCAGAAGGCTATCCCATGCACTCTAGCACAACAAACATTGCCCAGTCGCCTGCGCGTGCAAATGCAGCTGTGTGGATGTAGCTCGTAAATGTTTGCGTGTTCCGCCGTATTAATCACGACGAGATTTGTCAAAAATTTATCAAAACGGGAAATTTGTATAAGGCACTGCATGCCCATGAAAGTGCCTTTCGCACCAATACTATACTTAGTGGATTGCATGGACTCGCGCTTCCAGAAAATGTTTCAGTAAACTTATGTGAAAAATGTAGCAGCTTTGAGATGAGTGTGAAGTGATTTAAATAGCGCGGCGGGATCGCTATACCAGCGTGAACCCAGACGTTCTCAAAAATATGGCCACTGATGGAGTCCGAACAGAACGCCACAAATATTTCTGCGATGAGTGCTGCCGGATATAAGATCCAGTCCACGTTAGCATCAAACTCCTGCCTGCGCACTGCGTGCCTGAGAACGGCGAACCGCGAGCCGCGTCCCCAGCGTGCACAGCCCAATTCACGAGTCACGTATGTCGCGCGAGTGGCGTCCAACATAAACGGCATTTCCTCCGGGGCGCAGTCCGCCGAGCGACTGCGAAGCTGCATGCAATCAGCGCCAGCTCCTCGCTTCCATGGCCGACGCAAACGTCGCCAACATTTTTTATTGAAGCTAAAATAATGTCTACTGGGTAGTGTCATTCATTTGAGGGGTAGTGACGTGCACTATCCAATGTTTAGAGCCAAGATGAGTTCCTTTACAAGTGAAGTTCATCTGCAGTGCGTGCACGGCGTACCGCACCTCCTCGGGCGTGTTCGCGTATTGTATATACGGCTGACAATACCACGATTATCAGCGCATGTTCATCTCAGTGTGTAATTATTACGGGGAGAGGGTAGAGCCAACGACGGTAACAGGTAAAACATCCTGGCATACGAGCGTGAGCGGTTTGTTCTGAAGCACGGTCGACTACGGCTTCGAAATAAACTGAATAAGCTTAGTGACGATATCGGCTACCGGCCCGGTAACCGTCGGCGGTGAAGCGGCAAACGACGTTACTGAGAACACGGCGATTCTCCGTCGGTAATCGGCTACGTCGCTGTGCGGTTGCCGCGGATGGATTCCGAGCACACGTTCCACGGCAAGCGAATCTTGACGTTGAAAACTCGTTCAATCCACGAAAAGCAACAGGCTGACAGCTAACATCAATAGAACTCGGGTATTATGCGCGCCAAGATTCTTTAAATGTCACTGAGGCGCCAGTGCCGAATATATGCGGAACAGTTTTATCTTTTATACCAAGCGCGCAAATTCGCTTCAGGCATGCTCCCAGAAATAACTTGAGTGACCCTGTATATATTTTCACGAATGTCATTTAAAAAATGTATCCTTACGTATCAGTGAACGCTACATTTTAATACGACTTCCACTGCACGAATACGCCAGAGCACGTAGCGACGCATTGGTGCATATAAACCCTCGTTCTTTTACCACAGTGGCCGCGGCGTGATGTGGTGTAGTGGTTAAGCGTACGTGCTTGGTGATCGAGTGTTCGCGATTTCGAGTCCGCGTGTGTTTACTGTGAATTTTTCTGTGGTTTACTTCTGATTGTAATGCGTGTGTATGGATTATGTATGTCATAAAATGTGTGTCTAAGCATCCAAATCCCAGAATAGAGCTTCAAAGGTGACCTAAAATCATTTTTTTTCGCCGCTTCGTACACCGCCTATAGCTAGGACGCGCCGCAGCTGGGACGCACCGTAGGTAGGGCTCTCCGTAGCCAGGACAGCTGGTCACGTGGAACGAGGAGATGTCTATAGCCGGCCTTCAACTAGCCGGGATTCGAGACGAAAAATTTCCGGCCTATATTGAGTCCCGCCTATGAGATGAGCCGCTAAGAAAGCTACTTCGCCGAGGGACGGCGACGGGTGGCACCGCCTACAGGTTGTGCCGGCTAAACAGACAGTCTATAAGAGTTAGATTTTTCGTCTCTTTTCCGGGTTATAGACCTCCACTTTAAGCAGGACATGATTAAGAGTGCACGGAAGACAGTAGTTGTCAGAAGCTTACGCTAGATACGTTATCAAAATGCACTATATAATTACGTGATTGTTTTTTTGAAGTAAAGCACGAGGGGGGGAGGGCACAGAGCTCATTTTTTCACCCCTGGTAGATACACCTTTGGGCCACGCCCTGACAGCATGAGATTAGAAAACGTATCGGCCACTTGACTGTGTTGTCCTTCTCTGAGCTTATTCATTATTGTATGATTGGCAATAAAAGAAATATAGCTGTATTTCTCGATAAAAAAGGCCTTTGATACTGCTGCCCATAGCATAATATTGAATGAATTAGAGTGTTACGGCTTTCGTCGAAGGTGCCTACGTTTATTCAATATACCTAATAAATCGGGAACAAACATTGGAAATACCCTGTACCCAGACTGTGTTTTCTGAAATAACTACAGCTGCACCCCAAGGCTCAGCCCCTGGACCAATAACATTCACATTATAGATTAACCACTTTTCCCGTGCAGCAGAAAAAAACACACGAGTATTTATGAATGCTGAAGACACCACTCCGATATGCTCCCCCGACTGACCGGTCCAAAACCTAATTTGTGCGAATTATGAGCTCAAGGAGGTCCACAAATCCTTTTATACGCACAAGCCAGCGCTAAATACAGAAACAAAATGGCTGTGGTTTAACTCTTGTACACCTAATGACCATGAGCGAAACGTGTATTTCGCTTCATTTTCCAAAGAGAACACACGCAGTGGTTCATTAATGTTAGGCTTCTTCTTCTGCTTGTTGTTGTTGGTGTTGATTAACGACGGCGGCTGCAGTAGCTTTGATCATGGCACGCTTCCGCGCTTGATAAGCTTCTCTGCAGCGTGCTAATCTGGCCTCCCGTTGCCCTGTTGTTTCAGCAAGACTCAGCCTCTGCTTGAGATTTCACAGCCTCTCGTGTGACTGTCTCTACTGGGTGACTGGATTCAGCCCTTCGCTTACGCTCAAGCACATGCACAGATGGCCCAGCCGGCAGGCCATCCATGGTGAGGCGGAGCGACCAAGCGCCCGCGAAGCAGCCTTTAACATTCGCTAGGTCACGTGGTACCGTTACAGCTAGGCTCCGAGCGAGCGCAGTTGTGATGCCTCCGCAGCGGATAACTTCGCGTGACAATACGCCTGCCACGCTAGCGCTTCGGTGGCTCAATGCATAGAGTTTCCTAATAATGCACTTGAGGGAAATCTGGCGCTAGTGTCTAGTGGAGCTGCAACGCATGGCGCTTCAGCCAGCATGGGAATGATGGGTATAGTGCATGGATTTGTCTAAGCTTCATTCTGTCGGCTCCGTTTGGCTCCGTGTCACCTGCAGCAGCTTTGTTGTAACACGAAATTCGGAAACGTTCAGCATCCACTTCACTACCTTGACCTTTTAGGCTCACCAATTCAAACCGTGTAACGAAACTCACAACGATCTATTCCTTTACACCCGAAACAAACGCCAAAAGACAACAATAAATAAAGCCACAAGTGCGTTCGAAGCGGCAAGTACGCAGATTAGGTAAGCCCATGTAGTATCCATAATTTCCAAGAGGGCTGAACAATCGCAGCTCTAGAGTTCCCTCCAGTCAATATTGTAGGAAACTGTATGGCTCAAAGTGATTGCGACGCGATGAATAACTTTGGGAGCCATAGCATAACAGAACGTCAGCTAAAAATCAAGTACAACGTTTAGAATTCACCACGTAAAACTGTAAAGGAACATTCCTGTTCTATTTCACTACACAGACCAGCATTAGAACGTGAAAAGTTCATAAAATATTCTGTCGTCTTGCTTGAAGAATCTGCTGGCCGAAAACTTCTTATTTACGGAGTCCGCAAGAGACCTCTATGCCCTAGTTACACGGGCACGGTACATGGTAACCTCTGTTACGACAAACCTCAGTTCCCTTAAATCACAGTTACATCCAGTTAGACGGAAAGCCTAACTGCAGCAATCCCACTAACCGTGGTTGCTCCGCACTGATCAGGGCCGTAGCCAAGGGGGGGGGGGGGGTTAGAACCCCCCAGCCTGAAATTTTCAGTTCTGCTTGCGTATATACATACACACACATACAAACGCACGCAGGAATATACATAAAGCACAGTTGAACCCCTCCCTCCAGAAAACATTTATGGATACGCCCTTGGAACTGATGTTGACCACCTCAGTTAAGGAAGCTAACAAACAAAATCGTGGTACCCATGTCTGCGGTCGAAGGGAGCGTGGCTCCAACGGAGGCCGAGACGTCTTACCAAAAGCGATTCAAGTGGCCTTTATCAACAACAGAGACGCTCACATGCAAAACAGTCCGTGAAAACAAACCACGATACCAAAGGTATCAAGCGACGGATTTTCTTCGCTTTTGCACCGACCGCAAGGTGACGGCGCCCGTACTTGCGAGACTAGCCCTAATTTCTGCCAAACATTGTCTAAACACCTCGGGGACTGCAGGTGCAAGGAGAAAGGATTTATTTTAAATGAAATACATTGTTTGCCAGAACACTAATGGAAACCAGCTAAACGTTTACATTTTTAATCGCCAAACTGAGTGTCACGTGACCTGCTTCACAGATCCAAACTAAGGACTACTTTTCACCTGTAACATGTGCCTTGGCGCTCACTGTAGTTTACTCCGGTTAACTGAGGTTCGTCATAACTGAGGCTAGCGTGCCCATGTAACTACACTCTAAGAAAAGAAAGAGTATGCGTGACTCTTTTCGGAGATTTCCGACTTGCCACGTATAGGACCCTCTTTAAATAGTCACGGTGACTCTCTCGGTGGGTCAGGGTCGGCTCGCTCCAGGAGAGTCCCCTGACCCTCTAGGAAGAGTGCAAAGACTCTCATCCGAAGGATCACGTTACCGCTTATACGGAGTCAGCCGACTCTTGCCGGTAACGCTCCTACGGGGGTCAAGTGACCCACACCGAAGCGCCAAGCGACTCCACAAGTATTTTAAGCTACTCATTTGACATTTGCTCTACTTTTGCGCGACTAGTGTTGCAAATAGTGGAGTATTCATTTTAAACAAGTCCAATAATACTTGCCGTTCTGGCCAGCGACTGCAAAAAAAGTTCAGTTTTAGCATTATTTTAATAAAACTCGTCAAAACAACACATATTTTCCAGCAAAGCTTTATAGAAAGCGCGAAAATATGGTCTTTGATTTCCAATTAAGAAGTTTGAATATTCCTCATTTACATGCTTCTATGAGTATAGTGAACTAAAATGTGTGACTGATGTGCATAGTGTCATATAGTGCAAAATAAACTGAAGATATGGGCATCATGTTTCAACCTTTATTCCCTATGATTAAAAATAAACCAAAAAGTGGTGACGGCTGGAGGCAGCAGACTTGTGGCTTGCTAGGCTGTCGCTCCTGTTCAGCGTGAGCACCATGAAAAACGGTATCTGAAACGCAGAACGTGATATTATGATGAGAAAATGAAAATGCAGTAAAGGTTTGCGAAACCTATATACTAAATAAGTGGTTCACATAGACACAACGAAGGCTCACAACAAAACAACAAATGCAAACACGTATGGTAAGGAACCAAGTTTTTTGCCTTTGTCTTGTAAAACACAACTTGCAAATAGCACCTTTTGTAACACGTCAATTGGCGACAAACTTGCAGCACAAGATGATGTGAGCCTCTTTTAAACAAGAAACGAAATTGGTTTAGGCTGCTTTGCGTGGGTGCCACTCACCTCTTTTCCTAAGTCGTCTTGTCCAACCAAAAGAAATGCAGGCCCGACTGCCTCGTTGACAGGGCGAACATCGCTGTTGATTTTCCCAGCACGAGCGGCGAGGCGCCAGACCGGAGCGGCACCTTCGTTTCCCCGAGTGTGGCTGTCAACTGGAGTGAAGAGGCGGGAGAAGTGATCCGGGATTCTGGGAATAACCAAAACACACACATTATTTGTATTCAAAACCACCCTTTGCTCAACACACCGTTATTGTACACACATCTGCCACGAGTGTTTAGTTCAAATTTCGCAACGAAAACAAATTTTCACGTAAAGGCAGCGGGAACCTCTTTTCGCAATAAGCACTGGCTATATAAGAATGAAAGCACTTCTTTTCTGAGACATCGCTTCAAAATTTAGTTTCAGAATAAGCACGGTTTTGCGCCGGCTTACCCCGACACCCAAGCACATCCTCCGACAGTCAGGGGCACGCCGTGAGACCGCATGTTTTACAAACGTAACCCATACTCAGATTAACACATGCGAGTACGAGGGCCCGAACGACACCCAGCGCGTGCGGACGCCGTCTATGTCGAGATCAGACATGTCATATGCTAGAATTAGCGCATATAACTCCCACAATCGCGTACACTCACTTGATTTTGTTATAGCGTCATCACAGATGTTGGCAAACCATGAAAGCAGCAAATAGTAACGAAGGAAAAAAGTGCACGGCGGCGGCCGCAAGAACGGGCGCCGTCGAAAGTCTAGCATTTTCGCCTTACTGGCGAGGCGTGTCCAACTTACCGCGTACGTTCCGGAAGCCACCGTGCTATATATGCACCTCAAACTACTGTCCTTAAGCCAGCAAAAACCATTATATATAGTGCGTCTGAGCGTTCTGTACACAGGCTTCTCTTTTTCACGTTCCCACGCGCGGAAGCACGCAGCACACTCAAGATCGATGGAAATGTTATTATGAAGTAGACTAAAGTGCATCTAAAAACGACATCTTGGACCTTCAGTAGTGCAGACAAAACGTGCGATAAGCAAGAAATGACCCTTGATAATTGTATGCATCACTCACTTTATGGGAGCTTGTACAGAAACGCGCATAACGGTGACAACTCGTTAACTGACAGCTTTAGTTGGGCATCCGCAACAGCCCCGCGGACACAGGCTACTGTTGGAAATGGCTGGCAAATAACTTCCGCAGAGCTGCTGCAGACGCCCTGCTAAAGCTGTATAATTAGTACCTACGAAAGCAGTACACTCACCGTTAACTGGTGCCCGTTGTCCGTGTCGGCAGCTGCATGAATATTCCGCGCTCCAAGCGTCACTTCTTGCACGGAGCCGACGTCAACACCACCGAAGACGCGCATGAACATGAAACTTCAAGACACGCAACGCGCGCAACCAACGCAACCACGCAACGCACTCCAGTAGACGACGAGACTGAGATGACTGAGAGATAAGGCAGAAGCGGCGCGCCACCCCGGCGCCGACCCCTTCTCCGTCGGCGAGCAAGGCGCCACAAGGGCGCCAAAGGGCAAGCGCGCTATATTTATGGCGTGTATGGCGGCTCTTTCATGACAGCCAATCGAAACGCGCTTCAGGAGCGTCCAGTGACTCCTTCCGAGATGCTAACTCTTTTTCTCTGCCTGTACCTTCCAAAAGGGGTCACATGGACGCCCGAAGAGAGTCACGGTTCCATGACCCTCTTTTCACTCTTTTTTTCTTAGAGTGTAGGGTATATAGCATAACTTGCTTTCAGCTATATAAGTGTCTCAACAGGATAGACGAATGAACAATGCGAATTATTTACTGCAACATATTTCACAATCGCTGACGATGACTCTTTACGTAAAATTACGCTTTGATATAGCGCAAATGAACTACGTCAAATAGCTTAAACTGTATTGCATTGTACGAATACTACTAAAGTTTAAAATGTATGGCCACAAACCAGGGGCGTAGCCAGAAATTTTTTTCGGGCGGGGTTCAACCATACTTTGTGTATGTTCGTGCGTGCGTTTGTATGTGTGCGTGTATATATACGCAAGCAAAACTGAAAAATTTCGGGGGGGGTTTGAACCCCCCGAACCCCCCCCCCCTTGGCTACGCCCCTGCCACAAACCTATGGCCACAGAGATCAACGCATGCCGAACGATTGATGCGCGACTGCGTAATGAAGGGACGAATAACGAAAACCAAAAACTCAGTTTATATTTTTCCCAATGCTCTTAATTTTATATATGCCAAAGTAAACTGGAAATTTACTTTAGGGTTTATGTGACACTTGGCTAACTGGATGATGACCTAGTATTTTTGATCGAAAGCAATAAATGGGGGGGGGGGGGGGGGGCAGGCGTATCCAGGCAGGCTGCTATGTGGGCCTGTGGTTCGGCGCATTGTCGGGTCAACGTGGCATCACTCACTTTCGCGCGGTGGTTTCGTGCGTATCTTCCGTAGGTTATTTATTTGCTTATATGTGGTCTACTGGCGTTACACTTCAGAGAAGCTGAACTAGCTCAAAGAATGTGCAGATAACCGCTCCTGTGATTGCAGACTGCTCTAGCTGGGGCACGGCCGGCGTGCCCTCGCCTTTCGTGACGGTGAATGCGGCACGCTACGCGAAGAAACGCTGTACTGTAAAGTTGCCAAAGCGATATTTTCAAGGTTGCTGTCTCGCTCCAGTCGTTTTCCTCAACTGGGCAACATGAGTTTTCGAACTATTGTGCTATTTTGCTCGTGACCCGTGGTATCACATGTTTATCTGCCACGTATTTTGGTGTATATTTCCAGTAAACTTCTTGGCTAATAAAACAAGCTTGCTTCCCAGATCTTCCTTGTTGAGCTTCCTCTACTCTCGCACACGCAAATGGCCAGCCACAAAGACACAATAAAATCGCGTAGTTGTAAAAAGCATGTGATATGCCAGCAATTAAAAACAAATTCAAGTTCGCGTCATGTAATAAAAATGCGTGACGTTGCTACTACTTTCGGTTGTGACGCCATAATAAATTGTTTTTATTTTTTGCTTGCTCTTAGTTGTCCCCATAATAAGTAGATGGCGACGGTGGCACCGCGCCACCAACTACTCGGCACATTGGTTTCTATGGAAGTTTCGCTGCCAATATACATATATCTTGTACTACTACTGCGAATTCTGGGTAATTTTATGCTTTTCTCTCTTTTAATCGCGCGCAATGGAAGGTAAGCTTTCGTTTGGTACGTTTCGGGCAGCACAAGGTAATAATAATATCTTGGGTTTAACGTCCCAAAACCAAGATATGATTATGAGGGACGCCGTAGTGGAGGCCTCCGGAAATTTCGACCACCTGGAGTTCTTTAACGTGCACCTGAATTTAAGTACACGGGCCTCAAACATTTTCGCCCCCATCGAAGATGCAGCCGCCGCGTCCGGGATTCGATCTCGCGACCTTCGGGTCAGCACAAGAGTCGCACAAGTACACCTTTGCAATACGTATCTGCAGAGGCAAAAATAGTGGTAATATCTTCGCAAACATTTGGCTTAAGAAATAAATCAACTTTGTAAAACGTTATCAGCGTTTATTGTTTAAAATGCTTTATACATGCATGAGAAGAACGTTTAGAAACATGTCCATATTCTACGAATATATGGAACCAGTTCTTTGTTTTGTACGAAATGTTTGGTGCAGATAGAAAGAGGCAAAACAAGAATAGCAACTAAATCACCTGCATTTCTTCACATGCCAACTGGCGGAAAACTGCCAGACTAGGATGCGACGAGGCGATAAAAAAGAGAGAGAGGCGCAGCAGACTTCGGACATACGAACTCGCGATGTTAGTATCAGCGATATTGATCTCTCGTCGTTCAACTTGCTCGGCTATCGCTTCAGCGCGCTACTGCGCAGAAAAATCAGGTTTATAGTATATCTCGACAAACCACCCTTGTAGTATATCTATTACAGTGAATTCCGTGACATCCTTATAAAAACTGCGATTTTGGAAAAATTGTTTTGCCATTTGAAGAGCTTATATATGTTGCAACCAGCTGAAGGCTAAATCATTGCACTTGGTAAAACCCCCGGGAATACACTAATGGATGGAATGGTTTCATCGCAAATCGCTTTTTAGTGGCCTTAAAGCCTCCGAAATTTCAATGTTTTCATAGACTCCCATATGTCAAACTTCGCTCGCAATTTGGAATGGGTTTTCGGCCTTAAGTAATGGTACTGCTTCCATGAGATATCTGGATAAGCTCGTAGAGCTTATTTCCTCTGGAATATTTTGAAAGATGGCTTCTATGCTCAGCATTCGCGAAAAACGAGGCTCTCCCATAGAAAACGCGCATGTTTGCGGAGGTGGCCACTAGAGGAACTGTTCGGCGATGTCCATAATTCCAGGACATGATGATTAGGAGGCACGCCGCAGCTGGAGGCCTCCGGAAATTTTGACCTCGTGGTGTTATTTAACCTGCGCTGACATCGCACAGTACACGGGCTTTTTGCATTTAGCCTCCATTGAAATGCGACTACCGTGGCTGGGATCGAAACCACGACCTTCGCCTCAGTATCCGAGCTCCGCAACCACTATACCGCCGCGGCGGTCATCCCACTAAGAGTTACCTATGGTTTTGGAACAAGGGGTAGGACATCCTATTCTGCTGGAAATAATAAAAACACATAAAAATATAAATAAAACTGTTCTTTAAGTTACTAAGCACTCGGCCCTTCTGGCTACGCATGAGCATTTAGTTGTCATTGTGGTCGTGCAAATGAACACTCGTGCGCAGGCGAAAGTGCAGGTGGCAGAAAAAGTACGATGGAAATGAAAGAATGCAAAAAAGAGGAAGAGCCACATGTGCGCTCTCAGCGCCATTGCAGAGGACGCCTGCAGATGTTTGTTTTTCTGACTCCGGGCATAAAGATAGACAATGGAAGAGAATTGTTTCTTTTTCTCGTTTATTCACAGCATATTTGCAAAGGCACCCTCGTAGCTCTGCGCTGAAAGCGGCGGATATTGCCAAATTTCTACGTGTAGCAGGTAAAGTAATGGTGTGAATACAAGTGACACGCCTAATAATACTCAATCTCCACTGTGAGGACGTGCGGTCGCGCTCCAGGTTGGTTAACGTGTGCCCCTCTAGTACCCCCATGGCACGCAGGTACACGAAATCTTGGAGAACATGGTACTGCAGTAACCTGTCCTGTGCCGAACTCTGGGGCATTGTAGATGGCATTGATATTCTTTGAACGGGCAACCAGACTCCAAGAACCATCGTCCTGTAAAAGCAAAAAAAAGCGAAGAAAAGAAACATTTTAATTTCTCGAAAAGGTGCGGCAGCAATAGCAATGATTACTGAAACACCAAAAAGACGCGTGCCGTCAAGGAAAAAGGTAAGGACAGGACAGAAAGGGCGTCACTCGCAACTAACTTTATTCCCAGAACATCAGCGACATATATAACCACAGCGACCCTGCGCGCGCACATCGCCTCACAAGCTCGTCAGAAAACACGCGATAACATGATCAACTAATCCAAAAAAGAATCGATGAAACTAATTTCACCCCCACACAGATCAACAGATGTGTCACTAACACAGCATTCTTTCTTCTTTCTAATATATATCTAAGTATGCTTCCATAATTTCACGCGCTAAGACATCGTTACTCTTTCCAAGAACGGAAACACTGGCAAACCCAGGCTCACACTTGCAGGAACCACAATGCACAGGCAAATGTGCTGCAAGTTTATTTTTCACCGAAAGTTCGTGCTCCCTCATCCTGTCTTTCATGCACTTTTTAATCATTTCTAAAGCTAACCCTTCTTTGACAACCACTAACTCAGTGGATGAGGTTTTAGCTGTTTTTAGACAACACGCCAAGGGTCTTTTATTCACGCATGAGCTTCCTGTTGGTGGTGTGCTGCAATTTTTAGACCTGAGTCTCACGTTCTCGGAGACGCACATATGTTGGGCGTATTGCCCACGTTCACGCAAGGCACTTCTTCCTTATGATGCCTCGCATTCGAAACTTGTCAAGAGGGCCGTTGCTTCCATGTGCCTGGAAGGAGCGCTGGTGAAATCTTGTCCTCATCGAATGCAGGAAAGTTTCTATAATCCGGTCACGAGGCTGTGTTCAGCCGGCTACCCTGGTTCTGTCGTTGTTGCAGTCTCGGAAACCCTCCTTCAGAAACTGAAGGGATCGAGAAGAAATAGGCAGCCGATGGAAAAAAGGCCCATGGTTATGCCATATGTGCACAAGGTTGCTGACAACCTTAAGAATGTGGCCAACAGGTACAAGGTACCCTTGGTGTTCTCGGCGCCCCGCAAGTTGGCTAGCCTGTGCCCACGAATTTCTTCTGCACCGAGGCCCTCCCCGTGTGGGAAGAGGCACGCAAGGCCCTTTGTCGCCTGCTCGGTTGGCGTGGTGTACGAGATCCCGCTTAGTTGCGGTAGGGTATATATCGGCCAAACAGGCCGGTGCATAAACGACAGGATGAGGGAGCACGAACTTTCGGTGAAAAATAAACTTGCAGCACATTTGCCTGTGCATTGTGGTTCCTGCAAGTGTGAGCCTGGGTTTGCCAGTGTTTCCGTTCTTGGAAAGAGTAACGATGTCTTAGCGCGTGAAATTATGGAACCATACTATATTAGAAAGAAGAAAGAATGCTGTGTTAGTGACATCTGTTGCTCTGCGTGGGGGTGAATTTAGTTTCATCGATTCTTTTTTCGATTAGTTGATCATGTTATCGCGTGTTTTCTGACGAGCTTGTGAGGCGATGTGCGCGCGCCGGGTCGCTGTGGTTATATATGTCGCTGATGTTCTGGGAATAAAGTTAGTTGCGAGTGACGCCCTTTCTGTCCTGTCCTTACCTTTTTCCTTGATGGTACGCGTCTTTTTGGTGTTTCAGTAAGCATGTACCAACTAGCCCAACAAAAAGTTCTATTAAGCAATAGCAATGTTTCGTGACTCTGGTACGGTGGGCGGTAGAGTGCCTCGATGCGCGCGCCCCCGCTTAGAGTGGTGTCAGCTGTTGAAAGGGCAGGTGCCGCTTCCTCGGCCTTGGCGGCAGCGTGGCCGCCATTTTGAATCCCCCGCCCGGTCACTTGTGCGTGGCGCGCGTGCTGTTTTTAGGTCGGTACTCGTTTGCCTCCAGTTTTATGCGCTCGCTACCGTCCACCACGGCCGGGTGTTGCGTGCCGCAGTGCACCAATCATTCCAGAAACGCTGGGAGCTGTATCATTTTAGAAGATACGAGGTTTCTTTGGACACTAAAAATTCAACGTGACAAGCGGCATCCGAAGAACACATGATGCATTTACAGCGTAAGTTTCCGGCCGGAATTTCGAATGCACATGCAAGGATAACTTCTCCCGGTAATAACCTTGCGTAATAAATGCACACACTGATATCAGCTACATGCTTAAAATGCTTTGGTTCACGTGTGCATGAATCCTGCATTTTTCTTCGCAAACATTCTTTACTGCGCTTGGTTGGTCCTGTATCTCCCTTTGAGTTTTGCTTTCGCTATTTTTGTGAATTGAAATGTATCATGGAATACAATATGCGCGTTTGTCTGCAGATCAGATCCTTCTTTTTTCCTAATAATAATTATTTGTGAGAATTTACGTCCCAAGAACCCCGATATGCTTATGAGAGGCGCCGTATATAGTGGAAGGCTCCCGAAATTTTGACTATCTGTTGTTCTTTAACGTACACCTAAATCAAAGTACGCGGGCCTCTGTCATTTCACCTCCATCGAAATGGGGCCGCTGCGGCGGGGATTCCATCCCGCAACCTTCGGGTTATAGTGATTTTAGTTATGGTGCTTGACTGCAGTCAAGCACCATAACTAAATCCACGGCGGGTTCTTGTTTTTTATATTCCTTTCCGTGTTTCAAGTACGCCTTCTGTGCTGGTCTGATGCCCATGTATGTATGTGTGCAGTTAAATGTTTTTTTATCCTTCCCTGTTTCTGTGTTTAAAGGCTACATTTACGTCCTGTCTTAAATAATTACGCAGTTCCTGTTTTTTTAATCATTTACGATCACTGTGAATCGACTAGTGGCAGTTGTGTTTTATTGTGTAATTTGCGTTTTATATGTGTAATTGCTTCTGTCACCGCAGCATTAATGCGCACAAATAAATGGCCTGTACACTGCACTGCATATTAACGCACGCGCGCGCACAAACACACACACACACGCGCGCACACACACACACACACACACACACACACACACACACACACACACAACATTCAGTATGTTATTTCTTTGAGTAAGCATAATTTATTTAATAATAATGTAAGCCCTGAAGGCTCATACAGAAATGCGCATAAAACAGTTCTCGCGAAGCGTTTATACAAAGAAGACGCATGAAAACAAGAAGAAGACGGGGAAGCGTTGTGTACAGTAGACACGCTATGTCAGCAAAAAAATACAAGAAACAAAGTCAAGTTGTAGAATGAGTACGTCATGGAAAACCAGTTAATGAAATAAATACTCATAGCCTCCCTTATGCGTTCGCTTAAGACGGCTCCAAAGCGAAAGCAATCTTCTTCTCAGTTTTTTGCGCACAAAGCGCGGTTTTGCATTGCCTCCAAAATCGGAGGCACCTCATCTGGTTTTGCACTGCCTCCGTGATCTGCCCACTTTTGACCAAGCTACGATGTCACGTGATAACGGCATCATATGACGTCACGCGAAAATTTGTGAAGCTATGGTGACGTCATCACGTGACGATTTTTTGCATCCCTCGTCCCCAACGTCGTGGTACGCTGACGCCGTAGACGCAGGACGCCGACGGTCAAATTTCGCGTTTGATGAGGCATTTAAGGCTTTCGCCTTTAAAAATACGTCCGCTACGGTGGTATAGTGGTGACGGAGCTCGGCTGCTGACCCGAAAGCCACTGGTTCGATCCCGGCCGCGGCGGTCGCATTTAGGTGGAGGCGAAACCCTTGAGGCCCCTGCACTGTGAGATAATATGTGCATGCGATTGGGCATGCGAGAAAACATGCAGAAAAAGAAACTGCAGATACAAAAATAAGAAGGAAAAACGCACTGATACTGCGCGCGTGCAAAGTTTTACGGCATACTACTCAACAACATATTCAACGTTTTGATAAGGACTCAAGGTGCAACTCGAGTGCCGATACAGTAGCGGCTACAGATTGTGAGCAAGAAATGTCAGCAATAATAATGTTAAAGAAGCTTTCGTTTCATTTTAGCAGGATATTCGCACCATACTGCCCCTCGGCCCTTTATTCTGTGTACAATATGCATGATGTCATTTAAATACACGAGTAAATTGTTTGCAAACTTAGCAAAATGAACTACCTTAATCGCGCTTGGTGGCTTCGCAACACTAAATTGTGTGTGTTCAGATACATATATGCAGAGCTTACGAGAAAATTAAGTAAGGCTTTAGACTTTGTTGTTTCCGGCGTAAAGAAGAGGATTCGTTTTCAACATAACAGAGTCTACGTCTACATCTAGCGCACAACACATGCACAGGCCGTCAGCTTACATGAAATACATGTTTTCTTGATGAACATTTAGGCAACAACAGCAATAAAAGCTGCCCAAGCTTCAAAAAAGAAAATAAATAGAGAAAGCTCACTAGCGCGCACTTATTTCCGGACGTATCTGCGCACCGCAAGCGCTTTGTGTAGCGCGTTTCGCATGCTGCCGAGCTGCGGCGGGATTCGCAATGGCGGCCGTCGTAGCAGACGACGCGCCTGTCCTCACCCTCAGCGGAGCGCGCGGGCATTAAGGCACCCTAGTGGGCGGCTCTCAACGATACGCTAAAAAAGTTGAGCGGACAACAGCCAGAAATCAAATTCTATTTTTTTTGTGTGTGGAAGCTGCCGCAACTCCCTTAGGTACCCATGGCGTAAGCAGGCGAGTGAGAAGCGAAGGAAGGCTGTACACAGCCTTCTCCACAGAGGTTGAAAGATCGCCTCGTATAGCCTCGGCTATGCAAGGACAGCAGAGACAAGAATCATTGAGCCATACCACCCTATAAATTGTAAAAACAAGACTGCAAAACATGTAGCAAACGAGTCTCAAGCGTGGATGCTCGTCTCTGATATTCAAACGGGAAAATCTGCTGGCAGAAAGCCTTGTGTGCTTTATTCTGAATCTATTTAGGGAAACAGATGCATTGCTTCCACGAAGTTATTGCATTCAAGCATACTGTCTTAGCGCGACCGCGTTGACGGAGACCACTAAAGTTGTCGGTTCAGCTCTGTACTTGCCAGTGACATTTTCAAGATTCTCAAAGTGCACTTTTTTGTCAGGTTCAAATGCATTAGCAACTCTTTTCCTTCACATATGGATTCAAAAAGATAAATCGAATTGACTGCAGTTATAGGGTAGCGAGTTGGGCGAGTTGTAAAACACTCATGACAGGCCAGCGCAAACGGAACACGGACGAGAAAAAGAAAGGACGACACACGCGCTGTCTAACAACTGAATGATTATTAGAAAAAAAACACCAAGGACATATATGGGTAAGAAAGATTAACAAAAAAGCTGTGTCCCTTTCCCTAAAGATAACCAACAACCATAGCAATGATATCACGCGTCGAATATCAGAACTGCGAACGTTCCAGGAAAGCCACTTCCTGATCAACCAGAGCAATAGACGGGCAGCTCACGTACGTGTCTTTCTTTTCTATCATTTCGAAGGCATCCGCGATTTCCCGCGTACGCTGGCTCTTGAGTAAGACAGACGTACCACGACTGTCTTACTCAAATCAGATGCGCAGCCACACTTTCTGCAATGCAGGGCAAGGTGTGCAGAAGGCACGCTCTTCAAAGAGCTAGCATGCTCTCTCAAACGGAGCATGTTATCTCAAATTCCTAGTTCAAGTCCATGGGCCTTGAACGATTACCTTTTTTCACATCCAAGACACATAAGGTTGATATTCCTTTCCGCGCCATTGTAACAGACCGAGATTTCTGGCAGCGCGTTGTGTCTGGTTCCTTGCAGAAACATTTAGAGGCATTAACGGTGGTCGACCCTTTTCTAGTACGCAACTCGGAAGAAGTGGTGAAGGTTTTGGCTGAGCGCAACCCTTCAGGCTAATTTGCTTTCAGCGTTCATGTAGAGGACCTGTTTTATTCGTTGCCACATGACCACTTAATGAAGTGCGTGAAAGAGATAGTCACTGAGGATAATGATGAAATAGCCTTCAGGAACAATGCTGGAATTCCATCAGAAAGCGTCATTCATTCATTCATTCATTCATTCATTCATTCATTCATTCATTCATTCATTCAGTTTATTAGACAAAAAAGAAAATTTGCCTGCGTTGAAGGCACTGAAGGCGGATTACCTCTGCCTGACTAGGGTCCCTCCACCGATACATTTGCTCAGAAACAATGCAACAAAAATACATATTTCCCCTTTCTTTTGTCAAGGGAACACAAAAGCCAAATTCAAAAACTACAAAGCATACCTGAAACATACAATATAAAATATCACACGACAGCCAACACAAATTTGCCCTTAGCACGACAAACAAAAATATAAAAAAAACTGGTACCATAAGAATATTAAGTCAAAAGACTAAGTGCTATAGAGAAGTACACATTGGAAAGAAAAGAGACTATTACACAAGCGTTGCGCTCAGCCAAAACCTTCACCACTTCTTCCTAGAGCTGTTTTGGTTTTATTTATGCTCGACCGTTGTTTTGTATGGGCAGGGCTTGTATGTACAAAAGTCGGGAGTGTGTATCGGCTCAAGAGTGGCCCCTGTACGGAGCAGTATTTTTCTCGGGAAAGTGGACCGAGTCCTACAACATGACTTAGAAGGCACTGCCCATCACGTGTTTAGGTATGTTGAGATTACCTTGTGCTTGCACATCGGGAAAATTTCACGCGTTCAATGATTGATCTCCTGAAATTAGTCAAACAAAGGGGCTGCGGTCAAACCTTCACATCATAAGTTCCAAGGAACGACGGTCTGCAATTCCTTGACCTATCCATTCGAATCCAAGCGACATACGTGTGCTGGTCATACCAACCCCCTTCTGTAAACAACTTCTAAGTTATAGGTCCGCCCATTAGAAATTGTCAAGAATGGGTTGGCCATGGCGTGTCTTTCTTCAGCTGTTAAGAAGTCCTGTGCGCATGCTATGCGCGAAAGCTTCATGCGTCAGGTGAAGAGATTAGAAGCGGCCGGTTTCTCGCACTTGGCTCTTGGGTCTATTTCGCAGCGATTGTGGCACCTCTTGAACCAGGAGCAAAATAATGGTGTGGGTGCAGCGGCGTTGCCCCCGGAATGTCGTAGCAAGATTGCCGTCATTCCCTATTCGCACTCTGTTTCCCACAGCCTGAAAAAGGTGGCCGGTCATTACGAAGTCGATGTCGTCTTCCGTGCCGGCAGGAAGCTGGGGAGTATGAGCGCCTCCATTGAGAGAAGGGTGCAAAAAAGAGGGGTGGCTTCTTCTGACGGTGAGTGCTCTATGAAAAAATCTATACGGTACGTCGACTGCGCCTGCAGCGTTGTATACACCATACCCTTGTCATGTGGTAGATCCTACATGGCACAGACGTGGCGGTGCCTCAACGTCTGTTTGAGAGAGCATGCTAGTTCTTTGAAGGGCTCGCCATGTTCATACCTTGCCCTGCATTGCAGACAGTGTGGCTGCGCACCCGAGTCTAGCAAGACATTCGTGGTGGCTGATAAAAAATAGAGACGCGTGCCACATAATAAAAAATAGAGACGCGTGCGTGAGCTGCCCGTCTATTGCTCTGATTAATTAGGAAGTGGGCTTCCAGGAACGTGCGCTCTTCTGTTATTCAACGCATGATATTATTGCTATGGTTGTTGGTTATCATTAGGGGGAGGGGGGGCACGGTATTGTTTTTTATCTTTCTTGCCCTTATATATATCATTGTTTTTCTGTGCTAATAAACATTCAGTTGTTAGACAGCGCCTGTGTCGTCGTTTCTTTTTTCGTCCGTGTTCCGTTTGCTCTGGCCGTCCTGAGTTGACTGCAATTGTTTGTTTGCCCCAATATTTGTTTTCGTTATGTATAAAATGTTTAACTTACGATCTCTTAGGTGGGCGACTTCACTCTTGTTTTTGTTGAGTAAAGTGTTGGCGAGAATGCCTGCAAGAAAAGTACAGTGTCAATCAATGACTTCTATAATCGAAAGAAAAAGAAGGTTCGACAATAAAACCGACTGGTGGGCTAGTTGGTACTGCATTTCTTATGTTTCAGCGCAAGGAGACACTAAAGCGCTTCTTTAGGAAAAGCTCTACTCTTTACGGCACAATTATCAGACTAATACGGTATCTATTTCCACCTTTAAATTCTATTCGGTTTCTCATCCTTTCTACAACCGATAACAGAAAATGAGAACATTGGAAGCTAACAGTGAATCCAAAGTGCTGCACCAGAATCAATTTTGTGAACCTCAAGGGACACTGCTTTCTGCGTTTTTTTTTTGCATGACTGCATAACAATGAATAAATGTTGTAAACGTTTTCCGAAAGCCTTGCCGCAGCAATTAAAGAAAGCGATGCTAAATTGTAGTCAGAACTTTCATAACGGAGTCTATATTATAGAAGGTACTGTTTTGACGGTGTCCAACGACATTAAAGACAAACGTAAGCGGAATTCCCATTGGATATTGCCGCGATGATTATTTCATTATATCGTGTTGACCGCTATCACGAGTGTCGAGCCACAGAGCGCAGGTCAGTGTGCAAATGCCTTCACGTAAGACGTTCATATCAAAGCCGATTCATATGACGCATATGTACAGGACCTGAAGTGGTATAGTAAGACGAAAGATGTCTTCACACAAATCTGTTCAAAGTTAGCGCCACACAACCGTTATATGTACTATTAAATTAGTGGAAGTTGTCAGCTCATTGTAAATCGCACTTACGAACGAGACGTGTTGGGAATTCTGCTCCTGGTGCCGTATTAAAAATATTTGGGCGGCTATACGCACTATTGGTGCAAAGACTGAAGTAACAGCAGAGCTCGTCGTTTTCCCTAACAAGTCTGCAACCTCCCACTCGCCTTTCTCCTCCAAGCCCTCCTTTTCACCTTGACATCATTCCTCCTCATCCTCACTTCCGCTTGCCACTCCTTGCTATACTATGCTGTACATGGCTATGTTTTACCCTCTCCTTTCTACCTTTCCCTCTACTTCCACCTCCCATCACTTCGCAACTTCACATGTCTGTCCCACCATTTGATATACTATACTGTACAACCCTCTTCCCATCACTCTTCTCTCTCGTCGTCCTCACTCCGCTTTCCCACCCCCTTGCTATACTACGCTATGCTTTACTACGCATTTACTCTCTTCCACCTCTCCTACCTTTGCAATGTCTAGTTGCACGGTGTTGGCTGCACTCGGCTGTCCTCCTCTCTTAACTTCTCTCCCTTCCTATTCGCCGGTTTTGCGGGGTGACAAACGGCGCTACTCCAAGCTTGCACAGCTTGGAGTAGCGCTTTAGTCTAAGTTGCCGCCCGTCGTTTACCTACGACGATGATTTGCTTGGTGCCGCGGCTTTGGCTAAGGTCAAGTATGCCGAGTGTTTGGGCCCTTAAGGGGCTGAGCGACGAGGAAGCGTTTTCACGTAGGAGAAGACTTGCGAGTTTGACACCAGATGACCGATGTACACCAAGCATCATTCACATATACTCAGTGCGCGAGAGGATTTCTTATTGGACGACACACCTTTTTATTTTAAAACTGAACCTTGTGTTTGTGCGCTGTTCCCCTGCCACTGTTGGTTCACGTCCACCTTCAATGCCTAGCTCGTATCGCCACACTTCAGACTAACGATCGCACGTAATCTATGCCGGCTTACTCTCTAGACACGGTGAAAACGCCCCCCACTTAAAACGTTAACGTTCTAAATAGGGAGTGTACAAATAGCTGAAACCAACTGAGCAAAGCTGCACGCTCGTTCCTCGATCGTGGTGAAAGTAATGACTTCCCCGTTTTTGTAGAAGGTCCACTGTCTTGACGGAATGGACACAGCGTCAAAACAGAGGCGGGAAGATACCGCTGCAAGGATTTGGGCATAACAAGCGCGGCAAGTGTCGCATATCTGTGTGTTACTATTTTCCTCCGCTTCAGCTGATTGGTTCATAAATACCACGAATTTAACATGCACTTATTTTTTTAAAATATTGAACGAAGACGACACATTGCTATTGTCCATCATCGCTTTTATTCTGTATTTTGCCGTTGTTATCTACTCCTTGTCATCGTTACTCGCAATCTAAGCCGCAGTGCATGATCGAGGTTAGCTTAAAAATTCAACTTGCTGGCGACTGAATGCAAAAGAAAAAGCTCAATAGGTTATCCCAATCTATTGTCGTAAAAATTCTGGCAGATCCCACGCATTCTGGGAGTCGATGTCAAGCGAAGCACTAGGTGAGTAGCGGCCTATACCGCATTTTTAACGTCCCAAAACAAAGATAATCTTATCGCGGGACGTCAAACCCCAACAATTACTGTCTCAAATTTATTTTGTCGGAAGCTACAGAACAATGTTTATGCCCTTACCAGACACCAGAAATATATGTTCGGCGTGGTATATGAGCTGATAACAACTTTTTCACACGTCACAGAATACATATTATACGCGCACATCAAGACGAAAATCCATGAAATTCAGTACATCAGGTTACACGCAGCAGAAAAATGCATTGCACTAACGCCAGTGGGTCAGCGTAGCAGTTTGCATAAAGTATCATCGGACAAGTACAAAACTTATTTAAGATTCTTTACCTAGGCAGCCTCTCCACAGTTCTCTTAAATTCGTGCTTCGACTTGTGACGGCCTGAAGGTTCCTTTAGGTAAAATTCCTTTCCACGAATTTCTACAAGTATAATTGACATGTCGCATCGAATGACATGTCATTCTTCCTTGGTGTGGTGCCTTATCATTTAGCAATAAGTAAAAGCAGTATACGACATTGCGACAAACAAAAAGAGAGCAGAGTCGACCGTAGACATTACTACCCATTAGCCACCGAGTATTCCAACTGCTATGGGTTCATTAGAACGTACGAATGGAATTCAGCTCACAACTCCAGACTGAGGGACTGAGGGATGTCTAACACTGGCGTGAAGTCGCAAACCACGCAAATGCATTTAATTGGAACGATCTTTTTCTTTACAAAACTGTTCCCACTTTCCGACAATAGATCATTACTGTTGTTTAGCGAAGCTCAGAAAAGAAAAAAGACATGTTACTGTATTTTCTTGTTACTAGAGGTGTGCTTTACGCAGTAGCCACCACGCTCTGAAAACACAATGTTTGACATTTTCTGCTTTTGTTGTAATAAAAATGATGCAACATGTTTTTTCATAATATCATTCTGCAGTCCTTTGAGAATATTTTGGGGGACTTTGAACAAAATTGAGATTGGGGTTTTTATAATAAAGATTTTTGAATCGAGGAGCACGTTTGTCGTTTTGGTGTTTCGAGCATGAAAATTCATTACTTCGAAAATTATTAGAGAAATACAAATGCAGAGGTTCATTATTCTGATCAAGGCCTATTCATGCTGCAAATATGAACGACCTAAGATGTTCACAGAAGTTGCCATAGCGTCCCAAATTTGACTGATTTTCAAAAATGCAGCGTTTTTCGTGAATTTTAAAAAATACAGAATTTGCTCAGAGTTTCATCAAATGATAAGAGCAAGTTCCTCTTTACTTCTACTTCCAAAAAGAAAGACATTTGTAATATATAGCTTCAGTAGCTGTCAGCATGCTTCCGAATTTACGAAAACGCACTCTTCGTAAAAGGGTCGTCGTCAACCGGCGACACTTGTCGAATTTTCCTGTGTTCAAAAATTTTTTATTTGACAACGAACTGGGATTTCGTGCTGTGCAGTCATATGTGCACAACATACAAAACTATCAGGAAAATCGGAAACATCAAATATACACCGTTTTTTTTATCTTTCGTGGAATCGACCAGTAGAGATTTTTTGTTGCATAATACTTGACGTTTACGTAGCAAGACAGGTAATTTGAGGACTCTGTCTCCACATTCTGTCATTCATCATGCAATCTAGATGAAAAGTTTCAAAAATTCCAAAATCCTAAAACTCAGTAAAAGTCGCAAACACGTACTTGCGGTTTAGAGTCAAGTCATCAAATGCAGGTCTGTGGACGGTGGCCGTTCGCGAGCCCTTATATTGTGATGACGAAGAGCGGCACCGAGGCTCTGCGCGCGGGGAGCAGATCGAGGCAGAGGAAGAAGAGGGCAGAATGTAGAACAGCTGGCCCAGGAACGGGTGCTGTCTCTGTCTCGTTCCTCACAATGGCGCAGTCTACAACGCAAGCCGAACCTTGCAGCTGAAGCCGCCTGTCATCGTGCGTCGTCGGCAGCGCGGGTCTCTCCATCCTAGGAACGCCGTCCACGCTTCCTCGATCATGGACACCATGGCCCGACCGCTGCTACAGCTACCCATCAAATCATCCCAGGACGTCGTCCAGGCCTCCTCGGTGGCTCAAGGGCACGCTTACCCCGGCGCCGCCAAGGCAGTGCACGGCCTACCGTTGCCTCGGAATGCCGCTCACGCTTCCCGTGGCGACACCCTCTCATTCAGTGCTCCACCGGCACCTGAGCCGCTTTGGGATGCGGTACAAGCTCCTTCGGACCAGCAGCCCGCCGTCATGGGCCCAACCACCGCCTACTGGTCCGACATGACTGGCTCCGCACGCGAACCATCGGAGAGCGCCGCGCACCTGCGGCGTACCAATGCGCGACTTCGCGTCACGGCCAACGCCTTGACAGCGTCGAGCTCTGCGCTGTTTCCTCCCATCATTCCGGCACTGACAGCCATCAACGCCATGTTGTATGTGGCCACCTCGCTAGACCTCGAGGCCAGCTCGCCTGATCAACGTAGAGAGCTCCGGTCTACCCTCAGCCAGGTCTCTCTCCAACTTGGTGACTTCGCGCACACACTCTACCGTTTCGCGCCTGCCGTATCACCGTCCCAGGCTACCTTTGTACTACCGGAAGTCCGCGGCTTCCAGGACGACGCCGAAAAATGAGTGGCGACCGTCAACGCCCTGGAAGATCGCGAAGCCTGGACGGAGGCGCAGAAATGGTCAATGGCAGTAGACCGCCTTCGGGAAGGTGCCGCGGCGTGGCACAGGTACGACGGCGTGAGGCAGCAATCCTGGACCGAGTGGGCCACCAGGCTCATAGCTGCCTTTGGACCGATTGACCACCACCTCGCTGCCACCAACCAGTCCAACCTCACCGCTACTGAGGATGGAGCTCTGAAGGGACACCGCCTCGAGGCTGCAACTGCGCGCTGCAGCTCACCTGCAGACAGTGTCTCAACCTGCCCTGGGACAAACACACAACTGGTCACGGACTCGGCGTCAGTATCCACCTCAGGTCACGGACTCGGCGTCAGTATCCAACACCATAACATCCCTGCCGGTGGCCGAGATCGTTTTCCGTCCACATCTGTCGGAAACGCTGCCCCCATGCTCGTCGTCGCTTGAGCACTTGGAGGCACCGGCACTTGCAGTACTGGACGCTCTACCATGCAGCGCACCGTACCTGTCCGTGGATTCCAGCAAGACCCCCTCTGAACAGACGAAAGCGGATGAACGTACCTCACAGCATGCAATGGCAGAACGTGAGAACGTTTGCAACTTGCTGCGAGACGTCATCCAGAAGCCGCCAAGGTGTCTGACACGGCTGAGATTGTTTTGATCGAGGACCTGCCAGTGCAGCACAAGTCTCCGGCTGTTGGAGCGGCTTCTGACGAGGATGTCTCGGCTGCTCGCAGCGTCGCTTCAAGAAAAGGTCAGCGTCGAAGGTCAGCGCGTGAACACAGCTTTCCGTTGCCACAGACGTCTAGTAAGATACCTAGAGGCCCCTCGGACCATTGCAAAAAGCGCAGATGGCCGCGTTCGGTGCAGCAAGTGGCGTTACAGGACCCACCACTTCCTTCCCTGTTCTCCCAACTGCGACGGCATAAACGTGCGGGCTACATGCGACCACATTATATCAACCAGGGCTGCCTGCTAGAGCACGCTGAGGCGCCGTCTCAAGCCAAGTTGTCGCGTGACCTCGACCGACCACCGCCATGCAGCCAGTGTCGCCCACCAGAGGCACTTCTGGCAGGTCTCCCAACCAACTTGCAGCGTGGTCGGGACCGACCACTGCGATGCAGCCAACACCGCCCACCACAGACACTGTCGACTGTTCCGCGCGCTCGCAGTCATGGCCGAGTGTGATGACGAAGAGCGGCACCGAGGCTCTGGCGCGCGGGGAGCAGATCGAGACAGAGGAAGAAGAGGGCAGAATGTAGAACAGCTGGCCCAGGAACGGGGGCTGTCTCTGTCTCGTTCCTCACAATATATATGAACGATCGCATCTCAGGCAAATAAGGAACCGAAATCTGATATATCTCAACAGGCGGCACTATACGGCACTGCAGGCGAAAGTTGCGGACCTTCAGTGCAAGCTTAGAATAACAGAGAGCTGAACTAATTGGTAAGTATTCACTCTAAAATGACAGGGCTTGGAAACACGGACACAAGAAAGAAGTCAGGACAACCACAAACGCCAAGAACTTAATAGATGCACAACGGCGGAAAAGAAAGAAGGCACGAAAACTTATCTGCGCATGACCATGCAATAGGGGAACCTATCAATCCGACTCGCGTGGGGGCCTACGCGAAAGATAATTGTTAAGCATTGATTTCATCTTTATGGAAGTGAGCCAACCGTCGGTAAACTTGCATAAAGATGAAATCTTAACAGTTATCTTTCGCGTAGGCCCCCACGCGTGCCGGATTGATAGGTTCGCCTATTACATGGGCATGTGCAGATAAGTTTTCGTGCCTTCTTTCGTTTCCGCCTTTGTGCATCTACTCAGTCGTCAGTCGGAGTGTGTGGTGTCCTGACTTCTTTCTTGCGTCCGTGTTTGCACGCCCTGTCTTTTAAAAATGAATTCAATGCAAGAAACTCGTGCATAGTTGTCACTGAGTGACTGGGAAATGTAATCAGTAACGCGTATAGGCTTCCAAAGGAAAGTCAAGCAGTGCCATTGCTCTTATCGGCCGCGGCGCGTGTCCTTTCGCCACAACACTGCTCCCCCCCCCCCCTCTCTTCTGCGTACGCGTTGAGCTCTCGGATTGCATCTGTGCTGCGCCATAACGTAACTATTGCTGACTAGCAGTGCTCCGTGCCGATGAATAGCGCATGCGCGCATGTGTCCTTGGCACCACCGTTGCCAAATCCGGCGACAAAGCGCCTTCGCCGCCAGCATCTATCCCCAGTAACGCATAGCTTGGATGATAGCGCCGCTGGAAAGAAGCGGGGGTGGTTTCCGGTTTCAGGGAAAGCCCAGCAGACGGCAGCTGCCCAAGACTGCTCATAGCGCGAATCTCGTTCAATTCGCCACTCCGCACCGTTGTACGGCACTTATCAGGTTAAAAATGCGCGTTCAGGTAAAACATGGAACGCATCTCCACGAAGTGAATGATGACGAGTGGGCGAAGCTAGGTCCTAAGGTCCATAATGTCTACGTTGTAGCCCCGATGGAGGCGAAAAGCTCTTAGCCCGTGTACTCAGATTTAGGCGCAAGTAAAAGAACCCCAGGTGGTCAAAATGTCCGAATCATATTGTGGTTTTGTGACGTTAAACCCCAGCAATTATTATATTATACGTATTAGTCCCCGACTAGTATGAATGGTTTGTGCTTGTGGGAGTTTTATTTTGTTCTGTCACAGTTATGATTGGTATTGGTGTACTGTTCAACTTTTTTGTGGCTCGCATACGTTAACCGAGCATTGCCCCATATAATGTAAATTGAGTGACATAAAGTGACATCAAGGGTCGACGACGAAGCTCGGTCCTAAGGTCCATAAGGTTACGTTGAAGTTGCTTACTAGTATAAAGGGTTCGTGCTTCTAGGTGTTTTATATCGTTTTGTCAAAATTATGGTTGCTGTTCGTCTATTCGAAACATTTTTTTATTCACATACACACATATCTTTCGACTATAGCAACGGTTTTTTAATCACCATGACAGCGGAGAGTGATTCTCAACGACAAAGCTAGGTCCTAAGGCCCATAATGGCCACGTTGAAATTGCCGACTATTATAAAGCGTTTGTGCTTCTAGGTGTTTTAATTGTTCCATCATAATTATGATTGATACTAGTCTATTCTTCAACCTTTTTTAGGGGATTTTACACGGCACTGTACCGTGAGCACGGACACCACACAACGGACAAGCCCAGACCCTGAGGTGTTTCGCCCCTAAAAATTGGGTGGCTGTACCTCCAACCTTGTGATGTGCATGCTCATTTCAACGAAATTGAGGGCCTTTCTCCGAAGGTGAATGCTAGTTGGCTGATGCATCATCATACTATTCCTTTGCTTTGATCACAGCGATAAATTGATGATGAAAATGATGATACATATACGGTGGCACATACTCATAACTTCGAAATTTCCAACTGGGCGGTAGATCTAAAATAAAATAAAAATAATATTGATAAATTAACAAAGAGAACACACTGAAGCACTTGAAGAAGCGGAGAAGACGGTAAATCATGTTCGCATTGTTAACCTTGAAAAAAAATCATGTTGAGAATTTGCAGGTCAATTTCCAAGGAACAAGGATGCTGTAAAATTGTCACAGTAACCTCTTCGCACCAATGATTCTTGGGAAGTCAGTTGGTTCATACTTGCAAACTCGACTTCTGCGCAACTAGCAGGAAAGGAGGGAGACAGAAAAGAGCGCAGACAACCGAATCTTTATTGTCAATTCACGAAGCCAATATATAGGCGTTTCACAATGCGCCATCACGATGCGCACAACACTAAGATTCCTTTAAAAATGTGTACCGCGGAAAGAGCTGTGAAAAAAACACCTAATATTAGCAAGTGCCACAATCTTTTACTACGTAATCACAAGATTTACACCTAGATATTTATCTCTTTACTTTAATTTTACATTTTTATTACTCCAAATGTCTGTGATTGCACAGACAACACATGAAAAAGCACAGTGGAAATTTTAAAGGCCATGCAAAACAAATAAAACTACAAAACAACACTACTTAGATAATCCGAAGTAAACTACAAACGCACAAAAACGATGAAACACAACAATGAAGCAAAACACGAAGAGAGTCACAACTTAAAACCCTCTAAAAAACGTTACAAATGGTCATATGGTAAACAAAACAGGCGAAAAGAGTGCACAGCAGCTAACCCTCATCAAAAGGTTAACAGAAGAAAACCCCTGCAAAGTGTTACCCACAAAATTAAACATGGTCATTAAAGAACCTTATTTCTTTGTCCGAAAGCAATATTGACGCCGTGCTTATGCATTTGCCATTGTACTGCCTTATAAAATACGGTTTTATAATCTCCCTTTCAGTGTTTTCCCGTGCCTTTGACATGACTGATACATTCTTGAATCAGGCGGTATAGCCACACGTCCTACATTGAAAATCCAAATGACCACCATTTTGACCCTTTACAGCCAGACTATCTCACGCATTCGTTCTTTGGAGCATCGGCCCCGTGTACCCTATGTATGCTCTCCCACATGATAAAGGGATGTGACAAACTACAGTAGAAACACATCGCGTGAACACATTTCGGTGCTTTTTTTGAGCAAACCGCCTTCTTCTGTTTGGTCATTAGGGAACAGGTATGCCCAAATGTACTAGGCGCGGGGGTTTTCTTGCTGGGGTTTTCTTCTGCTAACCTTTTAATGAGGGTTACCTGCTGTGTACTCTTTTCGCCAGTTTTCTTTCGAATATGACCATTTGCAACGTTTTAGGGGCGAAGCACCTTAGGACCTAGCTTTGTCGTCGACTCTCACTGTCCCCTGCCACGGTACATAATAAACTGTTGCTATAGTCGAAACATATGTGTATATGTTGCGATTACAATTAGGATTACGATTTTAAATTCTCAGGTAAAAGTCATATGCAGCACTCACTACACTCCTGAAATATCTTAACAAAATGGAAAGGAATAATACTGAAAGAGACATTGTTCCCAAAATCAACCAATCTGGCTATCACAATTCTAAGTAATATGTACAGTGTGTTGTGGAACGTGTCGCGCATGACAGTTTATCTTCAACGAGAAACGCTGAAGAAATACTTTCCTAAGAGCTTCACCCGGAAACAACTTTAGAAGTCCGCGGCATTTCCTCCTCAAAGGCGAAACATATGTGTGTATGTTGAGAGTACGATTACGAAACAAAATGCAAGCACAAACCCTTTATACTAATCGGCGACTTCAACGTATACATTATGAACAGCGACTGGATTATGCAGTATATGCTATCTCGATACGCTCTACGGTGCATTTCATATGACTCGAAACAACCGACAACGACGCGAGGAACATGCATAGACCTTGTCTTTGACAACTTTAGATTAGATCCAATCGAAGAACCATTAGCTTGCCGTTTCACAGACAACAAAGCAGTAATAATGAAGGGAAAACGAAACCCAGCACTCAAGACGATATACGATTCATATCAAGAGGATTAGAATAGAAGAGCGTTAAAGAGGGGCCAAATAAATACATTTGCACATACGCGATGCCCCAGCTATATTAACCAAGGGTGTAAAAAACAACGTTTAGAGACAGGCGAGTGAAATTAGTTGCAACATGCTGACAGCCACCTTGCGCACTACAGGCAATATTTTGTTTTGTAATTAAATACATTGTTAATTAGGATTCTTTAACTAAAGTGCTAAATCTTTAGGCAAGAAGTGCGACTTGCAAAGTTCGATAGCGCCTTCAGAAACCCCCACTACACTATTTTTTGGACATGGAAAGTCTCAGTTATGCCATTTCTTCCAAGCTGCAAAGAAAGCCCGCGAAATACAAAAAGAACCACGTGACTAGTGCATTCGTGCGCAGCGAACATGCTGCTCTCAGCCATGGTTTGAGTGCACGAAATCAGCTGCGGCCGCTGCTCGCCGGCTGCGTTAAAGTGGGAGGCCGATAAGTTGGCGTTG
This sequence comes from Rhipicephalus sanguineus, assembly GCF_013339695.2. Classification (NCBI taxonomy): domain Eukaryota; kingdom Metazoa; phylum Arthropoda; class Arachnida; order Ixodida; family Ixodidae; genus Rhipicephalus; species Rhipicephalus sanguineus. Next base: position 40,327,692 of record NC_051182.1, read on the forward strand.
GTTTCTTGGCCACGTCAGCTATAGGCTCGTTTATTGGTTAACGTATAGCAGAGTCATTCAATTCTCTTTATGGTCCCGAAACTGCGCCGTCACGCTATGGGCGAGCGTCATACAAGCTCTAAAATGCCGCAACGCACCGCCGCTGCGCCACAGAGGCAATCGTCTGCGCCGTCCGCGTATTGAAATACTCGCGTAGTGCGAGACAAGCTACTTGATATGATATGTTTAAGTTAGCCTAAACGTTGTCTCAGGACTAGGATGCCTAACAGCTGTTGCGTGCCGGGGTGCCGTTCCGGGCTACAAGGGTAACAGAAAGGTGTCGTTGTTTTCTTTACCATTAGACAAGCAGCAGCGCGAGAAAGGGAAGCGGGCCATACCGCGGCAGGAAAGTGGCGATTTTAACTTTCAGTAGAAGTATAGGCGTGTATGTGCGAACCATTTCGACGCCTCGGGCATTGTCGCTGCGTATGACTTTAACATCAACGGCGACTCCGTGTCCCTGAAACGCGGCAAACCAACGCTGAAGGCTGACTTGCAAAAAATAAAAGCGCACGGAAAACACGGACGACAAAAAGTCACACATATGCACATACGTAGGCCCTACTTCCAACAAAATATATTCTTGCGATCCACTGGTACTTATAGCACACAATGAGCCCACATCGATGCGCCAAATGCCAACCCCCCCTCCCTCCACCCCCAGATGACACTTTTAATATGGCGTTGTCATACTCAGATAGACAAACTTTGTTTTTGTCAGTGCAATTGATGGCATGCTTACGCATTTTCGCCCAGCATTCCTGGCCCCTGATTTTTCGCCCAACATGTAGAATTGTTGACAAAAATTGATATCAGCTGACAAGAGAGATAATCGAGGCAGAGGAGATTGAAAGATGGGCGAAAAATGCGTAAGCATGGCGTCAATTGCACTAACAAAATGAGATTGACTATCTGCGTATGAAAATGCCATATTAAAAGTGTCATCTGGGACGGGGGGGGGGGGATGTTGGGAGTATGGCGCATCGATATGGGCTGATTATGTGCTGTAAGTAGCAGTGGATCGCACGAAGAAATTTTGTTGGAAGTAGCGCCTACGTGTGTGCATATGTGTGACTTTTTGTCCTCCGTGTTTTCCGTGCGCTCTTACTTTTCTCAAGACGGACTACCAACGTGCCCAAACTGCCGCATTGCTGAAGGCTGACGCCGTTCCAAGAATTTTTGAAGGGCTTCCTTCGTATCTCACGAAGCGCAAACCTCAATCTCGCTCATCGACAATGGGACCACTATGCAAACGACCATGTTAGTTGTCCTGTGAAGAGCTCCGAGCATCGCCGACGCCCTGTTTATGCCGCATCGTAGCCACACGAATGGGCGTGTAACAGCTCGTATTTTTCCCTATGTTTACAACTGGTACCGTTGGCACTTTGCTGCGAATGCACGGTATTTAATTGGACGGAAATGGTAAAAAGCTGTCCCTATCATAGTGTCGTAGAGTTGAGAAGAAAGGAGCTTGCGAGGCCGCAGCGGCCGCATTTTGATCGGGTCGACATGCAACAACACCAGTGAGCTGAGAATTATGTACATGTAAAAGGACCCTAGGTGGCAAAAATCATTCAGAAGTCCCCTGCTATGGCGTTCGTAATTATATTTTGCACTTCTTTTGTTAATCCCCCAATGTTCGCATTTTTAACGCGATAGCATTAAAGAGCTCGTATCGCGGAAATTCCGCCGTCGGCGTCGGCGCCGTTGGTTGTGAGCGAAAAATCATCATCTTGTCCGTGACCGAAAAATCGGGAAAGCTGCAAATAAAATAAATAATAAAAATGTTGGGTCCGAGTGAGAATCGAACCCAGGCCGTCTGCGTGGCAATCAGGTGCTCTACCACCCAGCCACGCCTCTGCTTGGAGTTGCACTGAAAGTAACTTTCATGCTTCCCAAAAATACGCGTCCTGTATACGGGTGTCACAGTACGAGATGTAATATCGCAGTAATATTGCGTGGTACAAGAGTACATTGACATCGGGCGTCACACCATGTCAATATCATAACGACGTCGTGGTTTAAAGACAGCCACCCATTAAAAAGGGCACACACATTACTGCGCGTATTCCCTTAAGACCACGTAGTGGGTGCATCGCAACTTCGAAAAAGTTTCTCGCGCATAATTGCTCCTGGTTTAAAGCATGCTACCCATTACATAAGGCACAAACCATAGTGCGCGCATTCTCTTAAACACTCGTGAGAGAGAGAGAGAGAGAGCTCTTTATTGAAATGCAGAGAATTTAGCCGGCGTGTGTAAATTCGCTGACTTGCTACTCTGCGTGGGGAAGGGGATTGGGGACTGAAAGACACAAAGAGAGAGAGAGATATAGAAAAAAAATATAAAAAGTTAAAATAGAATAAAAAAGAGGTAAAAACACAAACTGAGTTTTTGTATCTTGGGCGGGAACGTGTGCTGACAGTGACATTACGTGCTCTCAAGGTGTCATTAAAGTTTGTGGAGCTGACCGATGCTCTCTAAATATCTGAATAGTAGTTTCATCGCTTGCCTCTGTTGCGTGGCGCAGGGTAAAGGGCCCAAGACACAGTCAACTGATAAAGTTCTTTCGGTCAGCATATGCATGCAATGTTCATAGATCGCACGCTCTTCGGCATACGCTCGGCACTCCAACAAAATATGCTCGACAGTTTCTATAGAGCCACAGTTATGACAGTACGGACTTTCGGTTTGACCGAAGCGGTGCCGTAAACTGTTTCCATAAGCACTGTTTAGTCGAAGACGATGGTACAGAGTTTCGAGGTGTCGAGGAATTCTGCATGGGAGTCTTGTTCTTAGATGTGGGTCGATAGAGTAGACGAAAGCATAATGATGTGTCGAAAGGTTCCAGAGCCTCTTGTTTTCTTCGGAAGCAAGTCTCTTAGCAAGCTGGGAAGCATCAGATTTAGTGAAATAAAACACTCGTAGTGTTCGAAGTGCGCACTAGGGGCAGGATATTGCTATCACGTTCAACTCTTAAAGGCGAAGCTTGAGCGTCCCCCAATTTTTTCGGCTCATTCCACCACGAGCTGCATGTCTTGAGCTGATGGAAAGAAGATTGCTTTTAAGGGCTCGTTTTTCTTTGTTAGACACAATATTATTGAGAACTAACAGACTGTAATGCCAACGAAAGTATAGGGCATGTTATTTGTAATAATTGGGATATAAATGTGAAGAAAGTAAAGTGGACGAAAAGATAACTTGCCGCCTGCAGGGACCGAACCTGCGAATTTCGAATAACGCGCCGGATGCTGGATTTTTGTTCCTCCCAGGTGCTCGTTTTAAAACAGAAAACGCGTTCAGGAATGTATTTATGCAAGCCGAGTGCTAAAAGTAAAGGGTGAAAGCAAAGCGACCGTTGCGGAAGTTTAGAAGGCTAAAACACCGAGGCTATCCCACACACAACCCCAGCGATACCAGCGTTCGCATCGCCTCTCAAGAACAGCTGTGCCTCTGGCGGCGGCCGCTGGCTTCGTATGAAACTGTCGCGGCAGTTTCGTGACCATAAGAAGGATTGAATGACTCTGATTATAGTCTGACGTAACGCCAGCACTCCCATAAGAGAAAAGACACCAGTATTACCGAAACGAAGTGGATGTTTCGGTAAAATAGTGTGAACATCATACGTAACTTTCTTTAACATAACCTTCCGGCTTTGGGCAAGGCTTGAATATAGCTTGCTCAATAATAGGGATACCAATGTATTCTTCATTAAACTGATTTAAAAGCGGGTCCATAACTCGAACCAGCGTGTATTGCTGTAGTTTAAGTTTTCAATTCCCGGCCCCAAGTTCGGCCAAACGAACAGTTTCCTCTTTAACACGCCGACTGCTGTCTTCATCGCCGTCACGACCACGTGACAATATTGTAGCCGACGTATAAATCTAGAAATACCTGGCATTATGGAAACTGAGGGTGAGGATCTTATGGCAAATTTGAATGAAATTGCGAAACAAATATTACTTCCCTCCGTGACCCGAAGTGAGCTCAAAACCATCCATCGGCAACCGCTAAACCAGGCAAGACTCGTGGCATTAGTGTGCGCTTCGTGAATCAGCAAACGAGGGACAAGTGGCTCTCAAAGCGGCGAGAGCTCAAAAGCAAAAACAGTATCACATACCATTGTGAGAACATGACTCGACAGGCGCGTGAACTGCTCACTATGACCAAAGAATGGGCCAGGAAATCTGGTTTTCCATTCTTATGGCAAGCCCACGCCAAGGTGCTAGTAGGCGAACAAATTGCGAAAGAGCAGTGGTCATTCGAGGAAGCGAGGACATATCACGTTTATCATGAAGAGTGGTAACAGTTGTGCACTTCTCGGGTGATCCAGTCCCAAGATATCGTACTCACCATCCGAATTCGTACGCGATCTTCCAACCTTAAGAAGCGGCTCTGCGCTTTCAGTTTTTCATTTAAATGCCAGAAGTTTAAAAAAGAATTTTGATGAAATAGGATGTTGTTGTCGGAAACTAATTATTCATTTGGTATAATTTGCTTAACTGAAACATGGCTCTCATCAGATGATGATTTTCTTTTAATTGACGGTTATTACTGCATTTCTGCATACCGATTACGATAGCCTGGCGGTGGGGTCTGTGTGTATGCCCGTACAAACATCCCATTTAGAATTGTTACTGAGTTTAGGGTCTTAGGTGATAGCTATGAATGTATAGTGTTAGAATCTTCAAATGTGTTATTTTCTGTTATTTATCGCCGCCCTTGTGGTTCAATAGGATGTTTTTTTAATATCATTGAGAAATTACTGGAGAGATCTCTAGATTCTCGCTTACAGACTGTCTTAATAGGTGATTTTAACATCAATGTGCCTCTAGATAACCCCAGCTACGTACGCCTAAATGAACTAATCGAAGCACATTGTTTTATGAATGTAATTAGCACTCCTACAAGAATAACCGCCACATCGGAAGCAACGTTAGACATCTGTATTACAAGTTTCGATACTACTGATGTCAAAGCAGATGCAATTACTACCGACATTAGCGACCGTTTTCCAACATACTGCTTCCTACCAGACAAGCGTGTAATCAAAAGTAAGGATGAAATGCTCTTTAGGAGTCAACTCTAGCCGCAACATTAAACTTGTTGAGAACCTTATCTGTAGAAATGACTGGAGACCTATTATAGAAGAAACAGATCCTAATAAATCATACAACATTTTTTAAAACACTTGACGTCTTTATATGACGCGAACTTCCCTCTTAAGCCCTGCAAAAAACAGAAAAGGCAGAAAACCATGGGTGACAGTGGAACTATACAACAGAAAACAAAAAACAAAAAACAACCTTTCTGAAGTTTTCCTATCTTCCAGAGATGAAAACGATTTACGTAATTACAAAAAAATTCGTAATACACTGAACAGAGATTTGAAGATAGCCAAGACGGAATACTACATTAGAAAATTTACCACTCATTCAGGAGACGCACGCGTGCTGGGGGACACAATATATCAGCTCATTAACAAAAAGGAGGTGTCCAGACGAATAAAATTTGATAAACCGGGCATGAGTAAATTAGAAATTGCTGACACATTTAATAAACACTTTTTAACAGTTGGTGAGTTTACAAGAGACAGCACGGAAACGTATTGCGAGAAGTATATAGCGTCAAATTACCCGTCAATGAATTCCTGTTTCCAACAATCAACACGAAGTGGGAAAGCTAATCTCGTCATTAAAGGATAACTGTGCTTGCGGCCCAGATGACATTAAGCCATAGCCTTTAAAGGATATAAGTCACATTATCGCTACACCACTAACGCACATTTATAATTTGATACTATCTTCAGGTGTTTTTCCCGATCAAATGAAACTTGCGAAAGTAACTGCCATCCATAAAGGTGGGTCATTTAATGAGCTTAACAATTACAGACCTATATCTGTACTCTCTGTGTTCGCGAAAATGGCTGAACGAGTTATATATAAGAGGATTACGGGCTTTCTAAACGCAAACAATATAATAGCAAAATACCAGTATGGATTTTGCAAAAGCAAATCTGCTTAGTCTGCTCTACTCAGCATCAAAGAATACATTCGACAACATTGAAAACAAAATCTATACACTAGGAATATTTCTGGATTTTAGAAAGGCATTCGACAGCTACAACAAGATCTTTTACGAAAACTTCAGTATCATGTCATTCGGGGTGCCATAGCTCAACTAATACAAAGGTATCTTTCGTCTAGAAAACAATATACTATTGTAAATAATATACACTCTCAAGTTGAACACATTAAGTATGGTGTCCCCCAGGGATCAATTCTTGGACCTGTCCTATTCCTGCTATTTATTAATGATATCGTAAATATCGAGGGACACAAGAAAATATTATTGTACGCTGATGACACAAATGTATTTTTCGCAGGTTCAAACGTATGTCAACTATATAAAGAAGCTAACGTTTGGATGGAAAATATAAATTTATGGTTAAACGCAAATAAACTTCAATTGAACATCGCTAAAACAAAGCACATGTTTTTCAAGCCTAAAGGAGTAACTAATATACCATACACTCCAATTCATTTACAGAGCACAGAGATTCATTGCACAACAACAATAAAATTTCTAGGTGTTCTATTCCAAGAACAACTTTCTTGATCTCCTCACATTGACGCGATAAAAAAAGATCTTTCCATGAGAATCGGCATGTTAAAGAGACTGAGATATTCCGTCCCAACAATTGTCAATCTACAAATTTACTACGCTCTAGTACATTCACGACTAACATACTGTTCCTTGGTGTGGTTAACAACGACCGCAACAAACCTTCATTCTCTGTTGATATTACCAAAGCGTGCTATACGTGCAATATCTAACACTCCTCTTTACGAAAGCGCGCGACCATATTCTAAAATGTACAATGTATTGTCTATAAAACTGTTATACAGACATAAGCTATGTCTCGCGATATTACACCAGTATAGACTGAATACATCACTATTCTTGGACACATGTGAAACAAACACCATACGAGCTGCGAAAGAGCTCAATATACAGATATAGATCGCGCACGAACTATGGTGACCAACAATTAGCTTCACTAATTCCAGACACCTTCAACAAACACCCAACTATACTACATTTACTGGAAGATGGAACTTCAGCTAGATCATTTAAAAAATAACGAAACACTTTCTAGTTGAAGAAAGCGATGCTTTCTTGATTTTTAAATTTGTATTTATAGATGTTTTGTATTCGTTACACCTTGTTCATTATTGTGTCTTTGCCTGTTGTTTATTATACTCCAATTTGGCTTGTAGAGCAACTCGATGCCCTAGATAAGATCTCTTGTTAATTTTATTTGAGAGAAAACATGCAGTTATTTGTATTTGCATCACTCGAATCAGGACTCTATATTTCTATGCTTTTAGTCATACTTCGGTTGTTTCTGTTCGACTATGGTACCCGTGTAAGATAACACGTGATGTTGTACTTTTCTGCGTACTGTATTTACAGTATGTTTCTGCTTTGGTGCCAGGGTGGCACGACCAAGTCGGGCATTTACTTAGCCTTTAGTCGTGCCCCCCAAGGCAATCTTGCTGAATTTTTCCTTAAATAAACCAAACCAAACCAAAGATGCGTTAGCAACACCACCATGTTGCATCTCTCGTGGAGGAGTCTGTCATTTCATTCGTTACACAGACATTACTTGTAAAGTCGACTTGCTGCGCAACCACCAGGAAAGGAGGAAGACAGGAAGCAGCGCAAACTAGTTTATTGTCATTTCAGTAAGCCAATATATAGGCATGCCACACTGGGCCATCACGATGCGCACAACACCAAGATTCCTTTAGAAAACTGTACCGCGGGCAGAGCTGTGAAAAAAACACCTAATTTGTAGCAAGTGACACTATCTTTTACTACGTAATCACAAGGTGTACACGTCTATTTTTATCTCATTATTTTTTATTTTTTTACTACTCCAAATGTCTTTGATTGCGCGGACAACACATAAAAATGCACAGTGTAAATTATAAAGGCAATGGAAAACAACTGAAACTATAGAACAACCCTATTGAAAAAATCCATATGTACGGAGTCCGCAGATACGGATTTATTGGAATGTGGAATATCGTATCACCGTATCATACGGAAATCCGTAAAATAAGGATATCCGTATCATACGGAAATCCGTAAAATACGAATATCCGTCTCATACGGAAATCCGTTAGATACGGATAGCCGTGTCCTGCGGAGATGCGGAACTGAAATATCTGGTCCTGCATCGCGCAGAAAAATCGATAGATATCCTAATAGAACTGAAATGTAGTATATACACGCAGCAGAGTAGTGTGGATATTGTTAGTAGAGTTGCTGACAATGTGCCTTGATTCATGGCTATAGACCTGCTCAGCTAATTGATTACCACAATAAAATTCGTTATACATATTTTGACACGTTTGAATTGGAATTTGGTTTGGCGTTGTTGCATGTATTCTTGAAATATAGTCTGCAGAACCAGATGAAACCATGTTTATGAAGTAATTATTTGGATGCAGAATGCCCTACTTTCAGACATCATAAAAGAAGCCACAATCAAAAAGCCAGTTACTGATATGTGTTACTTGCACAGATTGTGACTAAGTAATATGGAGCTGCAAAAAGGTGCGCAAAACAGTCGATGGTTGTACATGCAGATGAACCACCAACGATTTATTCATTCGGCCTTCTGATGACTTTCAGCTTGCCCGCCAGGTATCGGTACTTGCCCCCTTGGTGGAAAGCATCTGAAATAGGCCAGAAGAGAATGCTGTGTGAGCAGGAATTTTCACACTAAGTACAAAGACTGAAATGTATTACCAACGGGAAAGTTCGTCGGAAAAACATTGCAAGGAAAAAAATGAAACAGCCCTTTTCAACAATTTCAATGCCACTAGTTACGCAAACTTTTATATATGCTTGATCAAACAACTTAGCTGAAAACGCACTGTGTCTGCAAACGTAATTTCGTTTAAACGATGAGAAAGGAGCTCAACACGCGAAAAAACCGAAATCCACGAAGGAGTCTAGTCTTGTCTGCTGCCATTTCTTTTTTTGTGTTCCAAAGCTCAAAATGCTCAAAATTTTGCCTTTACATTGCCCCCCCTCCTCGCATACAATGGTTAGATTAAAAGGCAGGAAAAAAAGAAAGCAGGTCTGCGGAATTTCATAGTGTTCGCAGACCTCTGATTAGTGGCTGCTACAGCAATATGCCAACAATGCTTTGGTCGCAACCGGTGCCACAGGTTGAGAGACCACGTGTAGGCCTGCTCTGAAAACATCGCTGATCCGCTGTCTCATAGTGGGATAAATTGTAGACCGTAAACAGCGGCAAACTGACACTCACTCTAAAAAGTTCAAAACATGGACCCCACAGCAGCATACAAAGAGCCAAGCATAACCTTTATTTGATAATGTGCAGTGATAAAGAGGAGGCACCTGTTTCAAGACTCAGGTGAGCTGACAAGAGTGCCGAACCAGAAAAGTTAAATGCGTCAAGCAATCGCGCACCCCCTCAGAAATTTAGCGAGGGCAACACAAAACAATGAGTTGTTGGTTCATGCACTATACGCGGCAACAGAAAGGTTGCGCAGCCGAGAGCAGTGACGATGCACCTGCGCTTGTTCGCGCACTTCACCGTGCGGCCAGTTTTCTTTCCGTTTTGAGATACGATGCATTCAATCTCAATGTTAGCGAAATAAGAGGAGACAGCGTGATGCTCGAGCCCATACTAAATAAGCGCTAATGGCTAATGTGGAATTAACATAGAGGATTGATAGTAAAACAGGACAAAGCAAGGTGCTACTGCACTGATTCGTGCAGTGGCTGTTTCACAAAACAGACATGTGACATTATAACTACCATCGTGCAACGGAAAGATCTGGGTGTGATCATTAAATAAAAAAATTAGAGAAAGAATTCATTACTGCGATTGTTATGCAAGGAAATACAACATGTGCAAAACGTGGGTAACACTGCTATAACAGTGACATATTGTGGCCTGATATCTACGACCAAAAATGGAGTGATCACTGTGTGTGGCACAAGAAGAGACATTTTAAGTTGCTGCTGTGAGATTATGTGAATTTTTGTATTTTCTTTGGCTAGTATCTGCCAAGAAACTGATGATAGTTAAATCTGCTGAAGTTTCAGTGAGCCATCATGTCCATCAGATTAAGCCACCACATCCATCAACAAGCACTGCTCTGTTGTCTCCTCACTGAGCTTACCACGAAATACCACTCGATGTACACTGAAATGGTGTAAGCATCATGTACTCTACACTCGTACAAAGGAAGCAAGGAAAAGAGTGCCAATGCAGACAGCGATGCTGTCGCAGAACATTGTTAGAAAACATGGCCATTGCATCAACTTTAACAATGCCCGAGTGAGTGACACTTAAGGTAATCTGAAGAAGGGTGATTTTACGAGAGATCAAACATGCATGTCCAGTCAACATTTTTGTTTTGCCTGGGTTTTTTATATGTTATGCGGGCATACTCAAAGTGCACGGAAACAAAAAAATATTGAAACGGCGCGGGCATCCTGTTTTTGCTCACCACAATATTTTCGGATTTCATGGCCGAATTTAACGCGAACTATAAAAGCTGTCAGAATTTTTTTCTGCTGGTTTTAATACGCATTACTGTGCATTACGTCCATGCTTTTTTTATGCCGTCCTCAAATAGAAAAAAAATATGAAAAAATGACCAACACAGCCAAAATTAAAAAAAGTTTGCTAAGTTTGATGTGCCTTGGCACATTTTCTGTCTCACAAGGAAACTTCAAAAGTGTCAAATATAGAAGAAAGCCTTTGCAACATTTCTGTGAAAGATGGTTTTCCTACAGGCAGCGCAAAAGAAAAAAAATGTTAAGCGAGCTTTTTGAAAAAGCTCATTTTCAAAAAAAAAATTTTAAAAACTCCGGTCTCAGTAATTAAGAAAATTTTTTATCGAAGAGCGCTTATGTCAGTCAAAACACGGTTTCAATATCATATGTCCTCATTTGCTTTGTTCACGAGATATAACGGCCCAAAATGATTGTTATCAGCTTGCATTGTGGGTAAATCTACAGTTTTAATTATTCTGCTGCAGCAAAACTTTGCTCTGGTGGCTTGTCTTCGCGAAAAATGTATTCTGATTTTATTCGTCTCTAGCGTGTGCAAAGGTGGGCTGCTACCGCCATCTAAAGTGCTAACGCGTACACAGCTTGCCGCCTATAGCCTCGCCTACAAGCATCAGAAGAAAGGTGGACGCACCTGTTCAAGGTATCGATCGCTTCTTCTTCCTGAAGAAATGCCTTGTCTACCTCGTCGCGCTTCTCATAGATGTAGACAGGTTTTCCTTCAGACGCGTAAAGCAATGCTAGCAGACCTAGTATGTGTCACAAATATTCTCGGCCTGTGGCAGTAGCTTCCGCAGGTAGGTAACAACAAAAATAGCAACAACAACAAAAAACTTACGCAGCGAAAATGTTTTTCTCAGCAATTTTCTTTTTGTGAGTGCGTAAATAATCGGCACATAATACCCAGGGGTGGCGCGCATCGAGTGTAGTGAACAGCTAGACCAAGTCGAAACATTTATACTGAACAGTGTCGCACACATTTTCTTACTTCTGCGCTGCTGTCATGATTGAGTTTCCAGAACTGCTCATGCTTTCACGTTCTATGACGAAGAATGTCTAAAGGCTTTGTACGGTGATAATCAATGTGTGTGCCACACTTGTTGAAATTAGGGATAATGTCCGTCTGGCGCCACCAGTGACCTCTGCTGTTTTCGACGTGCGAAAGCACTTAAGCAAAGTGACGACAAAACATCATAAATTGGGCAGATTCGGCCACTTATGGCTTAATCATGCCGCACTGCACGTTTTCTGGCGGATGAAACGCTGAGGTAAAGGTCGAGACGATACAGGAATACGCTATTTGCGACGCCAAAAACATGTGATAGCGGGAAGCGAAATAAACGGCTCGAAAATGGCTGAGATAACTTTTTACAAATGTTATTTAGGCATAGTGTGCGTCAAATGGGGAAGATGGTTAGAGCGTTCAATGCACGTAATGGAAGGGAAGCAAGCAAGCAATGAGAAAGCACCTCTATAACAGCACGCTGGCCAGTCGCTGCATACAGATGCTTTGTTTGGTGTGCAAGGCAAGCTTTGGCAAAGTCACCTAAATCATGTCCTCCCGGTGTCTCGCGTGCTCTTGATTAGCAAATAATTGCGGGGTAAGTTGAGGTTGTAGGCTGCAAACTGCGCATGCATTAGCCCTTTGGAGAGCGGAAGCAGCCCACCTTCGCACACACTCGACAAATAAAATCTGAGAATACATTTTCCTAAAGACAGGCCACCAGAGTGAAGTTTTCCTGCAGCGGAATAAATAAAACCGTTGATTTACGCACAACGCAAGCTGATAACAACCATCATCTTTGTTGAAACAGCGCTCACGAGACGACGACGAAGTAAAAGAAGGCACAGGACAGGCGCCTTCTTTCGTCGTCTAGTGAGCGCTGTTTCAACAAAGATGAACGCATACCAACTCGCTCAAGCTTCAATTCTTATGCAGTTAACAACCATCAATAGTACTGAAGTGAGAACACACAGCAAGGGTCATTTAGGCCCGTTATATCGCGTGAACAAAGCAAATGAGGACATATGATATTGAAACCGTGCTTTGACTGACATAAGCGCACTTCAATAAAAAATTTTTGGCAAAATTGAGACGGGACTTTTTTATAAATTGTATTATTTGAAAATGGGCTTTCCTGAAAAAACCCGCTTCTTCAATTATTTTTTTATTTTTGTACTGTATGTAGCAAAACGATATTTCCCAGAAATGTTGCAAAGGCTTTTTTCTATATTTGGCACTGTTTTGAAATTTCTGCGTGAAACAGGCAACGTGCCAAGGCGCATCAAACTTAGCAAACTTTTTTAATTCGGGCAGTGTTTGCCATATTTTTCCTTTTTGAACACAGCATAAAGAAAGTATGTATGTAATTCACAGCAATGCGTAATAAAACCTGCAGAAAAATATTTCAACACATTTATAGTTCGCGCCAAATTCGGCCATGAAGTCCGAAAATATTGTGGTGAGCGAAAACAGGACGCCCGCGCCGCCATCGACAGGTACTTTTTTGTCGCACTGGGAGTGTTTTTTGGAAATAAATTTTTTGGTTCCTTGCACTTTGAAAGTGCCCACATAACATATAAAAATCCCAGACAAAACAAAAATATACACCGAACATGCATGTTAGACCTCTTGTGGAATCACCCTGAGTAGGCTTTAGTTAGAATCGCAGCACATACAAACCATGCCAGGAAACCTTAGTATGTCCAAGGGAACGCTTCCAACTGTTTTATTTTCCGCACATCATCACAACATGCATATTTTCAGAAATATGCATGCAGGCAGGGCGTCGCGCATGCAAACTATCACACATCACTATCAAAAGAAGCTAAAGCACAGCGCTATCAAAAAATAAGCATTCAATCTTGTACAGAAAGACTGAAGGAACATTGATGCATCCATCCCTTTCTGTACGTGATACGCTTCAAGCTCTTCACATGTCAATGTTTCCCTGCTTCTTTCTACCCATGCGTTTCGCCAATCAGCAGTGCGCATCCACACGAAGCATAATGGGACGGCAGGTGTGAACCCACACCATTCTTAATCTACAATACATGCTCCCTTAGGCAATCATTAAGGCAGCGGCCGATTCGGTCAATATATGACTTGCTCAATGGAATTTCGTAAACAACGCCCACCCTGCAACACAGAAGTGGTCAGCAATCATTTGCAGTTTTTAGATATGAACCTGTTACTAAATGTTACACATTCGTGCTAATTTACAGCTCCTGTGCCCATAAGGACCTTCCGCCTTATCAATCTGCTCACTCAAAAACTGGAAAAAGAGCTATGCGAAACTGTGTCTCCAGTCAGCGTTATTGAAGTTGTGCGAGCACACTATGGACGACAGTTTCCAGTTACAGATTTCAAGGCTAGTTGCAGCCGGCTTCCTTCGGTGGTCTTGACCAGTGTGTTCGAATCTTTGCTATGGAAGTTGAAAAGATGAAGCAGGCAGCGCGAAGCCGTGAAGAAAGAGACCACTGGTTCTCCTTTACATGCACAAGATTGGCCACAATTCCAAAAAAAAAAACGCAAACAGGCATGACGTTCCAGTTGTTTTCTCGGCACCCGGCAAGCTGTCGAAGCTTTTTGCCCTTATCTTTTCACAAAAAGTCAAGCTTTCGTGCAAAAAGAAGCCCACCAAGCCAGTTCTGCGTTGCATGGTGGGTGTCGTTTACGAAATGCCATTGAGCTGTGGCAAGTGGTACATAGGCTATACCGGCCGCTGCATTATCATTCACCTAATGGACCATGTATTATCGATTAAGAATGGTGTGGGTTCACACCTGCCTTCCATTGTGCTTTGTGTCAGCTGTGCACCACTGTTTGGAGAAATGCATATGATAGGAAGAAGCTGGGAAACCTTAACATGTGAAGTGCTTGACGCGTATCACATGCAGAAGAGGATGGATGCATCGGTGTTCCTTCGATCTTTCTGTACAAGAGTGAATGCTTACTTTTTGATAGCACTGTGCGATAGTTTACATGTACTTTGCCCTGTGTGCGCATTTCTGAAAAATTATACATATATTTGGGTGATGTGTGGAAAATAAAAAAAATAAAAGTTCGGAGCCCTATCCTGTCTTCGCTCACATTTCTTCCTTGTTCTCAGATGCACCACAAATATCTCACTAAGCTTTGTACCAACTCACTCAATGTTACACTCTGCCTTTGAGAGCACTGGTAGAAAGGGCACCGCCAAAACCACACATATCTCAAGGGTGATTCCACGAGGGATCGAACATGCATTTCCGGGAGATATTTTTATCTTGTCTGCTTTTTTTTGTGTTGTTTGGGCACATTCAAAGCGCATGGAGCCGAAAATTTTATTTCCAATAAAGGCTCCCAGCACGGCAAAAAATATTTGAAGGTGGTGGCACAGGCGTCCCTTTTTGCTTAGCACAATATTTTCAGGTTTCACGGCCGAATTTCATGAGTTATAAACCTGTCAATATTGTTTCCTGCTGGTTTTAATACGCGTCGCTATCAATTGCATCCATGCTTTCATCATGCTCTCTTCAACAGAGAAAAATTGAGAAAAAATGGCAAATACGGCCCAAGTAAAAAAAAGTTTGCAAACTTTGTTTTGCCTTGACGCGTTTCCTATTTCACAGAGAAACGCCGAAAAAGTGTCAAATACAAAACAAACCCCTTGCAACATTTCTATAAAAGATCGTTTTTCTACAGGCCATACAAAAGAAGGAAAATGTAGTTGAAGAAGCAAGATTTTTTAAAAGAAAGCTCATTTTGGAAAAAAAAACTCTGGTCTCAATTTTGACAATTTTTTTATCTAAGAGCACTTAGGTCAGTCAAAACACGGTTTCAAAATCACATGTCCTCATTTGCTTTGTTCGCAAGTTGGAAAAATTTGCAGTAAGTATTGCATGCCACCACATTTTTTTTTGCCCCTCTAGGAGCGTTGTTTAGAAATTTCAGTGCCATGGACACTGAATGTACTCACGCAAGACATAAAAAAACCTGACAAAACAAAAAATATCGATCGGACATGCATGTACGATCTCTCGTGGAATCACCCTCAAGGAATTACAGATACAGGTGTGACTTCCAGTTTCTTTCATTACACTAGAGTTCACCTCGACTACTTTGTACTTACGCCGTTGCTGTGTGCTCTGTAAGTGCTCTTAATGTCACTTTTTTTTTATCTGCATCGTTTCTATGTTGGCGCAACTGCTGTTAAAGGTGACTATCTTTTCAAGGTAGACACAGTCTCCTACCTAGTCCGCTCAGGAGATGTACAAAATGCCAGAGAAGTATTTTGGTAGCTTGTCCTTTTCTTTTACGAGTGCGTGCCACAGTTTGCACAGGTGAACTTCAGCAACCTCAATGTTATATTTACACAGCACGTGTGATAACTTGCACTCGAGGAAAAGGAGCGCAACTCGCATGTCAAAAAACCGGGAGGCTGGAAACGAGCAAACAGTGTCCCAGAGCATTCATGAACTCCAGAGGGTAACCCTCATCAAATGGTCCTGCCTGCATGTTGCAAGTCTAGTTTTCAGATTTCGTGCAGATGTGAGTAGTCCAATCGAAAGACAAGTAATTTTCTTTGATGAGTGTCAGGATGTACAGACATGAAGTCCAGACAGTCAGCATGCGTACTCATTTTGTAAATGTTGAAAGAATCTCCAAGTCTCTTTCTCGAAACATCCAAAAAGCTGGCATGTGGTCTGCCCTATCGCCACCGTGAACTGAATAAAATCTGCTTGGTTGTTTTGATGCGTGGTGAAAGCTCCTAAAGCAAAATACTTAATCACGCAAAAAATCCTCCATGTAGCACACAAATGCTCTTGGCATTGGACCAAAGGTGAGATCGTTATTTTGGAGCCACTGCATTGTCAGATTAGCAGCAGCCACCAAGAGAGAGAGGCAACTATTGAAGAGTAGTAGACTTGCTCGTGAACAACCATGTCAATGGGAATGGAAGTGCACAGTTCTGTTCACTTACATTCGGACTAATACGACCACTGGGGTGCGCGCTGCTGCTCTCGACACTAAAGTCCCTGGATATTTTTGGAAAAGTACCGTCTTTCTTTTAACCAAGCCGCCACGCCGAGCACCCTCCTCTACCGCCTTCTGCCTCCCCGCTTCACGGGCCGTCACCCGGGAAACGCGCGCGTTATCAGCGTGACATAGCATTCTTGATAGGAAAGTGGCGCGAGCCGGGTTATAGGACCCGCGCCCGCATGGTGGCCATTTGGGAGAGGATATAGATAAGGTTTGGACACTTGGGAGAGGAAATTTGGACAGTTTGGAGAGAATATGGAGGAGAGTATCGCTACTTTCTATATATTAAGGGACTTTACTCAACACTGGTTGGCCCAAAAAGAAAGGTCTCCAACTGATGCCCCCGACTTGAGGAGGCACCTCAGTTTTTTGCCTGGGTAACACCTACTTAAGTTTTGAAAAGGCCCACTACAGGCAAGTACGCGACACACCAATGGGTGCCTGTCTCAGTGACCACTGCGAATCTGATGATGCAGTGGCTGGAAAAGCTCGCCTGCCCCCGCTTTTCAGCACAACACAAAGTATTCTTGTGTTTTATGTAGACTATCCTTCTTTGAGCGATTAAGCTTGCTGCTTTAGAAGCTTCATCACACAACTGAACTATAATGATCTAATTGAGGTCGCAGGATAGGTGGAGGCTGACTAGAAACTGCCTTTTTGGGATTTGTTGGCAAAAAGAAACAATGGAGCACTTTCCTTCTGCGTCTACAGAAAGAGTACATACATTGGCTGGTACTTGAACATTTGGCAAGTGTCATTCCGACGCTTTCCAAGGTCAGTAGTTGTCGTCTTGTATCGATATGTTGTATTTGCGAGAAAACTGAAGACCTGACTTCCTATATGTAGAAAAGCGAAAGGGACTTTCCGACAAACAGTTTCACTGCTGCGTTCATAAAGGATGTGGTAAACAGTTTGTCCAAAACCTCCCAGCCTGCCAGCGTCGAACAGAAGAAACGTGCTTCCATACCTCACGTGTACAGGATAAGCGAGACATCATCATGCGTGCTGTGTAAATACGACGTTGAGGTTGCTGATATATCTGTGTACCAACTGACGCGTGCACTTATAAAAGGAAAGGACCAGCTTCCGAAAGAAGACTTTCCTGATATTGCTTACAAGAACCCCTGTGCAGACTGGGAGAGCATCTACATAGGAAAGATGGGCCACATTAAACAGCTGCTGTGGGAACATCAGAATGTTTCGGATGAAAAACAAGTGGTGTCAAATGCTCTGGCAGTGCACAAAGCAATGGCTGAGCACACTAGCACACTTACTGAGGTCTCGGACAAGGCCACGGTAATCTGCAACGGCAGCTGTGGCTATCTGCCAACTCTAAGCAGCGGCACCTCTCACGGCCACTAACGGCACTGGTGCAAAATGCGACACTGCCCGGCAAGAAAATATCCACACTTGTCACCCTTACTCATTCTAGACATGCTGGCTGAATCTCAGTGTTTTCTGCCTGTAACAGAACAAAAATATGATTAAGGGACTCACGCTTCAGTGCATGAAGCTTCTCTGAGGATGATGACCTTCCTCTTTGATGAAAGAGCAGCACGGGGAACCAGGGATGCTCTAGTTATGTAGGTTTTCGATGCACCACGGTGCCTTTGCTCTTTCTCTCTGTGAGAGCCAGGGCGCCCTCGGTTTATTTTGGAAGCCACTGCCACTTCTGGTTTTCTATTAAAATTCCTCGGCCAAGGTCAATCTGCACAAGGCCGCACATAACGTCTTTAAAACTTCAAAATCTTACATTGGAATTACTGTAGAAGACAAAAAACCGATTTTCAAGAGGCCAATCCAGGCATCCTTTTTTAAAGGTAGGGTACTCATTTGGGCTGGTTGGTTCATATTTACAAGCAGAAAACAGTGCTAAAAAGACGGGACAAGAAAGGACGCAGACCATGGCACTGACCAACAACCAAATGAGTTTTATTCTTCCAGTCAGCACATATATACTGCACCAGTAATGCAGTGAAACAACAGAAAAAAACAAGAACTGAAGACTCAGCGTGTGCAGAGGAAATAAAGTGATGAATGGGACGGGAATTCTATCTCCTTCGGAAGCCAGCATATCGAAGGGAAGCTTACATATGCCTCGCCACTATTGTTGATACGATAAGATGAGCATGTCTCATTTCAGAAACTTATATCTGCAATAGTGGCAAGGCATGTGTAAGCCTCCCCTTGATTTCCCTGCTTCCGAAGGAAATAGAATTGCTGTCCCATTGATCATTTTATTGCCTCTGCACTGGCTGAGTCTTCACTTATTGTTTCCTTGCGTTAGTGGCACAGTATATAAATGCAGACTGGAAGAATCAACACATATGGTTGTTAATCAGCACCATGATCTCCTTTCTTGCCCCATCTTTTAGCGCTGTTTTCCACTCGTAAAATGTCTTAATAGGTAAGGCTCTGCAATTACAACCTTTATTTTACTTTTCCTGAACTACCACAATCCGCCAAATGCTGCGCATGACCTTGACGATGCATGATTACTCTGTACCGTATATGATAAATGTACTCAGGTCATTTAAGCACAGCCACAACTCTAACTGCACAGGGAAGCAACATTAACTGTATGCCCTGGAAAGCTTCCTCAATGAAAAAGCTTAACACGAACTGCAACTGCGCAACTACATTGAAAGATATGTCAAAATTACCTCTGGAATACACAAGATGCGCAACAACAATAGAAGGGAGATGAGACAACATTGAGACAAGTCTAATCTCCTTCTATGGTAGTTATGAATTTTGTGTATTCAAGCAAGCATGTAGCAGTTAGCCCAGCTACAAGTATTCGTAAAAAATGATCTAATTAAAAAAGTACTACCTAAACCTTTTACATCTCGCTTTTTCCTGTTGAAATAATCAGCTAATGACACACTAATCACGGCAGGAAATCTCGTTTGCTAGAGCACACAACGATGAATCATTTGGCCACATATTTATAGCACCCAGTCGCAATTTCGGTTTCAGAGAGTGCTGAGAGAGGTGGGGTCTAGCATGGTTTGTAAACACAGCTGGTCACATGAACACACAAAACAGCAACGGACTCACAATTCATGCCGCAGAGTGTGACTGCACGTCAGCACCGCGTTAACGACTGCTGGTTAGAGCGCACATAAGGGTCATGGCAGCCTGCACAAACTCGTGATGTAGATGGCTGTTGGTTTACATACACACCAAAGTGATTTCACAAAGCTCCATTTTGCGCCCAGTTACATGGCACACACTTTAAACTTTATTCAAAATATGTTCTAGGCTATATTAATTATCGATATTTTGTAGATGACGTGCGTGTGTGTCAACACAAATCTATCATACGAGTTATATCATCTTCAAAATTTTGTGTCAGTGCTCTTTTAATACATAACGCTTTGTCTCATCGTTTTATATTAGTCAGCATACCACTCAACACAATCAGGTGTATATGAGCTGTGCCACTGTAGAACCCAGAATGTGCCACATCATAGAGCTCAAGCCAAATATATAGAGTGACCCTAGTTTCATGTTGAACAGCCATTTGGTTTTGTTTTTGTACGTCTACTTGCCACCAAGGCATGTGCACTGGCCTATGTAATACTTTCTGTATGAAAGTATCATTTCACAGATTACTGAGTCTGAAGTTAACAAAATGTATTAAGTGCCACAGGCACAACCCCCCCCCCCCGCGTAACAACCCCCCCCTCCCCGCTTAACAGCAGAATGACCGGTTCTCCAATACACAACTTGCTCGCACGAGAAGAGGCAACACTGACAGTGGCACATTCTGCTGTTTTTTTTCAAAATGTGAGATATGTCTTCTAACAATCAACCGCTAATCTTCAAGTCACATTGCGTGACAGAAGCGTGCGTCTCCCTCCCTTCCCCCCTCACAGAAAAACAGCTTAATAAAAAGGAACTGAGCCACACAGTTTAAGATGAACGGGATGCAGGGCTTAAGAGAGGTGAGTCGGCTGACAATGAAACGTCCAATTATGCTGTGACAACATAACTTCCCACACAGCGAGCACTGCCAGAACGCTCACTAAGAGTGAAACAAAAACTTGTCCGGAAACTTTTAGCATGCTCTCAAAGCCCCACACATTTGAAGTTGTGTAAATGTGCATATGCTGTCTCTGAGGTCAAATAGTATTATTTTTGTCACATTACGCATTACTCGAGCACATCGATAGCATTGAACAGTATCAGGGTGTATTGTTAAAACACACCAGCCGTATTATGAATAAAGCTTTTAGAGCTTTCATTATTTTATTTGAAATGAACTTTCATCTGTTGAAAAGGTAAATCAGTCACTCAAAAGTAAGAGGCCTGTACCGATTTCTGCACTGCACGTATTTTAAGCGATCTTTATCCATAGGTGACAAAGCGACAATAAACAGTTGCTTTGTTTGAAAACACACCTCACGACAACACGTAAGGAAAGCACCTTCCCACACGACTATACACTGTGCGTAATGGCGTAGCCACTAGACAATGTCTACCCACCTCTCGAAAGCATATCTCTTTCACATTAACGTGGCAACAGCTTGTTCTCGTGAGCTTTTCTGTGAATTTTTTTCCAAATATCACACCTTCTTAAGGAGATGAAAAATCCTTCAGGGTGTTGCTGGAGCCAATGTTTCAACACGTGGTCTTGTCTTCTTCATTGCAGCAACTACCTTGAAGCAGACAAGACCACTTCTTGAAACGTTGGCTCCAGTGACACCCCGTGTTCAAGCATTTTTCACCTCTCCAAGCTCCCATCTCCCCATGAACTACTTTCTTTAGGACTGATTCATCGTGAACGAATTTCGTTGTTGTAATATAAGCAGTTCAATTATTTTTCCTCGTTTATCACTATCGACAACTATACTTCATCTCACAAGCTCGTTGCAGCAGTGTGGAAGCTACGAGGTGTAAGCAAGCCACATGCTTATGAAGCAAAACATAGTTCTACATACAACTGCCTTAGAATAAGCAAGGTCGAGATGTTTGCATTTGTTTGGCACATGCTATGTCAGGGAGTCAGAGCGATATGTGACGCACTAATCCCGCTTTGCACGTACGTCCTAGGACTAATTATTAAAGAGGTAGCTGCTGGTGATTGTGATTATAAAGCGACGTGGCCGCACTCATCAGATGAGACCACCTGCTTTGATCTGATCTCATGATTGCTACTTGCCCACTATCTTGACATCAAAAAAAAATAAACTACGCAATCAGCTATGACTTTGTGTCATCTCATGCTGAGGACAAAGCATAAGGTATGTTTTGTCTTTATTATTGAGATCACGTGCTTGTTCGCTCACACCTGCTAAGATTATGAGAGTGGGTCTTTGAAACAATGCAAAACATTCGCATACACATTGCTGTTGAAGTGCAAGGACACAAATATAATTAAATAAAAAGCATCACTTTAGAAATTATAGGCAACAGTGCACAATGACGAGTTGAAAATTTTGACTCAGAAGGCACACGCTTCAAGCGATGCCGCATTGTTTGTTTTTTCCTGTGCTGCTATATGCCGGCTTTACTTGCCAAAGAAGTGCCTTTAGACAAAATGGACATGCAAAGCAGCCAGCACAGCACGGATGAATACATTTTGAGGCATTTTCATTTTTCCTATTGGTTAAGCAGTCTCCACAGCAGTGCGACCAACTTGTGAGATGGGAGTATGGTTTATCTAATATTTCTGAGGTATATATACACCTTTAATGAAATAAAGAGAATTTAAGGGATCATTTTCTTCGTTAGACCCAGCATTAGAAACAACCAACATACAATCATGCCAAGGAAGATATCGGAGATGTCATTTGTAGTAATTATGATATAAATGTCAAGAAATTAAGATCACGTGCCGTGTGACGCCAGCAAGAAAAAAAAGAATGTTCCACATTCGCCACCACGGCTACGAGCAGGACTGGCTAACACTCCCAGGTTTAAATACACAGATGTACCCAATAAAGTGTACGGGAGGACGACCACTGTCGTACCTTGTTTGGTACAGGATCGGACGCAATACTTCAACGTTGCAGGTTCATTCAGTCACTGCTGGTGGCAAGTTGTCTATTCATCCACTTTAATTTCTTCACATCTATATCATAATTACTACAAATAGCATCCCCGATGCTTTCCTTGCCTTGGTTGTCTGTTGGTTGTCATTAATGTTATAATATACATGTAATACTGGTGTCACACGAGCAATTTTGAATGCGATCAGGGCCGATCCGAATTAGGCTCGATCGGGATCAGGCGCTGCTACACGGCCATTTCTAATCGCGATGAGGCCCGATGAAGATCAAGACGATCATGATCTGCGCATCAATCTGGCTCAGATCGCGATTGGAATTATGTCTGTACCAAACTCAATCCAGATTAGTTTGGTCCGTGTAGCAGCGATGATTTTTTATCGCGATCAAGAAATCCGATCCGGATCGACCTTGATCGCGATCGAAAGTGCACTTGTGACACCGGTATTAGACGCAGAAGCATCCTATATGCAGCTTAATATTTTTTCAAAAAAGAACTTAAACCATGGTAACGTTGCCCTCAATGAGACGTGTCAGTGTGGTGAGGAATGGGAATATGTTTCAAAAATGCTCAAGCAAGTGGCAACTGAGCATGCAGCGGGCTTTTGTTAAAGGGGTGGTGCCATCAAATTTTTGCCTTGGACATTCCTTGTGGCAAACCTTTCTTAGTGCTCCAGGAAACACGATGCGCGCTCTAAAATTCTTGCTAAATAATGTAATGCCGCCTTATTTATGAGAATGACTTTGAGTTTCTGGGTGCTGAGTTAAACACTGATGTCACTGTGTAGGAAGTTTGAACACCTGGGCCCACAAAGCTGTAACACACGAAGCGCTGCACCGTCTGCTCTCGCAGACACACGCAAACAACTGTCCGGACGCCTTCAACACTTGCTAAAATTTTCTCATAGACAACACTAGTGTACGGCATTCCAGAATATGCAGAGGTTTTTGTGGAATACTGGGTTACTGGACAACGGTATCGACATCTTGCGACATTTCGTGTCCACAATTATAGGCGCGTTTCTTTGTCTTCGATGAGTGACCACGGCGAAAAATTTTTTAAAAAGGCAACGCAGTCGGTACTACACCGTTGCCGAGAATTTACTCTGGCAGAGAAGTAGAATACACTAGGTTTTTGCAACAACAATCAACCTCTTTCGCGATGCCCCGGTGCATGTGCCCTTCCCCCAGCGGAATAGTTGCGAAACGTCTGTTCATCTCGGAGGCTTTCCTTCTGGCGATACCGGTTGTCCCGGCCCCTACCAAAACAGCAGCGCAGAAAAATTGAAAAGGCAGATTCGGTGCTTGCCAGGTTTATCTTCCTGCTGCCAGGTGGCCCTACTTATCTAGCCTCGCACGTTTACGGCTACGGTAACCCGGTATGCTAATGCAAAGAAGCGTGCGAAGAAACTAACATTCTGTATTGTCACTGATTCGCGTGATGATGTGAAGCACTTTGCAAGATACCAGCAAGCTTGGCTAGTTTGGCAACACGCTGAGAAAAATGAGTCAGTGTAGGTTTGCAGTCGGCGCTCTCTTGGCTTGCTCGGGGCAGCGGTGCTGTGGGTCACCGCTAATTACGTCACTAAATATTTCATTACACTTCCTTCATAGTGACGTCTGCGTCAGATGCACTAGCGATGGGCCTCGATTTCAAGAACTTGGGCACACCTTGGAAGCGAATTAAAATATATTCTAAACATTTCCTGTGTCCAACACATCGTGCAGGGTGTCCTTGCATACAGAGCAAGCCTACAGCAGCAGGCTTTTTATAGCCTGAAAATTTGGTGGCACCACCCCTTTAAGTGTTCAGTGTAGTAGCATGAAGTTTGTTCTGTCGAAGAGCATGTTTTATATTCACCATCTATTTTGATTAGTACTGTAGCATTACATACGCAAGAAAAGTATAACACAAAAGCCAGTTGCTATAGCTATACAAACACAGATGCCGTAGTCCAAATAAGATACGGAGAGAAGGGAGACTTGTAACAGCGCTGGTCCTGTCATTACGTGTCCTATTTCTTTCCATGTCCCGTTTGCGTTAAAACACTTACACGCCTGATGAGCTAACTAGCCTTATCAGAGAATTTTCTGCCTCGTCAGCACACATCCTTTCATCAGCAAGCACACAGGACCATGCTAATTATACCACTGGCAGCTTAATGTACACACTTGCATGCTGACAGTACATTCATGTGTAAACGGCAACACTCTGGCAAAATATGAAGTCTGCATGCCAGTTTTCGTACCTGTCCCATTTCAAACGTGGATGCTCATTGGTACAATATTACTGACAAGCAAAGGTGATGCACACGCACACACACAGACAGCACGAACGTCTCTACACTCGAGGCACGGGTGCAGGTTACTGTTTCATCAAAAACAACTACGTTTAACTAACTCAAGCCACAGTTCAAATGCATAATAAACATTTCATGAATTTCTGCTTATTACCACCACTTCGACGCTAGGCAAGCAGAAATAAGCCAAGTTGCAAGTCATATCGCACACAAACGTGAGCACGATGGTGACAAACTGTAAATCGCGTTGCAGCTTTTAACAACAATGCAACGCAAGTGCCACTCACTACAACACAGATAACAAAAATCGATCATCATACACATGCATTTTCTCGCAGTTGTTACATATTTGATTCCGTACGACCGTGCCAATGCGCCATGGCTCTGCTCAAACGAGCGTCGTCACCCAATGTCCATCACCCAATGGACAATGTCCGTCACCCATAGAGGTGCGTAAGGCTGAGTCTTTACGACGTTTCGTCCGTATGCGGTAACACAGCCTTGCGCTATGTTGCATACTTTGCAAAATATCCTGTGCAACTTACCTTCAGCTTCTTTCATGCAGCGGTGCAGTAGGTAGCCACGGGAGTCGGCCATCACATGCGGCATCTTTTTCCGCCGATTCCTTGAACAGCTCGTACTTGACCGAAGCTCCAAGAACCGCGAGAATTGCGCGCAATCTTTACACAAACGATGGATGGCGCTTTCGCACATGAAATTAATGCTTTTGCCTTGAAGTTCCAGTGGACGTAACGAGACGCCGAGGCCAGCCGTGACAACACAAAGAAAGATAGCATTTGGCTTTGGCTGTGGATGGATTTGGCTTATATTCTTATCTTCTTTAAAAAGAAGAAAAACAAAACCATCAAAGAGTTCAAATAAACAGTGAATGCATATTATTTGGCAGAATAGTATAAAAATAAAATTACCAACTTTTTTTAAAGAACATTTCGCTACGGCGCAAGCCAAATACTCTTTCAGCAGATCTGTATTTTTGTTGTTATAGCAGACGACAGGCTTCTGCCAGCACGCACGTAGTTGTGCGGCTTTACGTTTCTGTCGGCGATGTTTTCCTCCGAAGCAAAGCTCTACATTTTCAATGAACCGTAGGGCGACTATAAGCAGTAACGCTTTTACACAAGACAGGTATTTTGATGCGTCGAAGGAAAATGTAGCAAGCTTTCGTGATCAGCTGGCGTCGCCGCTACGTACGACACTGCCCTATATATGCGCTAGAATTGTTCGTTCGCTTAGGCAATTAATCGAAATTCCGTGCTGAATTTGTAATCGAGTGATATATCGACTATCACGTCTCGGATCAGTGCGGCACATTGCTAGCTGCAAGGGGTTGGCAGCATACGTTGTACTGATTTCGCGCGATGACCGACTAAATCGCAAAAGAGCCTTGGGGAACAAGCTTCATCTGCTCAAGCCTGTGTCTTCGCGACCCAACAGCTTCACCAAAAGCAAGTATCTGGAGTGATGACACACAAAACTTCATGATGTCACGCGCGAGCGAATGACAACCAACAGCGAAGAGAGACGAGAGAAGCGAGCGACGCCAGGCAAGATACGATCGCGGAATATCTGCTGTAATAATAAATACGATTGCACATCGTACCCAACCACTCGCACATATTCTGCTTCAACGTTTCTCTCACAAACTAAGCAAGCCAAGCGATGTCTGTCGTGTGGCGTAGTTTGGTAACGCCGCAGGTTCGTGGCAGAGTGCTGTTGTCAGGTGTGGTTTCGATACTCAGACCGGACTGACGTTCTTTTTTTCTTTTTTTTTCTGAAGCATTTTACTACACTGCTGTCTCCTTTTACGTGTTATCTGCTAACACACCAGCACATAACTAGGAAATGAAGTGCCAACTATAGCCATTATGGCATTGTTGTGGTACTCTGTTTTGTTTTCTTTTTTTTGTCATGATGCAGTTGAAGATGCTACAAAATAAGGACTGAAGCGAGTGATCGAACTAAACGAAAAAAATAAGGGGCGCAATGTCAAGAGACAGACCTTGGGCAATGCATAATGTCTGTAAAGTGACTCTAGCTGAATATCTACATTATTGAGCTTGCTAAAGGAAAGTAAGGTTGGTAAACTGATAATTTAAAACAAGTCTCACGACCTATTGAATAGGGATGTGACATAGTAAAGACGTCACTTGAGAGTAGTGGTCTGTCCTGTTTGTAATGCAAAGGGAAAGGCAAAGGGTGCCAAAGTGAACGCAGATAAACAACACAGAGAGTAAGCAGATTAGAAAATTTCCACTACATAAAACGTAGTCATTTGACACAGGATGGGGAACTTCAAATTGCATTGAGAGGTATTCATACTGCAGTGGATATAAAAGTGGCTGACAGCTATAGCATCATATTGTGAGGTAAACAGCCTTTCGCACACTCAGTGTTACATATATCTGTGTCCATGTAGCCAATGATCTACATCATAAAGCACTTGTTGCTTCTCCCATTTGCTCCTTTAAAAAAGAGGTCGTTTTGTCATGTAACGTGCAAATGTGTGCATCTCAACCATTATCTGTGCTGCGGTCTCAAGGAGCACTATTGAAATTTCTCTAGACAACCCAGTTTTGTGACAATCCGTCAATCTGTGATGAACGCTTTTATGTATGAAAGTGCATCACTTGTACTTGCATTCAAAATTTTCTTATTATTTTTCTGCCCACTTTATCCTCTCACAGCGTGGGGCAACACATTAGTGCAATCTGGTTAATTTCCTAGCTTTGTCTTTTTTAACTCCGGCCCTCTCGGTCTTTCTCTGTACCCCTGTAGTTTCAGAGGTATTCACGTGCATTCGTGAACTTGAATAAAGTTAACTGGCAAATTTCAATCACTTCCATGTTTAAAAATTGGCTCCTTGATATCATGCATGAAAACTGATAACTTGGCATGTGGTGTTCACATTATTTCCAAGGGTGAAAGCCACCAATTTTTACAAGTGAGGCTTCTTCAAGAGTGAGCTTTCAAAAGATGACACAAGTCGAAGTGCGTTGCTGATCACCAGTGATCTGAACAGCATGAACAGTTATTAGCACACGCTTACCACAATGCAGGAAGAAATGAGGCACTTTGAACAGCTGTATAACCTGAAGATAGAGGTATTTACAGTTGCGACATCATCAGCAGTGAGCTTGCTCTGGTACGGATGTAGGTTCATGATTCCCCACTCTATGGCTGGCATACGTAAACATATAGGCGCACAAGAACACTTTTTGTACAACTAAATCGGAGAGAGAGAAGCTCTTTAACAAAAACTGCAGAGATCTCCTGAGGTTTACGTACATATGAAACCGTGCACAAGCATGGCACAACATGCAAGAAATGTATATCTTGTCAAGACAAGTGTGTCAGAAAAGTTCAGACGCTATCGTATACAGAACATAGGGTTGCACAAGTTAATGATCCACGTACATATTATTGTCACGACTAAAAGCTGGCAGGTTGACAGAGGACAACGAAGTGAGGAGCACGAGCAGCAACCACCGTTTCTCTCACAGGAAGACGACATGGAAGCATCTGCTCTTTTGATCTGTCAATACAGACCTTGTTTTTCCTTGTCGCACTTTGGTCCTGTGTCCTGTTCTTTCCGCATTGTGACAATATTGTGTCTACAGTAAGGTGTGACCTCTGAGATACATTTAATGTGGTCGTTGAGGAAGCACATTAGTGAGCTAGTGCAAGTGACATTCACATGCCTCTGAGTATACTGTGATGATTACAAATAGCAGTGGCAACACTCTCTAATGCTGCCTAAGGGAGACTGCTTGTTCTAAGTGCATCTGTCAAATTTGGAAAGCTCACAGGATTGGGTCTTCTTTTATTGATGTGATTGTTGGTTTAATAGTAAGAATACCAGGATAGTTCAAAACCACACACCTATGACAAAACGAAAGCAATTTTTAGCCTTCTTACGGCAACGAGAACGGTCTTCAGTGCCAGTGCCAAAAACATGTGGCTACATGGGTTTAACTAGTAATTTCATGCTGTATACTTAACTGCAGCTAAAAAACTTTACTCCCTAACTCCAGGACATGTAAACCTACTGCCTACCTCATAAGGTTTCTGGGTAGCCAATCCCTGAAGATAGGAAAATATTTTTTATTTATACAAATGGCACGTACTTTTGTTGCACCAAGTAATCCACACTCTTGGTTTCAGTAATGGAGGTCTCTAACCTATAACAAACGTGAAAACCTACCACAGTTACCATGGAATGCGAGTAAAATCTGTCATAACCTTTGAACACTGTCCAACCACATCAGCAGAGCTCTTGCTACATGTATGTTCAGCTAAAATGAGCACCCTCAAATTGTGAACACCTGTGTCACTGTTTAAATTTTTGTTGACTCATGGCTGTTGCCTTTTTGTTTACACGCAAAGCATATAGCATCGCCGTCTTGTAGTGGTACCCCAAAACTGTTTATTCAGACAAAGTAGTATTATTTTCAGGAACCTTCATCCCAGCTTTTCCTCTATGTATTCAAATCAACTAACAAAACTAGCCCAAGCAGGTTTGCCTTCTTTAGAGTCCATACTGTGGAAGATGTAGAAGAATCGGTTAATGTGTTAGCATTGTCGAGCTATTTCCCAAGCATATTTGTCTATCTGTGAGATGGTGCCTTTTGATAGGAATACATGGGCTTCAGAGAAAATACATGTGAAACACTTAGTGGTATATAGTACGCAACAGATCGAACCCACGACTTACCAAATGTGCCAGGGATTGAGCCCCCATCCTTCTGAGCATACGTGCAGTACTGAACCCTTGACCTATTGTTTACAGAACTCAAACCTCAAACTGTTCACGTAGAATATGGAACCCTCAATTTTTAAAATATGTACATTGCAACTTGAACGCCAAACTATTCAGGTGCACAGGGTATTGAACCCTCAACCCTTTAAGTAAAACCTGTGACTTATAGTAAATGTGTTAATATGGACTTGAACGCAAAATCTTTCAAGCATTTGGGGAGTGAAAGTCTTGACCGGCAAGGTATAAAAAAACTTCAAGCCGAAACCATCCACGTGTGCAGTGTATCGAATCCTCGACATCCGACACATATGTAGGAACGCGAACACCGAACCTTCAAAGCCTGTAGGGTATCGATTCCCTCGAGCTGAACAAATCGAACCCTTGACCTCTGAAGTATACAAGAAGCTGAACACTGAACCTTCCAGGTGTGTAGGGTATCAATCACTTGACCTCTGAATTGTAGAGACTCGAACCTCTGAACCTTAGAAACATGTTTGTGTATTGAACTCTCCACCGTCTTCACATGTGCGCAATCATACCCTTGACTTCTAATAAAGTATGCAGGCACTCTAACACTGACCTTTACAGAGTGTATTGTATCAAACGTTCTACCTCAGAACCTTTCAAGCATGCAAGCAGGTCAAGGGTATCAAACCGATGATCTCCGAAGTATAACCCATAACTGGTTATACCAGGTGTTTTAGAACTCGGACTGTCTACCTTTTGAGCATGAAGTCTATTGAACCCTTGACAGCTGCGTATTCAGACACTTCAACTCCGAATATTCCAAGTGTGTAGTGTATCGAAATGTTGAGCCAAGGGACCTAATTGCACCCCAAAACGTCCATGTGCAGAGGTTATATCAAGCCCTAGCTAACATGTGCTTCCTACATTGAAAATTTCCTGACATTTTGTGCAACATTTGTGTACACATTGACCATAGGACAAGACCAACCACGTACATACTATCATATCATGCATCACAGTTTCAAGGAAACCATTTTTTTCTGTGCATTTACCATTATACACCTCTAATTAATACCGGTGTCACACGGGCACTTTTGATTGAGATCAGCGCCAATCCAGATCGGATTAATTGATCGCGATCAAGAATGGTCGCTGCTGTATGGTCCAAACTAATCCGTGTCGCACTTGGCTCAGACGTCAGTCAAATCGCGATCAGGGAGCAATATTGCGATGCGCTGATCGCGATTGTCTTGACCTCGATTAGGCGTGATCGCGATTAAAAATGACTGTGTAGAAGCACCGCATCCGGATCGAGGCTGGGAACTTACGCAGTGAGTTTTGAATATGTTTGCTGGTGGGGGGAGCGGGGGGGGGCAGGGGTAGAGGCAGGTGGTAATCTTATGGGGCACTGCTGGTGCTGACCCTGAACTAAGGGTTTGGAATGAATGAGATGTCTTGGCTTTGTACTGTTATTGCCATGCGTTAACTGCTATTTCACTACAGGTATATCTTTTGTTTACTAGTGTTGTTGAAATATTCCTTTGATTGTAAATCACCTGACATACTATTACGTACGTATACTGATCTATATTCTTGCACTACGTCGATGTATTCAGCGAGAACTAGGAAGTGCAAAAATGATTCCTCCTTACATGCCAGTACGCTTGACATTCAAATTGCGGGACACCTGAATGTAGGTCAGTACTCGCATACTCATTGCATGCCTATAGTAGGCTTGACATTCAGATTCAGGGACACCTGAATTTAGGCCAGTTTGTAATAAACAATTCCAAATACACTGCTATATACTCGTGTAATGGATATAAATGTGATCCAAATGCGCACTTTAATTATTACCTGATGACAGGCACGTAGCCAGGATTTTTTTTTTGGGGGGGGGGGGCAGGGCCTAAAAGTTCGAAAATCTTTCCATGACAATAAGAAAAAAAGTTGCCCGGGGATATAGAAGGCTGCACGAATTTCGGGGGGAGGGGCTCGCCCCCCTTGCCTACGTGCCTGCCTGACAACACTGTTGCTAACTTGCATGTTTAACAGATGTGCTTGTGCGATCAAAAAATGTTCACGTGTGACGTATGAATTTTTTCCGTAGATCCGTATCATACCTAAGGTCCACACATCCGTATCTGTCCGCATACGTCATGCTTTCCACATATTCCTTATAGCCGTATGGCTATTTCCATATAACAGATACGGACTCCGTTCATTCCTTAAACTAAATCCGCAAGCCCATACGGCATTCCTTATGCACCATATGTCAGTCTCCTTAACTTCCTTACAATTTCCATAGGCTTCCGTACACATCCGGAACAAATCCGTAAGAAATCCATATATTCCTTATCGGAAATATACGGAATCCGTATGTTTTCCGTAAGACCACATATGGAATTTTTCAATAGGGAACACTACTCAGATCGTCTGGAGGTAGCTACGAAATAATAATAATAATAATACCTAGGGTTTAACGTCCCAAAACCACAACATGATTATGAGAGACGCGGTAGTGGAGGGCTCCGGAAATTTCGACCACCTGGGGTTCTGTAACGTGCACCTAAATCTAAGTACACGGTCCTCAAACATTTTCGCCTCCATTGAAAATGCAGCCGCCGTGGCCGGGTTCGATCCCCCGACCTTTGGGTCAGCAGTCGAGTGCCATAACCACTAGACCACCATGGCGGGGAGCCACGAAATAACACCAACGATGAAGCACAACAACGAAGCAAAACACCAAGCGAGTCATAGTGTAAAATCCTCGAAAAGAGATTGACCGCCTATCTACGTGCTTCGCTGCAAATGTCGTTGAAAGACGATACTCTTCTGCCGGCCGTGAGCCTTCCTCCTCTATGTTGAATCGCCTCATCTGGCTCAAAGCGTCGCATTTTCAGCGCAGCCTAAGAAACACTAGCATTTTCAGCGCAGTCTTAGAAACACTACGGTCTTTATAATTACGTATCTATGTATGTTCTAGTTAAGGAACACACAGTGTAATACTTACGCAATGATGCTGCGCCTCAGATATGCGTAATATTTGCTTTTTGATCGACAATGATCACAAGTATGAACGTCGCTACCAGTGCAAGATGGCTGGGCGTTCATCAAGTGCTTAAACGTTCGCCGGATGGCTTAATCGTGTGACAGACAGTCAGACCGACAGACCGAAATTTCTGGACTGAAGTATACCAAGAAAGACTATCGTCTTTCAAAATCACAGCATCTCCACGAATGTGAATCATGACGAGTGGTGAAGCACTGGGTATCGTACCTGTATGTCACCGTGCGTCACCCACTCGTTGCCACTGCGAGTATAAATTCAGTAACATAATGTGTATATAACGGGTGTCCCAGCTATCTTCAGCGAAGGGTTAAAAATTGCAATACTAGAGGCAGACGAGCGCAATGAGTTGCAAATTGCTGAGTCACCTCGCGCACTACACAAAATTTTTAGTTTTGAAATAAATAATTAGTTATGTAGGTTTATTTAACTGAATTGCTAAATATTGACTTTAGGCAAGAAATGCGATTTGCAAAGTTCGAGACCGTCTTTCGAACCACCCCCACCCCTCCCCATTTCATTATTTGCGATGAAGAAAGTCTCACGTATACCATTTTTTCCAAGCTGCAAAAAGAACCACGTGAGTAGCGCATTCGCGCGCAGCGAACATGCTGCTCTTTGCCGTGCTTTGAGCGAACAAAATCAGCTGCGGCTGCGACCCGCCGGCTCCGCTGAAGCAGAAGGCCGATAAGTTAACGGAGGTTTCCTCGCCCGCGCTCGCTACAACTTGCACCGTCAGTCGCGCCAACTGGCTGACGCGGGCCAAGAAACCACCGCCAAATTATCGGCCTACCACTTCAACAGAGCCGGCAAGTCAGGACCACAGCTTATTTCGTTCGCTCAAAGGACAGCTGAGAGCAGTATTTTTACAGCGCGTGAATGCACTAGTCAGGTAGACTTTTTTTTTATTTCGCCGGCTTTCTTTGCAAGTTGGAAAAAATGGCATACGGGAGACTTTCTTTGTTGCAAATAATGCAGTGGGGGTTTTTGAAGAGGCTCTCAAACTTTGCAATTCGCATTTCTTGCCTAAAGATTAAGCAATTTAGTTTAACAATTCTAATAACAAGTCCAATAATTACAAAACCAAAAATGGTCTGTAGTGCGCAAGGTGGCTGTCCGCTATTTGCAACTGATTTCACTCGCCTGTCTGTAAATGTTGTATTTTTTACCCCTTGACTTAAGGTAGCTGGGACACCCGATATGTGCAAATATATTTATTTGGTTCCACTTTAAAGCCCTTCCATTTTAATGCTCTTGATATAATTAGTATATCGCCTTGAGTTCTGAATTCCGTTTTCCCTTCATTATTACTGATTTGTGATCTGTGACATGGAGAGCTAATGGTTCTTCGATTGGATCTACTCTAAAGTTGTCAAAGACAAGGTCTGTGCATGTTCCTCGCATCGTTGTTGGTTATTTCGAGTCATATGAAGTGCATGGTAGAGCGTATCGAGACATCATATACTGCATGATCCAGTCACTCTCCATAATGTCTACGTTGAAGTCGCCGATTAGTATAAATGGTTCGTGCTTGTACTTTGTTTCGTAATCGTAATATCAACATACACACATGTTTCGCCTTTGAGGAGGAAATGCCGTGGACTTCTAAAGTTGTCTCCGACTCAAGCTCTTACGAAACCATTTCTTCAGGGTTTTTCCTTGAAAACAAACTGTCAGGAACGACACGTTCGACATCCCACTGTGCACGTCCTTCAGAATTGTGATAGCCAGATTTGTTGATTTTGGGAACGCAGTGCCTTTCATTATTATTTGATTTCATTTTATTTAGATATTTCAGGATTGTTCTGAGTTCTGCATGTGACTATTATCTGATAATTTATAATAGTAATCGTAATCGCAACATACACTTGCTTCGACTATAGCAACGGTTTTCTACGTACCGTTACAGGGGACAGTGAGTCGACGACAAAGCTAGGTCCTAAGTTGCTTCGCCCCTAAAACGTTACAAATGGTCATATGCGAAACAAAACAGGTGAAAAGAGTGCACTGCAGGTAACGCTCATCAAAAGGCTAACAGAAGAAAACCCCAGCAAGAAAACCACCGCGCCTAGAACATTTGGGCATACCTGTTTCCTAATGACCAAACAGAAGAAGGCGGTTTGCTCAAAAAAGCACCCAAATGTGTTCACTCTGTGTGTTTCTGCTGCAGTTTATCACATTCCTTTATCATGTGGGAGAGTATACATAGGGTACACGGGACGATGCCTCAAAGAACGCATGCGTGAGATAGTCTGGCTGTAAGGGGTAAAAATGGTGGTCACTTGGATTTTCAATCTAGGACGTGTGGCTATACCGCCTGATTCAAGAATGTATCAGTCATGGCAAAGGCACGGGAAAAGACTGAAAGGGAGATTATAGAAGCATATTTCATGACGCAGTACAATGAAAAATGCATAAGCATGGCGTCGATATCGCTTTCGGACAATGAAATAGTGTTCCTAAATGTCCATGATTAATTTTGTGGGTAACGCTTTGCAGGGGTTTTCTTCTGTTAACCTTTTGATGAGGGTTAGGTGCTGTGTACTCTTTTCGCCTGTTTTGTTTCCCATATGGCCATTTGTAACGTTTTTTATAAGGTTTTAAGTTGTGACTCTCTTGGTGTTTTGCTTCATGGTTGTGCATCACCGTTGTTGTGCTTTTGTAGCTGGCTTCGGATGATCTGAGTAGTGTTGTTTTATAGTTTTTGTCGTTTTGCATTGCCTTTATAATTTCCACTGTGCATTTTCATGTGTTGTCCACGCAATCACAGACACTTGGAGTAATAAAAAGATTGAAAAAAGTAAAGAGATAAATATAGAGGTGTACACCTTGTGATTACGTAGAAAAAGATTGTGGCGCTTGCTACAAATGATGTGTTTTTTTCACAGCTCTGTCCGCGGTACAGTCCTATAAAGGAATCTTGGTGTTGTGCGCATCGTGATGGCGCAGTGTGGAACGCCCATATATTGGCTTCGTGAACTGACAAAAACAGTTGGTAGTCTGCGCTCTTTCCTGTCTCTCTCCTTCTTACCTGATGGTTGCGCAGAAGTCGAGTTTGCTAGTATGAACCAATTGACCTCCCAAGAATTATTGCTGCAAAGAGGCTACTTTGATAATTTTACAGCATCCTTCTTGTTTTTTGGTAATTGACCTGTTAATTCTCAGCTTGATTTTTTTTCATCGTTGACCATGGAAACATGTTTTACCTTCTTCTCCGCTTCTTCAACTGCTTCATTGTGTTATCTTTGTTAATTTATCAATGATATTTTTATTTTATTATAGATCTACCGCCCACTTCGACATTTCGAAGTGATCAGCATGTGCCACCGTATATGTATCATCATTTTCATCATCATTTTATTGCGGCGATCAAAGCACAGGAATAGCATGATGATGCATCAGCCAACTAACATTCACCTTGCCAGAAAGACCATCAATTTCGTTGAAATGAGCATGCACATCACGAGGTTGGTGGTACAGCCACCCAATGTTTAGGGACGAAGCACCTTAGGGTCTAGGCTTGTCCGTTGTGTGGTGTCCGTGCTCACGGCAGAGTGCCGTGTAAAATCCCCTAAAAAGTTGAAGAATAGACAAGTATCAACCATAATTGTGATGGAACAATTAAAACACCTAGAAGCGCAAACCCTTAATTATAGTCGGCAATTTCAACGTGGCCAATATGGACCTTAGGACCTAGCTTTGTCGGCGACACTCACTGTCCGCTGTCATGGTGATTAGAAAACCGTTGCTATTGTCCAAAGATATGTGTGTATGTGAATAAAAGGAGGTTTCCAATAGACGAACAACAACCGCATGTCCAGCTTTTTGGGACATCGACTACCGCGGCAAAGTCGACCCCAAGGGGATGCGCTCGGCGTAACTCTATGGGGAGCGATCTTTCAAAAAATATTACTGAGGAATGCCTCTTTTTTCGCAATTCGCACTCAAGGTACTTAACGCCGACAACGTTCGTATGCTGTACATCGAGATTAGTTTTTATCCGCGGGAGGTTTTTTTTCCCGAGACACTTTTGTGCCTCCATTGAAAATGCATGGGTTGATGTTTATAAGTAAATTGTAGCGCAACGATCAATTATTCGCAATTTGCACTCAATTGGCAGATACACTAGGTCAACCTTTCTAAGGTTTTGCAGTTTGGTCTGATTAAGCAGGGTGCAATTTTTTCCCGAAGAGCGTTTCACATTCTATTCTACGGGAAAGCCGCCCTACAGAGGTAAAAATATTGCCTGTCGCTAAAATGACGGAAAAGTGCGTGTTGACGGCGTTAAAACTCAGGAAAAATGAGCAGATGTGATGCAAATTGTCACTCTGACGTACAGGAAATTAGTAAAGTAGTAATAATAATAACGAATCGAGCAATTTATGTTAAACTTATGGGGCCAGATGTCAGTGTGGAAGCATATGTATAGTATAGATGGTATTTCAATGTGTAGTGTTACGATAAATGATAGATGATAATTTCACATAATAGACTTGTACTGTTTATTGTCATGATTAATTATCAATGGAGGATAATTATCATTATTTCATTGTATGCAATATAGCGTTCAGTGATGTCTAACGAAAGTATCTGTGATGGCAATGTAGCTTTTTAACGCGAAACAATTCT
Source organism: Rhipicephalus sanguineus (assembly GCF_013339695.2). NCBI lineage: Eukaryota > Metazoa > Arthropoda > Arachnida > Ixodida > Ixodidae > Rhipicephalus > Rhipicephalus sanguineus. The sequence continues at coordinate 40,365,134 of NC_051182.1, forward strand.
TAGCGAACCTGGGCGACCTTGAGCGTATCTATCTATCTATCTATCTATCTATCTATCTATCTATATTTCTATCTATCTATCTATCTATCTATCTATCTATCTATCTATCTATCTATCTATCTATCTATCTATCTATCTATCTATCTATCTATCTATCTATCTATCTAACCGCCTACGACATCGGGCTCTCATGGCCGTTTGCATCATGGGATGTGTACAAAAATTGGCATGACATAACATGACTGTACGACAAACATAAATGACAGCCCATATCATGAAAATCATGTCATGCATGTCATAAATGGCATGATTTATTTGCCACGGTATTGGCGCTCTTGCAGCCGTATTGTTACCTTGATATAAACCAAAATTTGTATGCCATGACCACAGTGTATACCAAATATAACTGACAAGTCTTAAGGTGCAGCTCATGACAGGCTTGTCATGTAAGGCATGATTTATAATGTCATAGTCTCGGGACGCTCGCAGCCGTTCAACTTAATGAATATGCAACAAAAGTGGTATTCCGTGACGTGACTGCATCACGAACATAAATGACAGGTGGTGACAAGAAAATCATGATATACATGTCATGTGCGCCATGACGTAGGTGCCGCGCTCATGGCGAGCTCGCGGTCGTTTCGCACGCTTGATATACACCAAGATTGGTGTTGTGTGACGTGACTATATGACCGAAATTTATGACAGGTGAGAATAAGAAAACAATGACTTGCATGTCATGTGCGCCATGACTTACGTGCCACGCTCATGGGAAGCTCGTGGTCGTTTTGCGCGCTTGATGTGCACCAAAATTGGTGTTGCGTGACGTGACTATACGAAGAACATTTATGACAGGTGAGAATAAGAAAATAATGAATTGCATGTCATGTGTGCCATGACATACGGGCCACGCTAATGAGGAGCTCATGGTCATTTCGCTCGCTTGATATTGTTACATGAGTAAAGAGTCGCTAGCACTGTAAGCTATTCCCAAATTATATTTGCAAGAGCGGTTGCAGCGCTGACCAGTCCGGCTCCGAGCTCGAGGAGCAAGCGACCTTCGTCCTCTTCGTCGGGCGCACACGTGCGTCGACAATATGCATTCTGGCAGCCTACATGAAGCATAACCCGCGGCGGCAAAGGGGCCGTCTCGGCGCATCTAGACGGCAACGTCATTGGGCGAGTGGTACTGCTTCAGGCGTGCGACGTGTATGATATCGCTGCGGGGTGGATGAAGACGATGAGGCAGCAGGAGCGATTTCATAAGTGACGGGAGTCACCGCAAGAAGCACTCGGTATGGCCCTGTGTACCGAGAGAGCAGTTTGTCGGACAGGCCAACGTGCCGGGTCGGAGACCACAGGAGAACCAAGGAACCGGGCGAAAAGTGCATGTCGCGGTGTGGTTGATCATACCGACGGCGTTGGTTCTCTTGGGAGGTCAGAAGGCGAGTACGAGCGGCTTCGCGTGTATAGGGGGCCGGCTGATAGCGTCCTGGCTCTTAGACCTGGTATATAGAATTGACGGCGGATCCGGTCGTATGTGCGGGACACACCAAGGTGACCGGCAGTTGAAACGTCGTGAAGTTCGTGGAGTACAGCCGAACGGAGGTGCTCGGATATCACAAGCAGCAGGGATGGGCCGTCTGGATGAATGTTCTGGCGGTATAGTGTACCATTCTGGAGTACGAACAAGCGGTGAGATCGGTCCGAAGGTGAGGATTCGAAGCACTCGACGATAGCCCGTAAGGATGCATCACGGCGTTGCTCGTCGGCTATGTTTGTTAGTTGGGAAACGGAGCACACGCAAGCGTCGGTATCAGGGACGGTATGCGACTCGCAATCCGGACAGCCATATAGGCAGTCGGCGTCCTGATGTAGGCGTCCAGACTTGTATGTCACTGAAAACGTGTACTCTTGCAGTCGCACAGCCCAGCGACCAAGTCTACCTGTAGGATCTCTTAATGATGAAAGCCAGCAGAGCGCGTGGTGGTCAGTGACTAAGGAGAAGTGAGTGTCACAAATATGGACGGAACTTGGAGAGTGCCCATACAAGAGCAAGGCATTCCCGCTCTGTGATGGAATAGTTGCGCTCTGCAGGTGTTAGGAGGCGGCGAGCGTAGGCGATAACGCGGTCGTGTCCCTGTTGGCGTTGGGCGAGGACGGCTCCAATCCCGTGACCACTGTCATCACTTAGGATCTCAGTCGGGGCGGATGGATCGAAGTGGGCCAATATAGGTGGCGTCGTTAAAATTGTGATGAGGTGAGAGAAGGCGGCAGCTTGAGTGGACACCCACGAAAATGGGACGTCTTTCTTCAGAAGATCAGTAAGTGGTCGAGCGATTGCTGCAATGTCTTTCACGAACCGCTTGAAGTAGGTACACAGTCCCACAAAACTCCAGACATCTTTGGCGGATTGGGGTACTGGGAAACTGGTGACGGCTCCAATTTTCTCCGGGTCCGGCCGCACACCAGAAGCGTCAACGAGGTGGCCCAACTCTGTAATCTGTCGGCGGCCGAAGTGAGACTTCGAGGAGTTCAACTGGAGGCCAGCATTGCGGAAGACGTCAAGAATAGCCGATAGGCGCTCAAGGTGGGTCTCAAATGTAGGTGAAAATACGAGGACGTCGTCTAGGTAACAAAGGCATGTTGACCATTTGAACCCTTGTAGCAGAGAGTCCATCATACGCTCGAAAGTGGCTGGGGCGTTGCATAGACATAAGGGCATAACCTTGATTTGTTACAGGCCATCGGGAGTGACGAAGGCGGTCTTTTCATGGTGTTTCTCGTCCACGGCAATCTACCAATAACCGGAGCGAAGGCCTATGGATGAAAAGTAGCGTGCGCCATGGAGACAATCGAGAACGTCATCAATGCGGGGCAAAGGATACACGTCCTTTTTCGTAATTCGATTTAGATGCAGGTAATCGATGCAGAAACGCCACGTGTTGTCTTTCTTTTTAACCAGGACGACGGGTGACGCCCAAGGGCTTGACGAGGGCTCAATAATGCCTTTAGCTAACATCTTGTTGACTTCGTCTTTAATAATCTTGCGCTCCGATACGGACACCCGATATGGTCGACGGTGAAAGGGAACAGCATCACCTGTGTTGATACGGTGCTGCACAAGAGAAGTTTGGCCGAGTGGTCCATTGTCAAGGTCGAAGATGTCGCGGTAGGAAGCCAAAAGGCGGATTAGGGCGGCTGATTGCGCCGGGGGGAGGTATAGGGCGATCATGGGGCGTAATGCCATGTCGAGGCATGTGGCATCGGGTGGGCGACAAGGAAGATTGGAGCATACGTCTGCTGCAAAAGTGGTGACGTGTTCATCGGTTAAGGACCGCAACGTGGCGATTAAGGCGCCTTGATGGAGGACTTGCTTCGTGAAACCGAAATTTATAACGGGGAGATGTATCCGGTTAGCGGCTATAGTTATGACGCAGTGACGCACAGTGATGTCATGCGCCAGAAGGACATCAGGAATCGGCGTGATGACGTAGTCCCCATCCAACACGGATGAAGTCGTTGCGAATTTGGCGAATGTTATGGCTTTAGGCGGTAGGCGGATGGAGTCCGAAGTTGATGTTCGGCGTGAATATCCGGCTGAAAGGAAGGTCGAAGCAAATAGTATCAGCGGAACAGTCTATCAGGGCAGAATGGATCGATAGGAAGTCCATCCCTAAGATGAGGTCATGAGGGCAATTATGGAGTACCGTGAATAGGACAGGAACGTAGCGGTCGGCGATGCTTATGCGAGCTGTACACATTCTAGTGACAGGAACAGTTCCGCCATCGGCCACGCATACAGATTTTGTAGTAGCAGGCGAGAGTACTTTTTTCAGGTGGCGACAAAGACGAGCACTGATTATGGACACGTTAGCTCCAGTATCGACTAGTGCCGTCAAAGAAATACCGTACACATGCACATCGATGAGGTTCTTGTTCGTAGGAAGCGTCAACGGAGGATGTGGTTCAGATGGAGATGATGCAGCACTACCTCCAGGAGCTGAACGATGTAGTTTTCCGTCGGGTACGAGGCAAAGTTGGGCAGCGAGGGATGGCGGCGTGGTTGGGGCGACGGGGAACGACAGCGTTGAGGGGAAGGCGAACGAGCGAGGGCGGCTGTTAGGTGTGTCAAAAGCAGGGTCCTTACGGCTGGGCGAATACCGGCGAAGATCTTCATATGGGCGAGAAGGCGAGAAAAATGGGTGCCTATATGGCGGCGTCCACGTGGCGCGGCAGTAGCGGGAGACATGACCAACGCGGTGGCACTAGAAGCAGATCGGTTTGTCGTCGGGCGTTGGCCATTCGGTCGGGTTGCGAGAACAGCGAGGAACGGATGGGTCACTTTGAGATTCGTTCATGGGCATTTGTCTGGAGGAGGGGCGAGAGACGGGGCAGGCGAATTCTTGTCATATGACCGCCTGAATAACGGAGACCGCGGGGGTTGTTTGTATAGTGGCATGGCGGAATGGACAGGGCTGGAACGGCGCTGGACTTGCCGCTTCAAGTTCCCGTCGAACGATACGCGTGACACTCTGCTCAAAGGGCGGTGTGGCGGCGGAATAGGAGCAGAGGGACGTGGCTGCCCTATTTGGCAACCGAGAAAATTGAGGGTGCACACGACGGCTTCTTGCCGTTTCGAAACGGCGGCATTCTTGCAGGATGCGGTCGATAGTAGAGACGTTGGTGTAGACCAGCAAATTGAAAGCGTCGTCCGCTATTCCCTTCAAAACGTGACCCACTTTGTCACCTTCGGACATTGTCTCGTCCACTTTCCGACAAAGAGCGAGCACTTCCTTTATGTAGGAGACATACAATTCAGTGGGTCACTGGACACGGGTAGCGAGCTCTTGTCGTGCAGCCGCGTGGCGACTGGTCGGGTTCCCAAAGATGTCACGTAGTTTCTGCTTGAACGCGTCCCAGCTGGGGAGCTCGGTCTCATGTGTTTTGTACCAGACACGCCGGGCTCCGTGCAAATAGAAGAGAACATTAGCCAGCATCACGGTAGGGTCCCACCGATGAGTTTGACTGACCCGTTCACACAGGCGAAGCCAATAGTCGACGTCGAGGCCAGGTTGCGCAGAGAATGTCCCGGGATCACGTGGGGTGGGAACCGCGACAAAGGTTGTCGAATGAGCCGCAGATGTAGATGAGGACGGGTTGCCATTGGAAGCCATGGCGGGCAGCTGGATGACGCGGCCACTGCGGAGCTGCGCGGTGAGGACGGGGTACGTTTCCCTCCACCAAATATGTTACGGGAGTAACGAGTCGCTTGCACTGTAAGCTATTTACAAGGTATATTCGCAAGAGCGGTTGCAGTGCTTACCAGTCCGGCTCCGACCTCGAGCAGCAAGCGACCTTCGCCGTCTTCGTCGGGCGCACACGCGCGTCGACAATATGCGTTCCGGCAGCCTACATGTAGCAATATACACCAAAAGTGGTGTCGCCCTATGTGACTCTATGACGAACATATATGCAAGGTGGTAACACGAAACTAATGACATGCATGTCATGTGCGCCATGACTTATGTGCCACACTCATGGGGAGCTCGTGGCCATTTCGCTCGCTTGATATACACCAAAAGTGGTGTTGTGTGACATGATTGTATGATCAACATTTATGACAGGTGGGAATAAGAAAGTGACTTACATGTCATGCATACCATGATTTACATGCAATGCTCGTGGTGAGCTCGCGGTCGTTTTTCTCGCTTGATACAGAAAATGTGTGTTGTGTGACGTGACTATATGGCGAACATTTATGACAGGTGAAAATAAAAAAATAATGACTTGCATTTTTTGTGCGTCATGACTTGCGTGCCACGCTCATGGGGAGCTCGTGGCCATTTCGCTCGCTTGATATACACCAAAATTGCTGTTGTGTGACGTGACTACATGACGAGCATTTATGACAGGTGAGAATAAGAAAATGACTTGCATGTCATGTGCGCCATGACATACGCGCCACGCTCATGAGGAGCTATGGCCATTTCGCTGGCTGGATATAAAACAAAATTGGTGTTGCGAGATGTGATTATATGACGAACCCTTATGACAAGTGGTAACATGAAAATAATGATATGCATGTCATGTGCGTCATGACTTACGTACCACGCTCATGGGGAGCGTGTGGCCATTTCGCGCGCCTGATATACACCAAAATTGGTGCTGTGTGCCGTGACTGTATTACGAACATATACGACAGCTGTCAATAATGTCTTGCATGTTATGCATAGCATGATTTACATGCCACGCTAATGGCGAGCTCGCAGTCGTTTTTCTCGCTTGATATACACCAATAGTGGTGTTGTGTGACGTGATTATATGACGAACATTCATGACCGGTGGCACAAAAAAAATAATGACTTGCATGTCATGCATAGGATGATTTACATGTCGTGCTCATGGTGAGCACGCGGTCGTTTCGCTCGCTTAATATACACCAAAATGGGTGTTGCGCGATGTTACTAGATGACGAACATATATGACAGGTGGTAACATGAAAATAATGACATGCATGTCATGCTTAGCATAATTTACGTGCTGCGCTCGCGGCCACTTCATTCACTGGCTATATACCAAAATTGATACGGCGTGACAGAAAAGTATAACGAACATTGATAACCGATCCTAAGATGCAAATTATGATATGCATGTCATGTACGACATGACCTACATGCAACGCTCATAGTGCGTTCGCGGCCATTTCGCCAGCTTGATACACACCAAGATTAGTGTCGCGCAGCGTGACTGTATGGAGAACATAAATGGCAAGTAATAACATAAAAATCATGAGATGTATGTCATGTACAGCATAGTTAGGATGCCATGCTCATGGTGGGCTCGAGGCCGTTTCGCTTTTTTAACATGCACCAAAGATCATATGGCGCGGCATGACCCTATGACGAACATAACGGACAAGTGACAACATAAAAATCATGACATGTATGTCACGTACGGCATCACATGCTTAGCTCATGGTGCGCTCGCGGCCGTTTCACAAGAGTGATATATAGCAAAATTGTTATTGCGCGACGTGACTATATGACCAACATAAATGAGAAATAAAAATTAAGAGATGTATGTCATGTGACATGTCTCGCTTGAAGACAACGACGATGAAGTGCGCGCGCGACTACACTGGCGCTGTGGCACGAGCGTTATTCTGGTGTCGAACGTTAGCCATATGTGACTCCAACGCCTAAGGTGCGCTTTTTAACGTGTTCATGTTTCCTTGTGTAAAATAAGTTGTCGTACAGCCACAAGTGACTGTACAGACGTAACAGTTGGCGACGAGGAAGACTTTGGACTCACCGGCACTTCCCCGACGTCAAGAAACGGAACGAGATGGCGACGCCTGACTTTGGTCGGCTACCCGAATTCAGCGGCAGCTCCGGCTCCTGGAGATCCTGGTATGGGAGGCTACAGTTCTTCTTCGAGGCTAACGACATTACGGACGCTTCCAAGAAACGTGCTCATCTGCTAACGTTATGCGGGGAACAGACTTACGACGTCGTCTGCGCCCTCGTTCAACCCAAGCAGCCCAACCAAGTGAGCTACGATGACATATTCGAGATGCTCAAGGCGCACTTTGATCCACAGCCGTCTGAGGTCTTCTGCAGGGCACGCTTCCAACGTCGTGACCAACGGCATGACGAAACGGTCAGTGATTACGTAACAGCGCTCAAGAAGCTAGCAGCAGATTGCAATTTTGGAACAAGCGCAGACGCTGCGGCGAATCCAACAATGCTGCCTCTTGACGTGATGCTGCGTGATCGTTTCGTTTGCGGTCTTCGGAACGAGCAGGTCCAGCAACGGCTGTTCGCAGAAAAGGACTTGACATTCAAGAGAGCCTTTGACATTGCACTGCGAGCTGAAAACGCCGTCGAAGATCAGAAAAACGTGAAAACTGAATTCAAAGAGATTCACGAAGACTGCAGAAGTATCTGCAAGACAGAAAATCCACGTCACTCGAGTGCCTCTGCCCAAAAGAAGAAACAACACTGTTGGCGTTGTGACGCGCAGCATAGTCCGGACACTTGCAAGTTTCAGACAGCTTCCTGCAACTACTGCAAGAAACGCGGACACATTGAAAAGGCCTGCCTGAAAAAGCGTAAAGAGGCAAGAACAAACAAGAACAACAACATCAAATATCCCCGACAAGGAACTTCGACAGTGGCCTCAGCACCAGTCACGACTCCAAAGGATTCACCAGACGCGGCCTTTTACGAGCTCAACACCTTAATCGACGCGTCCAGCACGCAGAAGGTCACGACTGAACTACGCATACATGGCAAGACCTTGGAGTTCGAAGTCGACTCGGGTGCAGCCTGCACACTCATCAGTGAGGCCACGTTCAAAGCCACGTGGACAGATGACCCACCACGGCTTCAAACGGACAACATTCTCCTACGCACATGATCAGGCCAGTCCCTCCGAGTTCTCGGATGTGCAACGGTGGATGTAGCCCACAAGAACAAGAATTTCACACTACCGCTTGTTGTCATCAATGGAGTAGGTTGTAACCTCCTCGGACGAAACTGGTTTCCTCATCTGGGTATAGAGATCACGGGCATCAATGACTTATCAGACGACAAACTTGTTTCGAAGCTTCTAGACAAGTACCAGTCTGTGTTCGACGAGGACATCTCAGGACACGTCGGTACTGCGGTACAACTTGAACTCGTGAAAGGAGCGAAACCAAAGTTCCTAAAAGCACGACCAGTTCCTTTCGCGCTGCGGTGAGCTGTAGAAGCTGAATTGGATCGAATGCAAAGTCAAGGCATAATCGAGCCTGTGCAGCATTCGGATTGGGCAACGCCTCTCGTACTTGTTCGAAAGAAAAACGGCTCGTTGCGAATATGCGGCGACTACCGTTGCACAGTGAACCAGGTATCGAAGAAGGCAAACTACCCACTTCCAACAACAGATGAAGTCCTTAGCCACTTGAGGGGAGGCAAGGTATTCAGCACCCTGGATTTGTCACAAGCTTACCAGCAACTTCACGTAACGCCAGAGACAGCAGAGATATTGACCCTGAACACGCTGAAGGGGCTTTACAAGGTGAAACGATTGCCTTTCGGATTCTCTGCAGCTCCAGCAATTTTTCAACGCTTTATGGAGACTACGCTGTCTCGCATCACAGGAGTTTGCGCATACCTAGATGACGTGATCATCAGTGGAAAAGACGCCACGGAACACGTTGAGAGACTTGAAGAAGTTCTAAAGAGGCTGCGCAGTTGCTACCTTCGCCTCGGCAAAAACAAGTGCTGCTTTGCAGCGCAAGAAGTTTCTTTTCTGGGACACCGAATTGACGAGACACGGGTCCACACCAACGAAGAGAAAGTTCGAGCAATAACGGAGGCTCCAGCACCAAACTGCAAGCAAGCACTTCAATCATTTCTTGGAATGCTGGCTTTCTACGACAGGTTCTTGAAGAACAGGGCAACAATTGCCAGCTCTCTCTACCAGCTCCTGCAGAAGGATGCCACGTGGAGATGGGAGACCAAGCATCAAGAAGCATTCGATAAAGTGAAGAGATTGCTTCTCAGTCAGACCGTACTGGCACACTACGACGAACAGAAGGAGTTTCTCGTCTCATGTGACGCTTCACCATACGGCATAGGAGCTGTCCTGTCTCAACGTGATGACCAGAATAGAGAGGCGCCAATCGCTTTCGCATCTCGGACGCTAGGGACAGCGGAACGCAATTATGCTCAGTTGTAGAGAGAAGGCCTTGCCGTAGTGTCTGCTGCACACAAGTTCCAGAAGTATATTGCGGGAAGAAAGGTGACTTTCGTCACGGATCATCAACCGCTTCTCGGCATACTGGGTCCAGGGAAGCCAACGGCTCAAGTTCTCTCACCACGGATGACCAGATGGTGCATCAAGTTGGCGGCCTATGACTACAACATCGTCTACAGGCATGGCAAGAAACATCAAAACGCGGATGCGTTGAGCCGATTGCCACTAGCAGAACGTCTCGATGAACCCTGGCCACCAGGCGACGTACTATTGTTCGAAGCTTTGTCGAGACCTCCGTTCCCTGCTACAGAGATAGCACGTCTGACACAAGAAGACAGCATCCTGCAGAGGGTGTACAAGGCAGTGCAGGATGGCACAGTGGAGAAACTCACTGGAGATGAGTTCGCGTCCTACCGACGACGAGCGACCGCACTAGCATTTCATCGCGAGTGCCTGACACTTGCATCACGGGTGATCATACCGAGCTCAGCACGATCCCACGTTCTGGCCCTTCTGCACGCTGGTCACCGAGGCATGGTAGCCATGAAGAAGTGCGCAAGGAACTACGTATGGTGGCCCGGAATCGACAAGGTTATCGAGGAAACGGTGCGACAGTGCCGTGAATGCCTTTCAACGCAGAAGAGCCCACCCAAAGCTCCTATTCCCTTCTGGGACCGTCCCAAGACACCATGGCACACGGTGCACGTTGACTTCGCGGGCCACTACTCGGGCGCACCTACTTGGTTGTTGTGGATGCACACACAAAGTGGGTGGAAGTCCGGCACGTGACGCAAGCAACATCCGCCGTTGTCATCGATGTGCTACGAAGCATCTTTGCTACGTTTGGCATTCCCCGAAAGGTCGTCTCAGACAACGGAAAAGCCTTTATTTCGAACGAGATAAGGCAGTTTATACGGCAAATGGCAAACAGGCTACAACATCACCAGCTTAACATCCTGCCACAAACGGCCAGACAGAACGCTATGTGGCAGAGCTGAAAAGAGCACTCCTGAGGGATACAGACAGGTCCGTACAGTGTCGACTTGCAAGATTCCTGTATAGGCAGCAGACGACCATTCACACTGCTACAGGAATGTCACCTGCGAGAGCAATGTTTGGACGAGAGCTTCTATGTCCTCTCGATCTTCTTAAACGGGAGACGGAAATACACATCCCTGAGAGCCAGGAGACATTGGCGAAATCCCGTCGTTTCGCAGTAGGAGAGAGAGTGCTCATCCGACAGTTTTTACAGCGAAATCTGTTATGAGATCATTTCACCGGCCGTTTTTGGCGCCGTAGTTGTCCGCCGCCGCCGGCGCCGGTGTCCGTAACCACTATCGCTCGAAATAAGAAAAAAGAGACGAAACAAGAAAAAAATTCCAGGATGGAACGAGGTTCGAACCTGGGCCCTCTGCGAGGGTGCCCAGTATTCAACCTCTGAGCCATGCCGGTGCTTGGAACTGCTTTCCAAAAAGGTCCTATACAGGCTTCATGTCGGGAAGGAACCACATTAGCATATGCAGTATAGCCTGATAGAAGCGTAAAATAAACACCAAGCGTCGCACAACGCGAATTCTGTAACAAGGCGACACACAATGCGAATTGCGCAACGAGTAGGTAGTTGAATGCTTCCAACCCATTACAAAGGGTTCTGCCATAATTTTTCATCGTCATCAGGCACAGCATCAACAAAGTGCGCATAATGTCTTACATGCGCTTAGAAGGTACCAATGCTCTCCGTAGAATGACGAAAAATGGCACAGTGCCTGCTGCCCTACTTCTCAAAAATTACAATGATTTATAGCGTAGTGGGTTCCTCGCAAGTGCACTTGTATTGGTTGCCAAGGAAGCCCATAAGCGGATGATCCATTTCCTCGGGGTCTCAGTAAAATTACAATGATTTAGAGCGTGGTGGTTTCCTCGCAAGTGCACTTGTATTGGTTGCCAAGGAAGCCCATAAGCGCATGATCCATTTCTTCGGGGTCTCAGTAAAGTTCTTCGCCCCCCCCCCTGTCTCTCTCCCACGTCAACGTATGTTATACAGCATGACGGGAGAGGGAAATAGCGATCGGGCGTCACCCAATGCGAATTACATAACAGGTGGGCCGTTTAAAGCTTCCAACCCATTACAAAGGGGTGAGCCATAATTATTCATCGTCATCAGTCGTCGCGTCAACAAAGTGCACATAATGCCTTACAGACGTGTAGCTGGTGCCGCGCTTCCCCGAAGAATGAAGAATAATGGTTTAGTAGGTGCTTCCCAAGTTCACAAAAATTGTGATTTATGGCGTAGTGGGTACCTTTCTAGTGAACTTGTATTAGTAGCCCCAAGGGAGCTTAGAACGGGCTCTCGAAACGCCGCTCTTCCAGCTTTCGCTGTGACTGCGCTGCGGTTTTAGCGCAGGCCTCGCGTTTTTTCAAAAAGCCAGATTGGATTGAAGGCGAAATACTGCGCCGCGTCGGACCACGATCCTGGCTTGTAAAAAGCAACCACGGAAAGGTTCGGCGTCATCTCAACCACATGAGGAAAACGAGCCAGACCGGACACACAACCCTATCACCGACAGATTGGAGCGTAGCAGATGATTTCTCGGACACAAGGTCAGAATAGACGCCGTCGAGTTCTGCTGATCAACGGCCTGACTCGCTCAACACGCAAGAAAAGACTTCCTCGCAACTGTCCACCTCGACGTCACAAGCAGGAACCACCCGGCAACTGCGACCACCAGAGGTTAGGCGGCCTCCAGACTGCTATGAAGACTTCGTCTAAGGGGGGAAGAATTGACATGTCTCGCTTGAAGACAACGACGATGAAGTGCGTGCGCGACTACACTGGCGTTGTGGCACGACCGAGATTCTGGTGTCGAACGTTAGCCTTATGTGACTCCAACTCCTAAGCTGCGCTTTTTAACGTGTTCATGTTTCCTTGTGTAAAATAAATCGTCGTACAGCCACAAGTGACTGTACAGACGTAACATCATGTATTAGAGATTTTTATGTCAGACTTTTATTAACAGGGGCGCTGTAAATGGCATACCTGCTTTATTTTTGAACTCCGTTCGCGTCCGTCCACTAACAGAAAAAAGACACTTGACCTCCACCAAGCGAACAATGACGTCAAGTAATGACGTCTTCACTTGATGTCATCATGACGTCACAGATTGCAAAGTTTTGCAGCGTCACATGACGACGTCAATACATGATGCCACATGATGTCACTAATTGACATCGTCGATTCGTCAACGGTAAGCCGATCCTGCAGACAGTGCGACCGATATAACAGGTGGCCTCTTCGCGGAAGCTGTACAGAAAGTTTAAGTGGAGCGGTACGCCTATTCGTGCATGTTTCGCCGCGTCAGTCGTTGGCACGGTCTTGTGTGGTAATTATGAGTCCACCGTTCATTGTGAGCACACCCGAGTAGCCGCGCTTATGAGGAACGCCGACGACAGCAGAGGCGGGGATAGTCCCGTCAGCTCCGCCGGTTATCCACCTTCGGAGAGTGAAATAGCTCTAACTCTTTTTAGTGATTGGCCTAATTATGTGATAAATGGACGGACATGCAGTTCTCTCGTTGATACTTAGTTCAAAATTATTCATGCAGGTAGTAGTAATTAAGCCTCTGTTTTGACAAATACAAAGATGAAGAATTTTTCTGGGAATAAAATGCGCTGTTGCATAATTACATGACACTGAATTAGCATTATTACTGCAATTACATTTATCTTTAGGCAATGAGAAATACAAATTTAAGTCAACCCTACTGGTAATACTAAATTTTCGAAATATTTGTAATACTAAATTTCGAAATAAATTTTCGAAATATTTGTTTAGTAAGTAATCAACAGAAAAACTAGAAAGATTAGAGCTGAACAATTTTGCCAGCAACAGCCCGGTCATTGATCGGAGCATTCTTGGTCTACCCCTTCCCTTTATTGCAGCAATATTGCTCGTTGTTTGTAAAATAACAGCAGCCACCCTAATGTGGACAAAAAACATTAGCTCGGAGCTTTAGAAAGCGCATAGTGTGAATAACTGCACTCTGTCTTTAGCTTATAGCACTTTATGCTGTTCTAGGCAAGCTGCACTCGAACAAAACTGCTGGATTTCATTTCATACAATTAGACTTCTACATATGAAGATTTGAAATTGTTAAACATTTTGTCAGGATCTGCAGTTGTCCGCAACGCAAGCTCTGTGGTGGCCTTGTGTGCGGTTTTAGGGAAAACCTTTCCAACATAACATTGCACAGCCGATTAAAAAATAAACGCAAGAACATCCTAAATACATGTCATTGGAAAAACTATGTAGCTAACGAATCAAGTGGCATCAGCTGCAGTTTGTGGCAGACCCTACATTTTGAAACCTGCCTGGGCCTTTCTTCAACATTGCTAGATGCTGAACTGAATTCTTTCATGCAGCCAGGCAGATATTTGTCAAATGCGTTTTCATATATGCTTAGGACAAGCGCGTAGCACCTTGCACAGACAAAATAGAAACATGCAATAGCTAATGACATTTGCTATATACACCACATAGAACAATAAAATTGGAAAGAAAGGCAATACTTCCGCGGAACACCATTTCATTAGTTTGGTGATATAGGAAAAACAGACGTTAAAACAAGATATGCGCACTTTCCTGTCAACTCAACAACTTGAATTAAGATGCCAGTACTTCAAATGTTTCTCTATGCACTGTTCTTTGAAACCCAGAAAATCAGTATAGCATGAGATCTCGAAATAAAAATTTTCATGTATGAGATTAAAAAACTCCTCATCAAGCAATAGGAAACTCCCATTTGGCATAGCGACAACAACGACTTTCTTCCAGTGGGGTTCATGAGAGTACAATATTGGCTAAGGTGGTGTAGCGTGAAGCGGACAAGGCACGCAACGACAATGAAAAACAACGTTGCTTGGTGGGCGAGTTGGAACAAGTCAGTCATAATGGTATTTAGCGCAAACACTAGACAAAAGACAAAGGAATCCACGTCCTCTCCTTTGTCTTTTGTCGAGTGTTTGCGCTAAATACCATTATGACTGACAATGAAGACTTCTACTGCTTCGCGCTACACCACTTGAACAGAAATTGGATACCACCTAACCCACACGGCTACTCTTTCAAGTACAGTAACAGCTCGTTAATTCAGTTTTAACGAGAGTGGAAAAATGTCCGAAATAACCTAACACTGAATTTTCGAAAGTATCAAGAGAACAATAATAATATGTCTGTTACATCAACACAGTTTCATGTTCTTTGTGAATACGCAAATCCTGTAGCTATTCTGCGCAGGAACAGTGTAAAAGCCGCAATTTTTCTGTTTCTGCGGCTTTATTCTGAATGCGAACACGGCGCCAGATTTCCGCTTTAAATTTGTCCTAAACGTGCTCTGCATCCCTCCCTGATTGCATACCGCAAACACCATCACGCGCACGTGATGATAGTCCCTTCACAAGTAGCATAGGCGTATCTACCGGGGGGGAGGGGGGCCAAGGGCGTCAGCTTCCACTGAGAAAGGTTAGAGAGGTGGGGAGCCCCGCCCCCCCCCATTTTTCGACAATGGTCATTGTCGGCGGCAGACAGGGACACTAACAAGTCAGGCAAAGTTTTACTTGAACGCAGCAAGCACGTCACTATGTAATAAAATTTGTCCTACAAATCTGCTGTGACGACGCTCCTCCGTGTTTCATGACCACGCATTGTAGGTTCTCTACGGTGCGGGCTGCCTATGCGACGCCTTCGAGCCTTGCGCTCGAGCATGGCAGAGGAGGCTACCGCTCACCAGGAGCTCTATAACATTAGTCATTAGGGCAATGTGTAAATATTTTTTAGGGGCGAAGCTCCTTGAGGCGGCACCCGTTCGTCCCTCGTAGTCGTAGTCGTAGTCGTCGTAGTAATAGTCGTAGTGCGTAACCAGTCTTACGCTTGGACCTCCAAGGTGGTGCCGGTGGGAGATTTTTCCTGTGCGTTGTTGAACAATAAAAAATTCGCAGCGTTAGCTAAAAGCCGACTTTTTCTGTCTCTCATTCCCATAAGCAGCCATTCTTTACCTCCAAGGTAGTGCCTGGTGAGATTTCTCCTGTGCGGGATTAAACAATAAAAATTTTGTTCAATACGCCGTTGATTGATGAAATAAACCAACGAAAGACGCAAGATGTTTTTTAAAAGCAAAACGAAAGAGCGCCAGATGTTTCTAAAGCAAAACGAAAAGACGCCAGCTGCTTAACGAAAGACGCCAGATGTTTTCTAAAGCAATGGTTTTCTAAACAATGAAAATTCACAGCGTACATGTAAAATTAAAGTGAGCTGCAAGTCGTCATAACTCATCGAACCTTTAGTATAAACGCACCCGATCTTACGTCGGTGATGATGTACTGGGCAGAATTCACGGAAAATTCACGGTTTACCGATGACCTCCGCAGCTTCGCCCACTCATCATCATTCACTCCGTGGATATGCTGTGATTTTTTTAGGGGCGAAGCTCCTTAAGGCGGCACCCGTTCGTCCCTCGTAGTCGTCGTCGTCGTCGTAGTGGTAGTAGTAGTAGTCCTAGTCCGTAACAAGTCTTACGCTTTGACCTTCAAGGTGGTGCCGGTGGGAGATTTTTCCTGTGCGTTGTTGAACAATGAAAAATTCGCAGCGTGCGCGTTAACTAAAAGCCGAATTCTTCTGTCTCTCATTCCCCATTAGCAGCCATTGGCATGTTCCAGTAGGAAACGTTAGTAGAAGTAGAAGTGTAAGTGTTAGCTAAAAGCCGACTTCTTCTGTCTCTCATTCCCATTAGCAGCCATTGTTTACCTCCAAGGTAGTGCCTGGTGAGATTTCTCCTGTGCGTGATTAAACAGTAAAAATTTTGTTCAAAACGCCGTTGATTGATGAAATAAACCAACGAAAGACGCCAGATGTTTTGTAAAAGCAAAACGAAAGACCGCCAGATGTTTCTAAAGCAAAACGAAAAGACGTCAGCTGCTTAACGAAAGACGCCAGATTTTTCTAAAGCAATGGTTTTCTAAACAATGAAAATTCACAGCGTACATGTAAAATTAAAGTGAGCTGCAAGTCGTCATAACTCATCGAACCTTTAGTATAAACGCGCCCGATCTCACGTCGGTGATGATGTACTGGGCAGAATTCACGGAAGATTCACGGTTTACCGATGAACCTCCGCAGCTTCGCCCACTCATCATCATTCACTCCGTCGATATGCTGTGATTTTTTGTTCTGCCTGGCCTGAAGTTTACGTAATCGGCGACGAAAATACTGGCTGGAACCAGGAACCGTTTTCTAGCCCTATGAAATGATATTCCTGTTTCAGGATATTTTTTTTTTCTTTCTTTGAAAACGAATAGCATCGCCGCTGCTCCACATCGAAGCTGCTGTGAGTTGATGACTGTGCAGGAGTGTCAAGTATTTTAGCTGTGCCGAGCCAGGAGAGCTAAAAAAGATTCCCGCTTTAGTCTCCAATTACCCTGCTGCACCTTGCTTATCATAAGGTAGCCTGCAGCGATTGCGACGGTTTGTAACAAGGCGATAAATAAGGCAGTGGACTCGAGCACATTGAGAAGCCCAGCTTTCAAGTTTGCCCCATAACTTGATCTATCTGACCAGGGAGATGAATAGCGTCCACGGTTTTCTGGACTAAGAATACTGCCCACCTGTAAAGGATTGCGTCTGTTCCTAATTATGTTTATTTCGCTCTCTACGTCTCTCTCTGCAAGGATGAGTTCACACAGAGCTGCACACGCGCAAAAACAGCTCAACGTCGTTATACTACGTCTGAACGTATCTATTACACCCATATGAATCCGTCTCACGAGCTGCTATAAGTAGCCGCTGCCAATGTGATTGGAGGACAGTCTTCTTAAATTACGCTCATGAGACACTGTTTGGCTATTAAAAAAAATGCTATTGCTCATCATAGTAACTCGTTGCAAATTGTGCACACTTCATTTCATCGCCGCGAGTTTTGTCAGGCTTGTGACGTCACATAAAAGTACTAAGAACATTTTAGGTAGTAAGTGCAGGTCAAAAGAACAAATTGGCAATCCTAGAATTGCAGGCCGCGAGAAGTGGTTTGTACTGCGATGGCGCTCAACTTATCAGAAACAATCGCTGGCTTTCAATGTATCGTATCTTTTAAACAAATATCCGAAGCAGGGTATTGATATTAACAATGTGTGTAAAATATAGTTGCGCGAATATTTGATATCTGAACTGACTAAAGAGTGCTATTTGTTTTTACTGCTACACACTTCTTTCACTGTACAGTGTAATGACTTTTTTTTATTACAAAAGGGGTAACTGCGCTACCTGACACACACGTAACAACCTTAGACACACACAGGCGCAGGATAAAAAAAAACTTTTTTCATTATGTGTGCTGTAACATTATATCGATAATAACCTGTTTAAAGCCAGCATGTTTTAAAGCCAGCATGTTTAAATGTACGTATCGTGATCCGACGTCATTACATTTAAGTACACTTCTCTTTCCGTTTATGTAAGCGCGTGAGTACAGTGTGATATGTGTATTATATGTTTACCAATATTGTTTGTTTTTTACTACTTTAAATATACTTTGTTCAATATGTACGCTTTTCTCCTGAGGTGATTCGCAACTATTATATTGGAAATAAACTTTCTTGATTCCTGAAGGAGCGATTTCATGCCACATCGGCAATTTTAGACGAATAGCGAAGAAGAAATGACCAACAATACGCTGTAGTGAAGATAGTTTATTGTTTTTTTTTTTCTTTGACGTAGTCGTGCATAAGTGGCCGTTACGGGGTGGATCCCTTACGTGTCATTTGTTGCGTCGTGTTACGAGCACACTTTAAGCCATATTACACCCATATAGGTGTTTTTGTGTCTATAACTCACACCCACACACCCCACGAAAAGGGCGTAACAGACAGGATTACACCCTTCCTATGGGCGTACTTCACGGACTTACGCCCTTTATGCATCGACTTTCAAGGGTGTAATATGAAAACTACACCCTTATGGCAAAAGTGGAATGGGGTGTTTAAGCAAACATACACCCTAACAACCTTCCAAAAATCATTTAATAACGATTATTGTTGGGGTTTAACGTCTCAAAACCACGATATGTTTCTGAGAGATGCCGTAGTGGGGAGCTCCGGAAATTTCGACCACCTGGGGTGCACCAAAATCTATGCCTCAAGCATTCTCTACTTCATCGAAAATGCGGCCCCCGCGGCCGGGATTCCATCCCGCGACATGCGGCTCAGCAGTCGAGCACTATAACTACTAGGCCACCTAGCGGGTCGCTTTCAAAAATAAAAATAAAGCGGTTACCCCCCTCTTCCTTTCGTACCTTCCTTCTGAAGCACTATAAATCAAATCAAATAGCTAGTTCTTCCAGGGTAGAAGTATACCTATAATTCACACTCTTAAAATAATAGGGCCACCCTCGCTCCATTAGGAGAGAAACGGCGACAACGGAAGGCTGATGCAGAGGATTTACATACATTATATTGATAGCACACGTTAACTGGTATGCGAGATACATAGTACACGCACTCACTGATTTTATTACACAATTCATTCATACGTATACAACCCATTGTGCACACTCACTCAATTCAATACAGAATTCACTCAGACGCATACAACCCAAACATGAAGAAGTCACTACAGCCGCGTATGTATGCAGACGTGTTAACACATACCCTAATAGAAAACGCAGGCGCTTATACTATAGTCACTGAATTACGAACGACCCTAGTGGGTCAAGCGATGAGTAATTTTTCTTCAACTCCTTACATTTCATGGCTGCATCACAAGGTACGCAGACATTATCATATTGTAGCTATCACTTGGCCAAGCACATTTTTTAGTCTAAGGTTGTATAATAATGAATGTTGTAATTACAAATTTGATTAAGTTAATGTGAAAACGACTACCTTCACAAAACTGTATAGGTGTAACATTTGAAAAATCACCCCCACACCCTACCAGTTAGGGTGTTATATTTGTACATATGCCCTTAATGCGCCCTTACTTCAAATAAGGGTGTGCAAAGGGCATTTTTATTGTATTTACACCCTTTGAATAAAAATTGTCAGAAATAAGGGTCTACCAAGGGTGTTTCAGTAATTGATACACTCTCATGGGTGGGAAAAGTTTTACCGTGCAGCAGCTGTGAGAATGACCCAGAAAGTTTCGACCAATCATTAACGGCTAACGATGCATACGGACGGAAGGAAACAATGCGGGGTAGCTTAACGTTATAATCATCCACTTTTTTCAACGAAAAGTTTAGCTTTCACAGATTGCGTAAGCGTATTTACTTGGAGGCGCCGGAGGCGACGAGTCAAGGCCCACTTAACCTCATTTCCTTCCACACCCCGTCCAAGCTGGGAAAAAGAGGGCAAGGAACGACACGTACTATATAAATTCGTAGCCATTCATATTCTTAAATACACAACCAGTTCAATGTGGCTTCCATAAAAATTGATCGACTGAACTTGGTCTCCTTCTTCAGGAAGGCTTCGTACTATAGGGCTCTAAATATACTGTAAAATATTTCGCACTCGGCTTATCCTGAAAACTTCTGCGAAGTAACTTGCTTATAAAGCCGCATGTTTTATTTATTTTAATAATAAGATATGGGGTTTTACGTGCCAAACCACGATATGATTATGAGGCACGCCGTAGTGGAGGGCTCCGGAAATTTTGACCGTCTGGTATTCTTTAACGTGCACTGACATAGCACAGAACACGGGCCTCTGCCATTTCGCCTCCATCAAAATGCGACCGTCGAGGCCCGACTCGAAACCGCGACCTTCGGGTCAGCAGCCGAGCACCGCAACCGCTACACCACCATGGCATACTTTTTGTTTAATAAGAGAACTTAAGGCACTAGAGTGATAGCAGGTCCTTTATACTCATTGTGTTTACAACGCCAAACCGAGTCTGTGAAGTTTGCAGATGGAATGGAAGGATGAAGAACAGGTTGACTGCGGCTGTACTTTATAAAATTTGCGGTAATATTTCCATAATGTTATCACACACTACTGTGTTGTCGCGGCATAGGGCGACCCAGCTTACACAATCTTTTTGGGCAGCTTCTTCCTTATTTCAGACAACAGTTTTGAAAAGCGAAATATTTCTCGGTTTATAAAACATCATGCCTCTCTCTCTCTATATATATATAGAGAGAGAGAGAGAGTGCGCGAAGCTCCCCCCCCCACTCGCGATTGAGTTCGTACGCTACTGATGGCCAGCATCCGATAGCTCGTCCGTCACGATGTAGCAAACAAGTTTTCTGTCCACAAGCGGACCACAGCTGAAAGCCCTTCATCTTCAACAGCCGCCATGTTTGTGTTTAGTGACATTGCGCGCGGATTGCATCAAGCTAGAACGAAGCTGCTGAGTGCCGAATCCACATGTGGACAAAAGCGTGCTCACTGACTGATATGTACTAATAATTGTTGCGGTTTATCGTCGCAAGGCAGCGGTATGATTATGAGGGACGCCGTAGTGGAGGGCTCTGGAAATTTCGACCACCTGGGGTTCTTTATTGCACCTAAATGTAAGTACACTGGCATCGAGCATTTTCGCCTCAATCGAAGATTCGGCTACCCTATGAACATAGCGTTGCGGAGAGCACCACCTCGTTTAAGATATTTATGGATACTCCTATCGCTTTTCGGCTCGGTACTTTTGCGGCGCTTCGCGGTTCGTCCAAGTGAGCCGGGTTGCGGCCAAATGTGGCCGAGTTAACGCGAGTTGGATGCCAATAAACAATGCCTATGCTTGCCGGGAACAGGAAGCGCGTCCGAATTTTCAGATTTTTTCGAAGCGAATGAAAAAGGGTGGAATTAAGGAGCTCATAGTGTAATATTATTTCCTCTTAATTGTGATGGTCCCTGCGCATCGTCCCTGCGCATGCATAGAGCATGCGCAGGGGCGATGAAAAGCGTGAACAGCGCGGCGTACTGCTTTCACCTTGCTCTGACATTGGTGAGAATACAAAATTCACCCGCGATTACGATACTGCCTAATGCGAATTCTGAGCGCAGCTTGCTTCTGGGGCAACGCCAAGTGTGTCTGAATTTTTAGCTATCTGCAGCTGTAGCAACGTAACATTCGTTACATATCGCCACAGAGGCTGCCATCGCTCGAGTGTTACGCACACCACTTTGTACATTTCAGGCGTGGCAAACCAAGCGAAACGCCGATAGTGCTCGAGTGCTACGCAGGCCACTGTGTACATTGTAGCATAGAGTTTCCTAAAATAAATAGACGGGACTCTGGCGCTGCGATCGTTCAGCCACCATGGGAATGATGGGTAGCACACGGGTTTGCCTAATCTTCGTGCTTACGGCTTCGAACGCACTTCTGTCTTTGTTTATTGCTGTGTTTCTGCGTTCGTTTCAGATAAAAGAATGGACCGTTGTGAATTTCGTGACCAGGTTTCAATTGGTGAGCCTGAAAAGGTTAAAGTGATGAAGTGGAACTGCTTACTTTTTTGCTGAACTTCATCTTGCGACAAAGTGGATGTAGGCGACGTGGAGCCAAACGGAGCCGAAAGAACGAAGCTTAGACAAATCTGTGTACTACCCATCATTCCCATGCTGGCTGAAGCGCCATGCATTGCAGCTGCCATAGACACTAGCGCCAGAGTTCCCTGTAGTGTATCTATAGGAAACTCTATGCATTGTAGGCGTCGCGAACCAAGCCAAACGCCGACAGCGCCGTTACGAAAAGCGAAGCCAGCTGCTGTGCACCTGCCAGCCCTGCATGCGCACCAGCTCCGACCGAGGAGCCAGCGTGCGTGACGAAGGAAGAAAATGAGGTTAGAGGTCAGTGGATCGTGATATTGAGAGATACCTCGCTCGCTCTCTTTCGTTTTCGTTCACTCTATCGGTTGCGCCGAAGACGCCAGCCAATGACGACGACGCTCACTGCAGGAACGGGCGCCCAAGAGCTGCGCTATAAAAGATGCTACAATGGCTCTTGTATGTATCGTGGATGACTCTAGTGACTTTTTATTACCATCCAGGCTACAAGAGCTTGAAGATAAATGCGAAACAGCGGAGAATTTAGAGACCGCACTGGTCGCGTTTCTTTCCATCCCCACTGTACGAACATATCAACGTTATCACTGGTACTGGCGTAAGTTACAGAATGTACTGATCTGCAAGCGTCTTGAATGCACTCTCAGTACAACATTAGCGTAAATTATGCAATGTTTCTGTAGATTAAGGCATGGCCTGCGCCGAGCGGTACCAGGGGTAAGTAATCAAGGTGGACGATTGGGCGAGTTGGTGATTCATGATCGACGTATGTAACCGCGCGGTAGTAAACACGGACGACAAGAAGATACAAGGACAAGCGCTTGTCCTTGCGCTTGTCCTTGTATCTTCTTGTCGTCCGTGTTTACTACCGCGCGGTTACATACGTCGACCAGGGGTAAGAATTTTTTAGACGTTGAAGTCCACGGTCGCCATGAAGAACAAAAATGCGTGCCAGCAGTGTCGCAGGCGTTTCTTTTGACGTCGTCGCATCAGGTACACTCCTGTATTGCTGTAATGTGCCATGATTATACTGATTTTACAATGTTCTGTAACGTGTCACGCCACACAGTGTTAATGATGTGCTGAGACCAGTCATGGGCACGTTACCAGTAAAAAGTTCAAGAGTTACAGATACAGTTACCTAAGCCAAAAAAGTTACTATGTTACAATCACAGTTACCAATTTTCCAAAAGTAGCCTGTGAAAGTTACAGTTACCGTGAAAAAATAACGCCGTTACTTTTCCGTTACTGTATAGAATACTTGATTACATTCGAAAATTTATTAATTATTAACGTACGAAGTAGAATGGGGAGTGCGTAACGAGTGAAGATGACGTCCAATTGAGTCTATTAAGGCGAAAGCCTGTAAAATCTCATGCTTACGTCCCTCCGTCCGTGCCCAGTCATGATAGAGATCCACAATTGCGTCGCCTATTTCATTTCCGAAACTTGAACGTCCTAGTAAATTTCGCTCGGTATTCTAACATCGCTGCTCGGCCAAACATAATATTAACAGTAACGACGATCCTTTAATTGCACTCTTAAAAAATGTTACCAAAAAGATTGTAACCACTAGCAAATAATAACAGCAGCTGTTAATAGCTTTCTTGGACCATTACTAACTTTTAACTGACTTGTTGCTACCATTAGCAGACATAACAACTTGTAATGGTTACTACCTCTTGCGTAACGTTACTAGCACTTTGCCATGGACCTGTTAAACGAACTTCTTGCACGATCCTTAGACATTATTATTACGAGCTTTTTTCAACCTATTTACTACCGTATGGATCTATTCAAGTTCACTGAGGCGATACGGGTAAGCTTAGTACCCTGTCTTGGGTATTGTTATGCCTTAACATGTTTGATTAAAAGTCCTACTACGCTACTGGCGCACGTCCACCTAATAAAATTGTACGCAATATAAATACCTTCGCGCATTGTAAACTATTCATTCTCAAGTCTAGCTGCTCACCGGCCCCATCTGCGTTCCCCAGAGGTACGGGTACATGTACTGTTGGAACCGCTCATTAATTATACGTGTCGTGTAGACTTGTGTGTGTGTGCTGGTTTCATTCTTGACATCCTGCGCGTAATTACCCAATGATTAAATCACTATGTTGATGCTCGGGAATTTGACCATATAAAAACAGGTGATTCGTCAGGCGAAATAATCGCGGTTACTACGTTTTTTTTGTGGGTATAGTAAAAGTTCCTACCTATGTTTTACTAGTTAGGAACGAGTAGGGCTGTAACCATTACTAATTGATTCTGTAACGGCGAGGGTAGTAACGGTTACTAACCTCCCCATAACTAAATGAACTTACCAAGAGGGTTGTAACATTAGTGACAATAGTTAGTAAACCGAAGTTAGCAAGTACTGCAACCTTTTTCTTAAGAGTGTAATAATATGCCTAGTGCGTATATACGCCGAAAAACAGTACTTGCGGTTTGAGCGGAAACCAGCTAGCGCGACTGTCTTTCACAGGAGATGGGCAGGGGCGACGGCAAGCGATTCCACGGCAAGCGGTTCGGAGAAGCGCCCCAAGAATGTGGATTCCCCAGATACCAAACGTTATGCCTAGCGCTACACATGCAAAAAAAAGAAACCCCAGAGACATGGCATAGTCACCCGAATGGACATAGGCTTTCCAAACACACTTTTCAATTTACAAAGTGTCCTTCAGTATTTTTTGCTGGTGCATTTGTGGTTTATTACCAAGAAAAAACACCTGCGTGCTCCTCAAAACAATAAAATAAATGCAGGAACGCATGCCCGTTAAAGTTGCGGAAAGAGCGCGTCTCGTCTGGCCTCGCCGTGTCATCTATTAGGGGCGAAGCTCCTTAAGGCGGCACCCGTTCGTCCCTCGTAGTCGTAGTCGTAGTAGTAGTAGTGCGTAACCAGTCGTAACGCTAGTAGCAGATCTTGACCTCCAAGGTGGTGCCGGTGGGAGATTTTTCCTGTGCGTTGTTGAACAATAAAAAATTATCAGCGTGCGCCTTAACTAAAAGCCGAATTCTTCTGTCTCTCATTCCCCATTAGCAGCCATTGGCATGTTCCAGTAGGAAACGTTAGTAGAAGTAGAAGTGTAAGTGTTAGCTAAAAGCCGAATTCTTCTGTCTCTCATTCCCATTAGCAGGCATTGTTTACCTCCAAGGTAGTGCCTGGTGAGATTTCTCCTGTGCGTGATTAAACAATAAAAGTTTTGTTCAAAACGCCGTTGATTGATGAAATAAACCAACGAAAGACGCCAGATGTTTTCTAAAAGCAAAACGAAAGAACGCCAGATGTTTCTAAAGCAAAACGAAAAGACGCCAGCTGCTTAACGAAAGACGCCAGATGTTTTCTAAAGCAATGATTTTCTAAACAATGAAAATTCACAGCGTACATGTAAAATTAAAGTGAGCTGCAAGTCGTCATAACTCATCGAACCTTTAGTATAAACGCGCCCGATCTCACGTCGGTGATGATGTACTGGGCAGAATTCACGGAAGATTCACGGTTTACCGATGAACCTCCGCAGCTTCGCCCACTCATCATCATTCACTCCGTGGATATGCTGTGATTTTTTATGTGTGATTGCCGTCGTCATAGCAACGGACGGCTCGATCAGACGCGCCGCTCAAGCATCAGGCGTAAGCGCTGGTCCACGAAGCGTCTGGTTTCGACGAGATCACCGACAGACGCGTGAAGTTGCGAGCGGTTTTTTTCTCCGTCTGTCTGCGCGTGTGGATGTTTGTGTGCGTCATACATATGCTTTGTTATTGAGTGCTTACGGATGCGTTTACTTATTCATGGCAGCTGGTTATATCTTGTGGTAGCAGAAGGGTGAAAAATAGAAAGGAAGGTATATAGAAACAAGTGGAAGGACAGGGAGGTTAGGCAGTTCTTTGACCGGCTGGCTACCCTGCGCAGGGGAAGGGGGTAAGGCGAATACAGGATGATGGAGAAGAGCTATTACAATTAAATTAAATTAAATTAAATTTTATCTAAGATGAATTGGTCCTCATAAACATGACGGCATCCTATTGTGATAGCGAAAAATTGTTATAACTTGCCGCCCGCAGGGATCTCTTCGTCCACTATTCATTCTTCACATTTACATTACAATTACTTGTCATAACATACCCCATACCTTAATTGTAATAACATCCCCCATACTTCCCTGGTATCATTGTTTGTTAGTTCTCATTAATTTTGTGTCTAACAAAGAAAACGCGCCCTTAAATATACATTTCTTTCGTTCGTGCATATGGGTAGTATTGCATTACTGAATTTGCAGCAAAAAGTGAAACTGAAGTCGAAAGCAGCCAGTCATTGCGCTATAGATGTTGTCTCAACAGGAACAAAAGTCTCGTACCGGTTGGCGGACGTTTCGATGGTTGGACCAATATTCGTGAAAGGCGCCTTATCATCGTAAACATTTTAGGCTTGCAAGGGCTGGTCATGCACGTGTCTGAAGAACATAGATCCACCTATGAAAACATCGACTAGACTGTCTGAGGCCCTTATTCCTGTCCAGAAAATGCTTCTATCATATTGTGTTTCCATCCATTAGTTCCCCCACGTACAGCACTCACGGATTGAAACAGGGCAATTTAAGGCTAACTAACGCACATACTTTTCATTCCACCGGCTACAGTTCGTACCGGGTCATACCAGCGGAATTTCGATTCTAACGCCTAGATCAGAGCCAACAATATCTTTATAGACAGATTTGTCCTGCCATGCCGTGGTTATCTCGAGCGATTGCTTATTGTAGCGATAAGCTTGTTGAAAAAGGTAAACGTTCGTCATGCTGCGCATGGAAACACTAAAGATGCACAAGAGCCACGAAGACGAAAAGTCGTAGTAATTCCATATGGGTATCAGATCTCGCACCTCTTAGAGAAAATCGGCGAGAAATCAGAGGTGACGGTTCTGTATTGCGCTCCCAATAAGCTGTGGAAGTTATGTAAGCAAGTCTGTCCTGTCAATAAGAAAGAAGGCTGCAATATTAGGCATAGGTATCCGATGGCTGAATGTAGTAAACACTTGGTCTATGACATACCCCTTTCATGCAGTGCGGTCTACGTGGGACAAACAGGAAGATGTCTCAACGTGCGTCTGCTAGAGCACCGTCAAAACACAGAAAAAGGTAGAGGTGGCTTTCTGGCGCAGTATTGTTGTGAGTGCGGCTGCACTCCTATCTTTGGTGCCACTACTGTTGTCGCTTAAACGGCATGTGAGAAAAGAAAAGGCTCATTATTGAAGCTGCCGCAATTGAAGAAAAGAAAGAGCGATTACTAACCCTTCAATTGTGCTATATTCCCCAAGTAATCATTCTGGCGGGGAGCGAACTCTCATTCACGCATTTCTTAACATTGAGTGAAATAAATTATTACGTGTTATCATTGCCAAAAGAAGTTTTCGGCAGCATGTATACTCGCGCATGTGCAATTCTGTTTGTATATATACATGCGTGTTCCATCGAAATAAAATTCACTTGTAAGTAAGCGGTTGTCTTCGTATCTCTCCTTCGTCCGTGTGCCAGAGGGCGCTACAAGTTCCTGTTGAATATTATGACACCAGTCGTTATTCTAAAAAAAGAAATTGATATCGCGCTTGAATCAGTGAGTATCGTACTTAGGATTTCTTCGCTATAGATTCCGCACCGCAGGCAAATAAAGGGGCAGTGCACATCATTACGTTGGGAACACGTCTAGAAAACCTAAAATTGGTTGGCCACGCTGGTGAAGCGGTTACGGTGCTCGGCTGCTGACCCGAAGGTCGCGGTTTCATTCCCGGCAGCGGCAGTCGCATTTTGATGGAGGCGGAATGCTAGAGGGCCGTGTACTGTGCGATGTCGGTGCGCGTTACAGAACACCAGATGGTCGAAATTTCTGAGCCCTCCACTACGGCATCCCCCATAATTATATCGTCGTTTTGGGATATAAAGCTCCAGATATTATTAAAACCTGAAATTGCTGCCTGGCACAAATGTGGCCAACATTTCAAACACAATGTTATGCCTTTCCGAGGGAGCCGAGCTTCCCGCGAATGTTAGTTACGCACTTCAACGCAGTTATCTTAGCGTCACTGACTATGACACGCAACTTCTGTGAAGCTTCTAATCCGATGCGCTCAATGCCGCCAGTAGAATTGCGCCGCGAAGCAAAACCGAAAAAAAACACGTGGGGCTCGTGACGTGAAAAATAGTACGGAGGCTGCGTTGTCTACGAGAAGCCGCGAAAAAGAAACTCCGCTTGCGGACTCTTGCCGAGGCGAAGACACGGAGTGCCTGAGTTGTCAGTGGAGTTCGTCTTGTGGAAATGCGGTAACAGAACAGTAAGAAATCATGCAACTCCTCCTATAATCAACTCATTTACGAATTATTTTGCTTATAACTTACCTTTTTGCCATCTTCACCTTAAGGTGGAATTCAGGATTCGAAGGAACCTCACGCAAGAACATACGTTTTCCTCACGGTAAACAGACATTGATCACAGGGAACAATAACAAATACGTTTCGACACCCTTACAGCTTGTTTGCATAAGCAACAGAAAACCTTCAGAATGTATTAAAAATTTTCAATAAGGCTTTTCCAAACCAAACCAATGGATCCTGGTGAGAGGCCTTTTAACGTACGGAGCTGTTAAAGCTTTTCGTTGCGCCGTGCAGTGCGAATAGAAATCAACCGGCACGCGCTCTCGTCGTCCTCTTCTTCATCTTCTGCTTAGCTCGCACAACACGTGCGCCGATTTGTCCGGCCGCGGAACGCAGTCACTATGATCGGCGAGCATGTTACGGGACCAAAAAATTACGTAACATCGCGTAACTAGTAGTCACACGACAAAATCATGTAACAAGTCACGTGACAAAAAGTCCCGTAAATCTAGTCCTATAGCTAAAATACGTAACATTTCGTAACAAGCAGTCACTTGAGTAAGATCACGTAAGATGTAGTCACGTGTTTAAATCACCTAACATGATGTAATAACAAGCCACGGGATTGAATTCAAGTATTATTTCGTAAGTAGTGACCTCGCTGAAATCACAAAAGAGCACATAACAATTACTCACGTGATTAAAAATACCGTAACAACAAGTAACATCCAGTCGCGTCTCTAAAATCACGCTACATCTAGTCCGGTGACCAAAAACCACGTAACATCTAATAACGTGAGCAAAACCCCGTAACATTACAAAACAGCCAGTCAGACATATGTTCCACCAAAAAATATGTAAAAAGTGGTCACGTGACTAAAAGCACGGTAACATAACGCAACAACTAGTCACGTGACTAAGATCACATAACTAATCACGGGACATGTTCCCGCTAATACCGCGTAACATCAACTCACGTGGCACGTTTAAAAACCACGTAACAGCTATAGTCACGTGACTAAAATCACTTTGCATCGCGTAACGAATTCATGCGACTAAAAATCACGTAAGATTACGTGAAAGCTAGTCAAATGACTGAAATTACGTAACAAACGTCACGTAACAGCTACTAACGTGACTAAAATAGCAATTACCGGTCTCGTGATATGTTCCCGCCAAGAACCACATAACAACTAGTCACGTGATTAAAATCATAAGATCACGTAACAGCTAGTATTTGAAAGGTTCCCGGCAATAATGCGTAACAGGTGCGTACGTAGTGTGGGGAACCGGCCGAAGAAAAACGAGAAACGAAAGGGGCGCTTGTCTTATGTAGTTCTTTTTTGTCATCCGTTTCTTTCGTGCTGTTTATTAGTATGAACTGGCCGATACTGCAGTAGGACAGCCAAGCCTAACCATTGTTAGTACTAATAGCAAAAACTTAGCAAGTCTAGCAAAAGCTTGAGATCACTAGCAGAGCTTAAAGAAAGATAGTTCGAACGCTTTTTTTTGTTTGTACTGGCCGCGACGACGCGGTTTCAATGTACGACTTCGAACAAATCTGCATACCAGCATATATCCACTGTGGCAACGAGGTGGGTTTCTGGGTCGTGTGTGCAACAGTCTATTCGCGTTTATTGTACTTTCAGAAAAACTGAGAAGAAACGCGAGATTGGGCTATGTAGCGTGCCAAGTGCTTAAGAAAATAAATTGTTTGCAGCGCATTTTATTGTGAGCTTGAGAAACGAAAGGAATGCGGTTCAAACTAAATCCCCTTAAATAAAATGCTTTAAAGAATGATATTACTGAAAATTAATCAGTTTTTCAACAAGTGCATGCCTTTACTTATGCCGCTTATTCAGCTCTATAAAACGAAGTCTCTGGCAGCGGCTATAACACGTGGCTTGGCGCTTTCACCCAATTGTGCATTATCGTGGATTTGTAAAATGACGCCAATAAAATTAGGAAAGTCAATCCCGAGCATGCATTTTCTGCAACGACGCGACCATCGTAATTTAAGATGGTAGTATTTCTCAGAACTAGCTTCGGCGATTCAGAACACTAGAGCGACTCAAGGCATTCTCGCCAACTTTAAAACAGGGGAGGCCAATGGCAGTACGATCGGATGAAAAATACTGAAGAGGCCGGAGACGAGAGGAAGGGCAGGACGCCCTTTCCAGACTCCGTCGTCTCGATGAAGGAACAAAGCACTGTGATACAAAATTGCCGATTCATTGTTGGGCACTCGGACGCTCGTCGTATGCATTGTCGTTACCAGTCGGCGGTTGCCGGTTCGCGCTCGGTGGTGAAAGCCGATATTCTCGTCTGTCTTCGTGGGCGCTACGATGTCGGCAAGATCGCGCTAATTTGGAATCTTCAACGTCTGTACGCCACGTGGTGTGAAAAACGGTGAACTAAAAGCGATGTCCCGAATCGCTGGTTATGTAATTGTTACGAAACGATATAAAACACCTAGAAGCACGAACCCTTTATACTAGTCGGCGACTTCAAGGTACACATTATGTACCTTTGGACCGAGCTTCGTCCTCGACCCCGATGTCACTTTATGCCACTCAATTTACATTATATGGGGCGATGCTCGATTAGCATATGCGAGACACAAAAGATGTTTGAACAGTACACTAATACCAATCATAATTGTGACAGAACAAAATAAAACTCCTACAAGCACAAACCATTTATAGTAGTCGGGGACGACAACGTATAGTATAATAATTGCTGGGGTTTAACGTCCCAAAATCACGATATGATTCGGAAATTTCGACCACCTGGGGTTCTTTACCTTGCACCTAAATCTAAGTCCTCTCACGCACTGAGTATACGCGAATGATGCTTGGCGTACATCGGTCACCTGGCCCCACACTCGCAAGTCTACTCCTACGTGAAAGCACTTCCTCGTCGCTCAGCGCCTTAAAGGGGTGGTGCCATCAAATTTCGAGGCTATAAGAAGCCTGTTGTGGGTTTCTTCAGTACGCAAGGACACTCCACACGAAGGCTCCGACACAGGAAACGTTTCTAATATATTTTAATTCACTTCCAAACGGTACATAAATGCCCATTCTCCCGACCGAGACATCGCTAGCGCGCCAAAACTTACGTAACTCTATAGGAGGGGAAACAAAAGTTGTAGTGAGGTCACACGAGATCTGCTGTAGTGATGTGAAGGACCTCTGGACCTCCGCCACCTCTGCAACGTACGTACCGGCAAAGCATCGGTTGCTGCATCACTCGCCGAGCTTCGATTGCTTCCTGGCTAAGTGCATCACAGCCTTGTGTGGTCACGTGACCAAGCCGCCTACACTGCTATCTCATTGCCCAACCTCAGCGCCCATGAACCGAAACCGAAAGTTGTCCATATAAAAAGGCAATATTAAATTATTTACCGAGAATACATGAATCTTGGTGCATGTATCACGCTTCCTGGCGCTATAGGAAACTCTTGCAGCAAAGAATGCACAAGCCACAAATTTGGTGGCACCACCCCTTTAAGGCGCCAAACGCTCGGCGTAATTGACTTTAGCCAAAGCCACGGTACCAAGCAAATCATCTCCGAGGTCAACGGCGGGCGGCAACTTAGACTGAAGTTTTAAACAGCGGAGACGTTCAAGCTTGGAGTAGCGCCCTTTGTCACCGCGCAAAACTGGCGAATCGGAAGAGAGAGCGGCTAAGAGAGAAGGAAAGCTGAGTAGAGCCAACACCGTACAACTACGTATTGCAACGGTATGAGAGGTGGAAGAGAGTAAATGCATAGTAAAGCATAGTGTAGTATAGCAAGGTGGTGGGAAAGCGAAGTGTGGACGAAGAGAGAGAATAGTGGTGGGAAGAGGGTTGCATAGTATAGCATATCAAATGGTGGGAAAGCAAGGCGTTGGACTGGGCAACTTGGTACATAGTCACAAAGGATAAAAACCAGCGGAAAACACACGACACAGCGAAAAGAAGTCGACGGTACAAGCTGGCAATTACAACTAAAAAGAAAACCGTGCACGAAAGGCTTATTATTTAAACCCACCGGTAACCACTCTGCGCATATGTGAGCAACCATGCTTCGCCTAAGGAGACTAATAAACGAAAAACCTAGCTAGCAATAGTAGCGTTCACAAAGATCATCTCTTTGTAAGATAGACGCACTGACGTGCCACTGACACAGTCATTACCCCGTTTCTTTATGTAAAAAGCCTCTAAAATTTCCCGTTCGTTCTTTGTGCCACCCCTGCCCAAAACATTAGTGCTTTCAAAAGCCGGAGCGCACCCGCACTGCCTGCAGTAGCTCGGCAGATAAGCGCCGTCACTTATGGGGAGGGAGGCCCTGTGTTCCATGAAGCGATCGTTAATATTATTAACGGCCAGTTTGGCCGATATATGCTTTGCCGTACGATAAAGGGAGGTGATAGATCACACGTGTGGCGCAAAGCACAAACTTCGAAGCATGGTTTGTGCCACATGTAGCCCTTCGCTGCGCTTCACCGGCACTCCGATATAAACTTTCTGACTACAATTCAGCATTGGTTCCTTTAATTGCTGCGGCAAGGCTTTGGGAAAGCGTTTATAACCTTTATTCATTGTTATGCAATCACGTAAGAAAAAACGCAGAAAGCGGTGTCCCTTCAGGTTCACAAAATTGATTGTGGTGCAGTACTTTGGACTCACTGTTAGTCAGCTTCCAATGTTCTCATTTTCTGTTATCGGTTGTAGAAAGGATGAGTAACCGAATAGAATTGGAAGGGGGAAATCGATACCGTAGTAGTCTGATAATTGTGCCGTAGAGTACAGCATTTTCTATAGAGGAACATTAGTTTGTCGAAGCTTCTTTTTCTTTCCCTTATTGAAGACATTAATAGACACTACATTTCTTGCAGGCATTCTCGCCACTGCTTCACTCAACGAAAATAACAGTGAAGTCGCCCACCCAAGAGTTCGTAAGTTAAACATTTTACACATAACGGAAACAAATATGGGGGCAAACAAACAACTGCGGTCAACTCATGACGGCCAGTGCAAACGGAACACGGACGAGAAAAAGAAACGACGACACAGGCGCTGTCTAACAACTGGGTGCGTATTAGAAATAAACACCAAGGACATATATGGGTAAGAAAGAATAAAAATGTCACAGTTTCACCGCAAATGCGAAGCAATGAATGCGATAGCAAGAAAAGTGGCCCGTGATGGACGCGCTGCGACACATCTGCCTCCCGGCACCAACTACCGCGCGAGCAGACAGCGGAAGGTACCAGGTTCTCCCTGCGCAAATATTAGAAGAAGCGAGCGAGCTGGCCGATGACTTTTAAATGCGCTCGTTGCGCTCCTCGCGCCATCTCGCTGGTAATGAAAAAACGCTTATAAGCGTCTGCCGTCTCTGAGTCCTGCCAGCGGTAAAGGGTGTGTATATAACGCTCACCGTTAGATATCTGAAGGATTTGCACTTTGTGGCGTAGTGGTTAGCGCCACGCGCTACGGATCGAGAGGTCTCTGGTTCGATTCCGCACTTCGGAAGCATTTTTCTGAATTATTTTCTTTGGGACTTTTATACATATATACATATACGGTGCTCGACGGCGGCGGCAAAAAACAGCCGAGACTGCCCATATAATAGCTATCGCAATAAAACGATATCGTGACCCCCCCCCCCGTCCACTAAAGATAACCAACAACTATAGCAATATTATCATGCAAAGAATATCAGAACTGCGTTAGTTTCAGGAAAAAGCCACTTCATGATCAATCAGAGCAATAGACGGGCAGCTTACGCACGGGTCTTCCTTTTTTATCATTTCGAACGCCTATGCGTTTTCCCGGGTACGCTGGCTCTTGTCCCTAGTCCCCACAAATGTCTTACTCAACCGAGGTGCGCAGCCGCACTTTCTGCAATGCAGGGCAAGGTGTGAACATGGCGCGTTCTTCAAAGAACCAGCATGCTCTCTCAAACGGACGTTGAGACACCTCCCGGTTTGTCCCATATAGCAACTTGCAGATGACAAGGCTATGGTGTGTACAACGCTGCAGGCGCAGTAAACGTACCGTGTAGAGTGTCTCAAGAAACCCTGACCGTCAGAAGAAGCCGCCCCTCTTTTTTGCACCCTTCTGCCAATGGAGGCGCACACACTTCCCAGTTTCTGCCGGCACGGAAGACGACATTGACGTCGTAAAGACCGGGTAACTTCTTTAGGCTGTTGAAAACAGAGAGCAAATATGGAATGACAGCCATCTTGCTACGCCTTTCCGGGGGCAACGCCGTTGCACCCACACCATTCTTTTGCTACTGCTTCAAGCGGTGCAACAATCGCTGCGAAATAGACCCAGGAGCCAAGCACATGAAACGGGCCGCTTCTAATCTCTCCACCTGACGATTCAAGCTTTCGCGCATAGTATGCGCACAGGACTTCTTAACAGCTGTTGAAAGACACGCCATCGCCAACCCTTTGCCAACCCAGACACGCCATTGACAACCGGAAGCGCTAACGGCGTCGCGCATTTCCCACATGGGTGCTATTCTGAACATGGTCAAATTCTGCCATGTTCCCTGATTTGATTGGTCACGCGATGCCGTTCGTGATAAGGCGGTGCAATAGCTCTACGACAGGATTTTGAGATGACTTAACGTGATAAAAATTATTAATTTTTTCCAAAGAAGCGCTTCGCCGTACTCTACCATGTAGAAATAAAGGTTTGCGCTGAAGAACGAAAGCGAAACATGATACTAGGCGTTACGTACGGTCAACTTGAGGTTTGTGGAATCTACTGCACGCTTGACGAAGAACCGCCATGGCTGCAACACGATTGGACATTAAACCGATGCTGGTCATTGCGTCACAGGACCTCACTTTTTCTAGCATCAATTTGACGTTGCGTGACGTTGCGTCCCGCCAAATGTGCTGCATAAAATGTGGAAACGACGATGTACCCGCAATTGGCCGTCATAATGTTGTAAGCTGAGTTGTTTTTTCGATGTGCCGCCTCACATAAGTATGTGTAGATGTAATTCCGTGAGTTACTTTACAAGCATGTTGTCGGTTAGTAATATTATAAAGTGTTATATATGTGGCTTGCTTGTAAAAATAAAAGGTTGTTATTTAATTTGGCTTGTTCGAAGTTGTAGTTCTCGCAGCAAGAGAACGCTAGATAAGCGAAGAAAAATGGCGCTGCCCTTCATCGTGTAGTGGTGTAGTGGCATCGTGTGTGGTGTAGAGCTGCAGGAACACAAAAAATTCCGCGACTACTGCGATGCTTTTGCGATGACCGATAAATTGTTTAACCTGCTGTACCGGCTGACGAAGGACATTGTGCGGTGGCTGTGCTGGGAGCTTCTCCAGGACCTGGAGAGGCGGTGTGCGGGCAGGAGAGCAGCCCCGACCGTTGTTATTGTTTTTGTCAAGCTGCAAGTGTTTTGCGCCCTTCGCTTCTTCGCCGTAGGTTGTGGCGAAGAAGGGCGCGATTGCAAACAACGAGGACGTGGCGCCGAGCCAGTCCTGTGTGGGTCTCACGATTCATGCTGTCGTGGAAGTGATCGTCACGCGCCTCGACAATGAGTGAATCGCCCTCCCTGCCAAAAGGAAGGCTTTGTCCACATGGATGCAAGATTTGAAGGCTGCGTCGAGGCCGTCGACGACACGTTTGTGTGCATAACTGCGCCTTATGAAAAGGACGACGGCAACAAGGTTGCCTACTTTTAGCGCAAGAACTTTTACGCCCTCAGCGTCACGGTGGTGAGAACAAATTTCATCTTATTTAATCTCGCGCGTGCCGTGAGTAGAATGCAAAGAAGGAACGTGAAAGACAGCTTTTGGCCACTCTCCAATATTTTAACGATATTTCCCGTGGCTCGAACTGCAGTGATAGAGAAGAACGCAGTAGTCCGGAAACAGAGTATCCGTCACTATTTAGTTTCGGCAGGGGTGAATTGACGACACCATAAAAAGTTCATCGAGCTTCATAATTGATCGTGGTAGCTGTCTTGCTTTTATGAAAAGTAATGCATGAAAGGAAATAGAATGCACTGATCGCGCTCTAGTTTCGCAAACAGTAATATGCAGGCATGCAGAACTGCCACATTTGAAATGAAAGCTAAAGCTATAGAGCCTGCGCTTCGTAAGCAACTCGAGAGAAATAAGTGCGTTGCACCACACAGTTAAGTTGCCCTGCATGTAGCGGGTTGTATTGCTGTTGCCGACTTCCTTCCAATGCAAACAACACTCTGCAGGTATGTGACCAACCATGCCGATCACTAACCTCGCACCCGGGGGCTGTGCACGACGCCTTCATGTAGAGGACATCCACCGAGAGCCAGGAATCGAGTAGTGGTCTCCGTAGTCAGGGTGATGAATAGCTGCTTGGTATGCAAGCGTGAGGAACGCTTGTGTGCTGTCATAGTGTAGCAAAGACATTCTTCATGGTATTTGTATTACACGCTGCATGGTTCTTCACTACTCGAGTCTCTTCTCCCAAATGTCTGCTCCATATGTTATTACTAGCAGCATACCTTGGTCTAACACAGTGACATAGGTCTGAGGCTGCGTTAATAAAAACAATACTTCAAATGCAACTGTCCTACATGTTGCACATTCATAACAACAATTATGTATAAAAAGGACAACTTGTATGTAAAAAATACAAATAGGCGAGCACAGCCTAGTGCTACATAGCAATAAAGTAAGTCAACTCACACCTCAAAGGTATTTAAGTCATGGTTCATAAAAAGCACTAACAAACAACTCAAACGATTGCAAAAGAAACCTGCAGTCACTTTATATTGACGGCCTAAGCAAGAAAAAACTAAGGGAAACCAAGCCTTGAGTGTACTGACCGTCTGCAGCTGCCGCCCGCACATCAGTCCAAAACAACCGAAGGAGGCAAGCACGACACCGCTACTACCAAAGAAGACGCGCCTTCTGTCACTCGCCCCACCTGGTCTATCAAAGAAGTTAGAGGTTGCAGTTCAGTATATTCTTTGTCATTCTCTCTGACGAAGGAAATGAGTTGATTCCAAACCGTGTGGAAATGAATCCATTTTTTCGTTGAAGCCTTTCAAAAGTCGTAATTAGGAAACCTAACCAAACAAGCAATTCTGTCAATATGTCTAGCTGTAAAAAAAAGAAAAGCAGTGAATATCAGTGATACGATGTCTTCGAACGAGTTAAAAGAAGTGAGAAAGGAATAGTACATATATGTTCATTATGCTAAGTGGAACTGTACTCCGCAAGTGATAGTGCATACCCGCTGCAACCTTGGCTGCTAAACCTCATCCGTGGAGCACATACTGCAGGATCCTTTGCTGTCCGATTCAACCGCACCCACTCGTCACTGCGGTGCGTCGTATAATCGTTCATCGGAGTCCTCAAGATCCGCTTTCGGTGCCTGCAGAGGTACAGAGCACTCTACTATGGCCCACTCTTCACGTCAAATATCATCGCAGTTTGCGTGGTGCTTTACAGCCTCGGTGTTCGGCCGCAGATGTCTGAGCCAGATGACATCCCTTGCACTGAACAACTCGAATGAGAAGATGTGTACCTTTACAACAACAATAGCGACGATCTAGCAACAGTAGACATGTACCAGGTTGGTAGGGAAAGGCGAGATCACGCACTGCAGTGGTTCACAGCTGGGTACCGCTCGATGTAATGGAGTTGTGCACAGAAACATGAAACACAAGAAGCTCTTTTTTCTCATGGCAAAGCAGCCACTGTCATTGTGTTTGATCCTATACCTATCTCCTGTACTTGTGTTCTTGCACGAATTGTATTCTGACAAAAGCTTCATTGTGTTCGTTAATTAAAAGCATGCTAATTGTACCAGGCAGTTAGGCAAAAGTGGGCTCAGCTTCTGCCACCAATCATACTAAGACTAGTTGGTTGAGACCTTAATAACTCTGTAAGCAGCCTGTGTTATTTTTCAGCATTGCATGCAAACTTTAATGCCATTTCAGAGCATTGGTTTCAGCAGTTTATTCACAATGAGAACCCAGTGAAAGACACTTCACATCATGTATTCGCTATACGAGTCTGGCAGGTGCTGTACAATAGCTGTATTCATGTAGTAGCCACTTGGACATGCAAGAGGAAAATCTTGCTCCGGGTGCTAATCAATGTGAACGCTTATAGTGCAGAAAACGAACCAGTACCGAAAGGGCAGAGCGCTGTGTTGCTCCTTGCTGTCCTGGTGTCTCTGGTGCACTATAGAAGTTTACATGCAAGAGTAATACGCGATATTTCAGATGTATTGTGAACCAATTCATCATCTTCTGTAATGATTTTCCTATTGCTTTGCAGAAATCTTGTTTTTTCATAGCTCTCGAGCAACCATATTATGGTTTGTCCTTGCAATAATAAAAAGTACTCAAGTTGTCTCATTGTTTACATTATTGTTTACAACAACAACAAAGGATGCCTGTAATATTGTGCCAGCCAGTTTTGAAACAAGGCCAATTAGAAAAATGACATCTCATGCACAGTTTGTGCACTTCTTAGTGCTGGCAGTCTAATGTTACACCAACTGCTTGAAATACTAGAATTCCTCTTCTTTATCTGTGCCCATTATGCACTTCTTATCCGTTTGTTGTAAACAACCCAGAAGTACGTTCCATCGTTAACCACTTCGGGGATGCAGCGTTTTTGTGATTGAGATTTGCCTAGACCATATCTTTCACATTCAATAGGAGATTTTCCTAATTCAGCGCCACCTGTCGGCAGCAACGAGAAGCATTTCTCAGCCGCCATTAGTAGGTCGCGCGCCGTCAGAGTACACGCGCGCGCGCTTCAGATTGAACGCTCGCGTGCGATCCTGTTTGCGCAAATAGTTGCCGTTTCCGATAGAACAGGATCAGCGCAATGCCTGCCCATTGCTGTGTACCGCAGTGCACGCAAAGAGGATTTCGAGACGAGGATGGGTCGAAGGTAAGCAGAAGCACGCTTGCCCGCGGCTTTGTTTACAATCGGTG
The DNA here is from genome assembly GCF_013339695.2 of Rhipicephalus sanguineus. Lineage (NCBI taxonomy): Eukaryota > Metazoa > Arthropoda > Arachnida > Ixodida > Ixodidae > Rhipicephalus > Rhipicephalus sanguineus. Next base: position 40,404,746 of record NC_051182.1, read on the forward strand.
CGCGGCTGATGCCTACCTTTTCTTGCAGGTCTCGTTTTCTTTCTTTTCCGAAGGATACGGACTGGAGGAAAAGGTGGATTATAGCTATTAAGCGTGACGAAGGCCCTTTCTTCACCGTGACGAAGTTCACAAAAGTTTGTTCAAGGCATTTTACTGAAGCAAACTACTTGCCAAACGTCGCTGGAAACCGTCGTTTCTTGAAGCAAGATGCCGTGCCCAGCATCTTCGCGTTTAGTGCTCCGAGGCCTTCACCAAGAAAAAAGCCAAGAAATCGAGAACCACTTAACCTCGTCAGCGCTACAGCGCCTTCCGAAGGCGGGCGATCGACTACCGCGGATGTGTGCGACGTAGACATCTGCTCTCCTACATCGGTAACGAGCAGCATCGATGGCGTGGTGTGTGGTTGTGCGTGCTCGCTAAAGATTTCCGACCTCACCGAACAACTCAACGTAATGACGGCGCGTGTCCGTGCATTAGAGTCGGAAGTAAAGAAAAAAGCCGAAGAAGTGGAGCTCACTAAAAGTTCGTTGTACAAAGCAGAGCGAGCGCTCGACATTGCAGCACAAGAGCGTAGCCAGCTGGAGAAGCGCGTGAGCCGAAAGTTTTCCGTTGAGTGCTTTCGGGATAGCCCTGTGTACGAAGACGTTTCGATCGAGGCGGTTTGGACGTAGCTTCCCACAGCAAACTTGTGACTTCGTTCATCGTTGTGCTTCGCTAACCTTTTTGAGGCGCTGTAGGCTTCCACTTTTTCTTCCGTAAGAGTCTCCGGAATAACTGAGAGACTTTGGGACCACGACATCACCACCAAAACAGTAAGCGAGACGCTGTAGTGTGGGCTCTCCGACACTGCCCATGCAACTGCCTGAAATGACGCCCTACTAATGGCGGACGGCAAAAAAATCAGTGTGGCCAGACTGAATTAGGAAAATCTCCTATTGATCGTGCATAACGTGAAGTCCTGAAACTTAACTCTTATTGCTTCTGCTTCTGTATATTTACATGATGGTAACTTTTATTTACAGTATTCATCACGCATCCTTAGCAAAACATATAGCACAATCTTAATGATCACGACAGTTCAGGAACATACTTCGCGAATCGGGGACGTTATAAATAGCACAAGTGGCTGTTGGGCTAGTTGATACATTATTTCAGATTAACTAGACACTGAACCGCCACTACAACAAAAAGGATAGAAGAAACAGAAGGGGCATTAATATTACGTGTAATGCTGTGCTGCTCCTTATCTCTATACTTTCGGCAGCGCTTCTGGACGCCGTGGGCCTTGGGAACGAAGCGCCGCCGCAGCCCAACACCGACTCGACGTGCATAATTGTAACGATGCAGGCGCCGTCCACCGAAACGTGCGTCGCCAAATCAAACTGTCCTCCGCCTGACCTCCTGCAATAAGCATGTGCATAGCTGAGACATCAGCACCACCCTAGTGAATCGCAAGCTTACCTGATTGCGCTGCGATTCCGCGCCTGGGGCTCGCGCGCTACATCCACCTTACTTCGCCGCCAGTCGGTTAAAAGGACATTAAAGAGAAACCAGAAGTTGAGCTTCGATGGTAGATGATCTTATTACGATTACAACGGTACCAATGTTACGGCGAGCAGAGCTTTCGTAAGCGAGAAAATAGCGAAGAACCGAAGGATGGGTGGTGACGCTCCTTCGGCTTTCCCACACTCGGCGCTCGTGACGCAGAAAATTACAAACGCACACGGTCCGCGATTGGTCGACAGTGATTGAACGCTTCTAATAAAAAAGCCCGATGACATTTCTCTTAAACGTCCATAAACAGTACTCGGCACCTATTTGAGCCGTGCCACTCAAGAAAGTACAAATTTAATGCAACTAAAATAAATAAAGAAGAAAAAAATTGGCCGCGTATCTGCGTGCTGCGCTGTAAATGTCGTCGAAAGACGATAGTCTTCTGCCGGCCGTACTACATGAGTCCTCCTACTCTATGTTGAATCGCCCCATCTGCCTCATAGTGTCGCATTTGCAGTGCAGCCCAAAATACATTAGCATTTTCAGCGCATCCTGAGAAACACTAGGGTCTTATGAATTACGTATCTGTGCATTTTCTAGTAAAAGAACACACCACCTAATACTTACGCATTGATGTTACACCTCAGATATGAGTAACATTTGCTTTTTGATCGATAATGTTCACAAGTATGAACGGCGCTACCAGTTCAAGATGGCTGGGCGTTCAGCAAGTGGCTGAATTTTGGCCGGGTGGCTGAATCGGGTGACAGACAGACAGACAGACAGACAGATAGACCAAAGTTTCTGCGTTTAAATTCCCCAAGAAAGATTATCGTCTTTAAAAACGGCATCGCGCTGCGTGCGGCCGTGATGGTTTCGGTTTTGCTCCGCGCACAGCGTGCATGTTTCGCCCACTTCGCCAGCGTCGCGCTCCAGCCTTGCAGTTTCGTTGGTTTCCTTGCGTGGCTTGTTAATTTTAGATTAAAAATACCAAAATGACAGACGCCGGTGTGCGTTGACCTGTCGGCCGGAAACCTTTCCCACTGGTATTAGCACTGCACGGAAGCATCAAGCCCGTCGACGTCATATGATTTGTCTGGAAGCTGCTTGGTAAACCTGGTTGAGTGAGCGAGGCGGCCTGTCGTCGTGGAAGGCCGAAGGGGCAGTCGCGAACGCCTCTTTCAGCGCGGCGTTCTCAACGTGAGGCGGAGTAGCAGGAGTGATTCTCATCACGCCAGGGCCCGTCTTCCCATGAACGCAAGCCCTTGCGTTTCCAGGTGCTCCAGTCAGTGGCCGTCATGGAAGATCTCCGCGGCAATCCTCCGGACCCCGCCAATGCGTACCTCGTCGGCGAGGGTTCTCGGAATCAAGTCGCCCAAGCGTGGGACTTGTACATCGTCATTGCGTGGTACATTTTTAGACCCAATTTGGCACCTCGTCCACGCTTACCATCGGATGGTACGGTGACGTATTCTCCTCACTGGAAATATCGGCTTGAAGGCAAACGATGTGTACCTCGGCAAGAGCCGGCGGTACAAATGGCTCAAGGCGTCTTCTCAAGGACTGCGGAAGTGTCGACCGCACTGTATCGTTTGATGTGGTGCCGCGCGATGAACCCCGTCGTTAGCAATAATGGCTCAACGCCGTGCCCGTTATTAGACGGCCAGCAGAAGAAGGAGCCAGAGAAACCGATGCTATGTTCTCTACACTTCTCGCCATCGGATTATGTGTACAATCCTGCGCTGGTAAGGCTCTCGGCGCGCCCGAAAGGGCAGTCCTCTCCCCATCAGCTGCGCCGTCCAGTCATTCCGGCCACAGCTGCCATTGCAGGAGCAAATGAGCGTCTCGGTGAGTGTCTAATCCCACACACTATCACCTCCGTGAACGTATACCGAGTAGGCGCGGCACTTTTTCCTTCTGTTTGCTTTTTCAGGTTGATATTGCCGAGTCAGCGATCGAGGGCGACACGTCTGGTGTAACTGTGAAAATCCAAACTGGGCTAAGTTGAGGCCGTCCTCATGAGCTGCCGTAGTCTATTGCAGGGATGAAGTGCATTAAGAGATTGTGTGCATTACAACATTGTACAAATGACCGAACGTGTGTTTGACGTCCAACAATGTGAAACAATTCAAACTTTTCGTGCGTGCGACAGAGAATTGGTACTGCTTTCCAGGACGATCACATTGCAGAGACCGAGAGGTTGGAGGATGACGTAACGACTGCACCCTTTGGAAGCCACAGAGAGGTACTAGCAATGTTAGCGGTATAATATCATGGTACTCCATGATACAAAGAAAACCGAACTAAGCCTGACTGTTGTGCGCATATAGAAATGTGGAAGTTCAATTGAAACTGGCTCAATTTATGTCATGGCAGCGAAGATTATTTGCTTTTCAGGTCATCGATTCCTACATGGACACTGCTTAGGATGATGGAGTCGGCTGCCCCATGGAAATAGACAAGAGACAATTTCAGCAGCTCCGCGTGCTCGCAGTCATAGCCCAGTGTAATGACAAAAAACGGGAACAGAGCTTGGGCCCTCGCGCTCGGGCAGCTTGAAGTAGACAAGGAAAATCGAGGCAGAGAATAGAACAGCCAGCCCAGCGAACGGGTGTTGTGTCTATTTGTTTCTCGAAATAATATTTGCGCAAGAAGTAGTAAAGTTCGGGGGACCCTTCTTAATGCAATCGCCTAGGAGGTAATATCTGGCGCGTAGTAAAGTGCACGGCCTTCAAACTGCACAACGGAGACACACACACACAATATATATATATATATATATATATATATATATATATATATAGTGTAGCGAAGCCATCGAACCCTACAGTGGGTCGTCCTATCCAGCACCTCAGTGGGCCGCCCTCTTCGTCTCTTTTCGCAGAGAACGCAGCTCGTGAGAGTTGGCACCCGCCTTGACTGTCGCTGTCGTGCATTGTCGCCAAATGTCCGCCAATTTCATTACAATTTCGTGGAGGTTCTGTGCTCTGAAAACAACTTCGGTCCGCATTGGATGCCCTTGGAGCTTCGATCCCGTGTCGTGCAATCTACCATGCCTCAAGACGCCGCCCAGCAAACGCCTCCTCCTGCACCGAATTCATGCCCCGTTGTCCCCCGCATCCGCGCCCCTCCTGTCTTCACCGGCGCGGATAGCACCAACGTCGAGGACTAGCTGGGGATTTGCGAGCGTGGGAGCGTACCCAATAAATGAAACGAGGCAGGAAAACCGAGCGACGTGGTTTTCTATCTCGCGGGTGTGGCAAGCCTGTGGTACAACAACCACGCATCCGATTTCCCTACGTTGCCCGCTTTCAAGACCGGCATAATTGACGTGTTCGGCCGCCAGGCCCTTGGTAAGCTGCAAGCCGAACAACGTCTACTTCAACGAGCGCAGCAGTCCGGCGAGTCTTTCACGAGTTACATTGAAGACGTTCTCGACTTGTGCAAAAAAGCCAACGCGACCATGTCTGAGTCTGACAAGATCCGGAACGTTATGGAAGGCATCGGCGATGATGTCATCACCATGCTGCTCACCAAAAACCTTCGCACTGTGGCAGAGGTCATCCCACTGTCTCAAAGCTACGAGGAGCTGCGCCGGCAGCGGCTGATGACGCGCCGATCTCCACCACGCGACGCCTATCTCGCTGGCTTGTCGGCCATTTCGGACCACTCCGCCTTGTTCGCCGAAATCAAGTCATTCGTGCCAGAGGAAATTGCCCGCCAGTTCTCTCTACTGGCATTCGCTCACTGTTGTACTCTCCGTCGCTGTTGTCGCTGTTGTGCTGTCTGGCCCTTAGCTCGAGCGTTTTTTTTTTTTTTCAATTGTAGCCACCTCCGTCACATACCTTGCAATTGCCTTCAGTGGGTTGCGAATGTGGCCTGCGAACACCTGTTCCTTCACGGCCCGCATCAGGTACTGGAGGTGTCGGAAGATTTTTTGCATTTCCTCGATGAACGCATTTAGGGGCTCATTGTGGTGTCGCTGCAGGGTTGGAAGCATAGCCTCAGTTTATTCCTTTCAATAGGCGCTCAGAAATGTAGATGCCAATCTTCTTCGTAACATCTCAGAAATCGTTAGTGTAGCTTCCTGGTTTTCGCACCATGTGCAGCGGAATCTTCGAGCGAGAAAAAAGCGTTCCGCAGCTTATCTTCCTCGGGTATATGTTAAACGATGCGACCCCCTCAGACATGTGCGGCTATTCGAACCTGTCCATGCCAAAGGCACACATAAATCAAACAGGTGTAGATATATTGTTGGGTATTTGTCGTTCGCTGGTGCTAGTAACCGTACTGGCAAGGTATAGTAACCGTACCTTCCAAGTAGTGAAGTTGCTCACTTTATATTATTGCTTTACTGCAGGTAGTAACCGTAAGTAGTATGTGTCAGGTAGTAAAGTTACTAACTTGGCATTTACTACATAGGTCGTGAAGGTTGTGACAAGCATTTATTACTTTAAAATAAGTACAACTACATTAGTATCCTATTCGGGAAAAGTCGATATCTCAATCATTCGCTAGCACAGCGGACATTATTTGTACTGCTACGTTCTTGTGCTACAAATGAAAGCTTGTCATGTGCATCTGGGGCCCAATAAAACATTAGCAAGAGAGAGAGAGAGAGAGAGAAAGCCCTTTATTTGCACCCGTCACAGAGTATGGGTGATCGCGGAGAGGCGCAGTTCATCACAGGAGGAACACATATTCAAAATAATGATTGGCGTTTTACGTCCTAAAACCACCGTAAAGGTATGAGGGACGCCGTAGTGGTGGGCTCCGGAAATTTTGGCGATCATATGTTCTTTAATTACCGCGCGCCTAAATCTAGGGTCTCTAGCATTTCGCCTCTATGGAAATCCGGCCACTGCGACCGGGATTCAATACTGAGACATTCCGGTCAGTAGTCGAGCACCATAACCACTAGACCACCGTGGCGGGTAGTGGAACACACATTGAAATGCTGAGTACGAAAAGTCATATAGAGAACGAAACAAAATTAGAATGGTCTCTGAAAATTCATTTATACAGAACAACCTAAATATTGCGGCAATAGTTATACAATAGCACCGGCAGGAACAAGAGCAGCAGTAACAGCAGTAAAAATGAAAATATTTCATTCCATTATGCGTGTTTCCATTATAAGGACACAAATATGAGGGAAAGAAAGCATAAAGTCTCAACTGATACATTTCAACACAGTAAAACAACATTATAGATATATCCACGCGTATACGCTATTACAAAATAACAAATGTGATGCTAGTGCTATCCAGATCTGTTATTCATCAAAAACAACAAAAACCTAGGATAACGCTTGAGCTTCACCTTCAAGAGTAGACCGCGATAGCGTAATGGGACCCCGTGCGCATCGTCTTTTCAATTGCTAGTCTGCTTCGCTTATTGGTGCATGCGTGAACCGTGCCGTAAGGAAACAAATGACTGTGCACATAACATTGGCCGTTTGAACGTATCTTAGAATGCCTACTGCACGTAGAGTTGTTAAGTGCCCACCGCGCCACAATTCTTCCTTTTGCGAACCAGCGAAGGGCCCACTACGCGTTCATTGGACAACAAACAAACCTACGCCGCTGTTCACTTTGTTGATGCTTTTGCAGCTGATGATGATTAAATATGTTTGAGCGCTTTGTAATGGGTGGGCCTTTACAACACTCACTCGCTGCGCAATTCACATTCTTTGACGCCTGGCGCTATTCTGCGCTTCTGCCACGCATTATTACATGCGATAAGGAGACTCCTACTACACGACATTCACATAGTGTTTTTTTTTTCCGAAGCAGTTTCATGCATTAGTGTAGCCCTTTGGTAGAACACCTACTTGCCACGCACACGGCCGGACTTCGATTCGCATTCGAACCGAAGTTCTTTGTTATTTATTTTATTCGAACCTTCTCGATTTTTAGGTCGTGGACAAAATGATGAGTTTTCGCTCACAACGAACTACGCCGACACCGACGCCAACACTGAAATTTCTGCGAAATGGGCTCTTTAACGCTTTCCTGTTAAAAAAGAGAACATGCACTAATGGGATACTGAACATTGCACAGTAAAATGTAAATTTCTTTCATAAAAAGGCCAAGAAATACGACTATTGCAACAGCGTGGTAGGCAGCGCTTTTTGTGATGATGTAAAAAAGTGTTTAGAGGCTTAGCATTAGAGAGCGACTATTTAATTCGTTCCATTCTCTAATTCCAAGAGGAAAATAAGAACGTTTTTGAGGCAGCTTGTGTTCGTCGAGTACTTAGCCAGTGTCCGGTAATGTTTGCGTTGAGTTGGTATAGAAGTGTTTAGTGAGATGAACTTAGTGGCATCAATCTTAATTTCGCCATAGAAACATCGGAATAAGAACTTTAGTCTCGCAATTTTTGCTCTGGTTTTCATGGTTTTCTTCAAAGAACTTTTCGGATATTAGCCCAGCTCTCCGAAGAATGAAAAACATTTCCGCTCTATGCTCAATGCTCCCATTCTTTTAGTTTGAGGAACAAGTCTACATCGGGCATGTGTAAGAGTAATATAAAATGTTAAAAAACACAGAAAAGATAACGAAGCTTCACGCGGTGTTTAGCAAAGCGAATTGTTCGTCACTGATTACAACAGATGGCTCATTATAACATCTCTGTCCCTACTGAAAAAATCTATATGCGATCTTACGGAAAATATACGGATTCCGTGTATTTTTGATATAAAATATATGGATTTTGTACGGATGTATACGGACGCATACGGAAATTGTACGGAAGATATGGAAAGTAACATATGGTACATCAGGAATTCCGTACGGGTGTATGGCTATAATCTTACGGAACACACGTAATCCGCATCTGTACGAACACACACATGCGGCGATACGGAATGTATGGAAACTATGAAACGGACCGTGCGGAAACTGCATGGACATACGGAAAATGTACAAAGAGTCTAGTGTACAGAGTCTTAGTGCACAGATTTCTTTACACAGTTCAGCCATAGAGGTAGTATTGCATGGTTTACTTACATCTGTTCAAGAGAAAGCTATCGCCAAAAGTGATAATCTTGCACTTCTGATCTTACTACTGTAATACCTTTCACATTAGGTTATATGGCTGAACAAGTGCCTCATTTATTCACATGTTGTATGTGCGAGCAAGTGTGGACATCGTTGAAATGACAGGTGATCAAAACACATATGCATCGTCATACAGAAGCTCCCTCTTGAAGATCCCAAACCACATGTCAAGGTGCTTGGTTACTACTTTTCATGCAAGTTATCAAGTGACCAATTTTAAGTACAGACGTATCAAGCAAATTTGCCTCTCCTCTACTTTCTTATAGACAATGAGTCTTGACACATATGTTTAATACCTCTTTCAGCAACAAGGGTAGATGAAATGAAGGAGGAAAAAAAGAGAGGAAAAAGATGAAAGAAAGGCAGGGAGGTTAACCAGGCTGAACTGATTTTTTGACCAACAGCGGAAGGGGAAGGGGCGGCAGTGGTCAGAAAAATAGCACAGCCGATGTGCATGGACACATAACAGTGTTCATTATTGATGCACGGATACTCACGTAAAGAGCTCGGTTGTTTTGAGAAATTGCAATAGCATTGTTTCAGCCCGCATTGCAAATTATGCTTGGAGTGGTATGGTATACGATAAAATATTGACCGATAAATTATACGAAAAATGTTTTATTAAGTTTGGAGACGCAACAAGGGCTTTAGAATTTAGATCATGGCTGCGTGGACACACATGTGCAACACAGAGAGTGCAATAAAGTGAGGACGCTTGAGGTTCATCCTCAAGAGTGGAGCGCGATAGTGTAATCGCGGGGCCCCAAGTGCATCATCATCTCAATTGCTAGCCTGGCTTCAGTTCTCGGTGGATGCCTCAACCGTGCCGCAAGGAAACGAACGTCTGTGCGCATAACATGGGCCATTTCAAACTATCCTAGAATGTGTATACTGCAAGTACAGTTGTATAATACCCACTACGCTGTAGCTCTTCCTTTTGGAAAGATTGAATTTTCAAACAATCAGCATTTTACACTTTCTGTATCTTTCCTTTGTGCTCATAATGTTTTGTTTAGCTCGGTCACTTTTTGCAGACCTTATTTTTCAATATCGTCAAGTGGATAATGCCAAAAAAGAGAAAAATAACCAGTGTGCAAGCAAACACAGTGCCACACACACATTCTAATGTAATGTTTTTTGTTGTATTTTTTTAAGTTTCAGCACTCAACACGCTAACAGAAATAGCAGTACATCAGTGTAAATGGGAAAAAAGAAAAAAAAACATTTACTGACTAGGACTCGAACCCATGTAAACAAGTCGTGATCTCTACGCGCGAGCCTGCTACTCCAGCCTGCTACGCCACCCGCACACACGTCATGACATCTTCCTAATTTATTAGATGAAAGTGCTTACGCGCTATCTGAGTGCATAGTAGGTACTTACAATACGAGATCATACTTATTATTGCGGGCATATATTTTGGGATCGTATCTACGCCTCACACTTTTCTCGTATCTTTTCACTATAGGTTGCCGATCACTCGCGTATGAAAACACGGGTGCTTACACACAAGCAATGTAATTTACACAAGCAGTTGAAGCTTGTTCCCCGAGGCTCTCTTGCGATTAATAGTCGGCCATCGCGCGAAACTGGAGTGATACGCCGTTCACCCTTGCGTCTAGCTGTGTTCCACTCCGTGGCTGTCTCGCTCGAACACGAATTCAGCACGGGAAATGAAGCACACGGCAGTGCCGCGCGTAGCGGCGACATCAGCTGATCACGCCGGCTTGCTTCCCTTTGCTTCAACGCAACGAAACATCATGCCTTGCAAGATGACATACTGCACTACGTAAAAGTGTTACTGCTTTGTATGTAGTCATCCTGCGATTCACTGAGGACATACATACAACTATTGTAGAGTTTTGCTTCTGCGGCAAGCATCGACCGTAAAGCCGCACTAATATATCCGTGGTAGAAACAGTAGAAACCTGTCGCTTGCTAGAACAAAAAGAAAAAAAATATACTGAAAAAGTATTTAACTTGTCTCGTATAAATTTTTCTTCAAGATAAGTCATTATGTTTAAACTATTTTGCCAAATAACATGCATTCTCTAACAATTTCAAACGGCGACGTTTTCTTTTTCTTTTTCATGAACGACAATTCAAGCTAGATCCATCCATAGCCTAAGCCAGATGTTATTTGCCTTTGTTTGCGAGCGTCTCACGTGTGTTCTCGTCCACAAAAAGATTCAAAGTAAAAGCATTAAATTTACGTGAGGAAGCTTCGTTCCTAGTTTGTGCGCTGTGCAAAGATTGCGCGCAATTCCTGCTGTTCTCGGAGTACCGATGAAGTACGAGTTGTTCAAGGAATCATCGAAATGTGCGGGCGCTCGAATGACTCCATGGCTGACGCCCGTGGCCACCTGCTACACGCCAGTGCGAAAGAAACTAAAGGTATGTGGGACAGCCTATTATGTAAAGTATGCAACTCATCGCAAGGCTCTGTTACCGCACTCGGACGTGGCGTCGTAAAGAAGCAGCCTTACGCACCTTTGCGAGCGACGGACATTGTGCGCGCACCGATTCGCTTTGACTACGCTGATCTGAGCGGAGCCATGGCGCATCGGCACGGCCCTACGGGAGCGAATTCGCGACAACTGCGAGAATATGCATATGTGTGATGATCAATTTTTTCTTACGTGCATTGCAGTCTGCAGGACGCAAGTGGCGCTTGCTTCGTTCGTTGTTCATAAATCAAAGCCTGCAGCGCCATTTGCTGCTGGGCAGCATTTTGCTCACGTTCGTGGGCTATATAATTTGTAACGTGGCTCAATTCACCTATCCAACCACTTAAATGGGGATAATTAGCCTACATTCACGGTGAAGTGTTTATTATGCGCTTGAACGCTGGCTTGAGCTAGTTAAACGTAATCGTTTGTTTGCCTTGTGTAGGGAGAGGTGTTAAAAGAATCTGTGTGTGTGTATGCACGTCGCCTTCGCGTGTCAGTAATATTACACCAGCCAGCATCCACGTTGGACATCTGACGGTTATGAAAATTTGCATGCACAATGTGAGGCTTCGTATTCTCTCAGAGTTTCGCTTTTTATACATTAATGTGCTGCGAGCATGTAGTAAAATACATTACGCTGCTGTGTGGCAGTGGTGTGATTATCACGGTGATGTGAGGTTGTTGATGCCAGGATTTATATGTACGATGCAGGAGAATTTCTCATCTGACTAGCTCATCAGGCATGTGCGTGTTTTAGCGCAAACAAGACAAGGACAGAAGGTTGACATTTAACGACAGGATCAGCACACAGTTACGTCTCACCTTTCTGTCCGCATCTTGTTTGCACTAGAATACCTATGTTTGCATACTTTTAGCAACAGGCTTTTCTGTTATGCTTTTCTTGCCCAATTTGTGCTACAGTACACTCATCAGGAATACGAGTGTAAGCACTGAAATTAGCATTTAAAGGTCAGAGTGACGAACTGCATAGTAATGAACAGCATAAAGTAAGAACGAGAGACATAAGAAAGAACATTGCAGGACAAGCACAGACTGTCAAATGAAAACTTTATTGCACAAGACCCTGCCTAAATAGCATTAGCCGTACACGTCGTGCACGTGAGGGTCCGGTTAGAAAAAACAAGTTACAAAATCAACAGCTTCACTCATTTCGTAGCTTGTTTTTTCTAACCGGACCCCCATTTGCACGAGGTGTGCGGCTAATGTTATTTAGGCAAGGTTCTGCGCAACAAGTTTTTCAGTTGACAGTCTGTGCTCGTCCTGCATTGTTCTTCCTTTTGTCTCTCGTTCATACTTTGTGCTGTTCATTACTATGCATCCATACCAACTGGCTTACTTTACGACTATTTCGGACTATATGCAGTTGGCAAGCGCAATAGTGTTCATAACAATTGCTCAAGCGAAAACATATCTCTTGCTATTCAGTAAATCACATTTATATTGGTAATCATTGATTAAACATGTGTTCGGTGTTCTCTCTGGTAGTGCTCACAAGCGTACATATAAAAATAGATGAAGCGTATATAAGCGTGCTTTTTAACAAAGCAAACTATGCTATTACATTGAACACCTCACAAAAGACCGCTGCATGCTTACTTTCAACTTATTCAGGTGTGTTTGAAATACATTTCAATTCCTCAGCGCACTGGCAATAACCCTAGTAGCACCAAATGTTGACACATTGTCGCCGCCAGATTGAGAAAGTTACGTGAATGTTGTGGCAACATTGCTTGCTGCTAGGCAACACTTCACACTGGGGGCAACATTAACCATTGTTTGAGTTCTACCTTTAAACAAATGTCGGCGTGCCTATCGGGAGCTTACGGTGGGAGGGATATAGGTGGCTATTTTTTTGTCATATCCAGTCGAGGTGGTAGTCGGGATAGTGCGCGCGGCAGCAGCTCTCGCTTCAAAGGTTCTGCCGCGATTATGCACTGTGTGGTATATATTCCCCTTGTATTGTAGCGAGCATATATAGCTACTCTGCTGTAGAAGTCGCACCCAAAATAAGGCAAAGAAGTTACAGTTGGAGAAAGATGGTTGCTACGTCTACAACACACCGAAGGGCACACGGTAAACCCTATATATACCATGCATTTTTTGCCATGTCGAGGAACAGTTTTTCTCGAAACCTAATAGAGTTATCCACATAATACAATAACATTTTTCTTCCAAATTTGGCACTCTTTCAACTGTATCAGATTCTGATTATTATTACTTTTTTCAGTGAACTTTTTACCACCAGGACCTACATTTTGGGTTAATTTGCATCTATCAAAATTTGTAGCGCAAAAACAGTGGAGTGCCTATTTCAATTCTGGTACAGTATTTGTATGCACTTACGCTCAATACAAAGAAAATAATGAACTGGTTATCTTGAAATACATGGAAAATAATGGTAGCTAAGTAATAAAAAACATAATTTTAAGTCAATCAAGGTAAATTAAGAAAACAGCTGAAAGGGGATCTCTTGCCACAAAGAACGTTAAGCTATTTTATTTAGTACCTACAAGCTTGGTTATTATTACCAAAGTCATTTTTTCCCTTTGGAGCCTGTAGTCTTGCTTGCCTTGCTTCTTATGTGACGTTAGGAAAATTAAATTTAGCGCAAAATGACACAAGGACGACAAGGGAGGACACAACACGTGCGCTAACTTTCAACAAAACGGGTTATTTCAACCGAAGCACGAATATATACAGTGGTGATACTTTTATTTATTTATTCATTTGAAATACCCTCAAGGTACATACAGTACATTATAGAGGGGAGGGGCAAGTACACGATTATATGTAACACGGAACAAGACACGTTGAGAAAAGAAAATAAAGCATAACAATCAATCAAATGAGTACAGCATCAATGTACAATGAAGACAAAAAGAAAAGGATAACACCGATATAAACACTGGGTATACAAAACATACCGCTGGATTGACTAAATCACATATGAATCTGTAATGATAAGAAGAGAAAGTTCATAAGAGAAAAAGAAGAGGAAGAAGAAGAGAAGAAGAAGAAGAGAAAGCTCAGAGCACCAAAGAGGAAGGGAAAAAAAGAAAAAAAAAGGCGGAATTTTACAACTCTACATCATGTTCATAAGAGCATGTTTGAAAAGAATTGGATCGCGTATGTTCACTATGGATGATGGTAGGTTATTCCATTCGACTGTGGTTTTGGGAAGGAATGACTGTGTGCACGCGACAGTGTTAGAAAACGAGACTTTGACTTTATGACAATGATCCCTACGAGCAGATGTGAATGCTGGTGGCTGAACAAAGAGTGATCGGAGAGTGGCATTGTAATAATATATTCTATGAAAAAGTGAAACGCGAGCTTGCTTCCGGCGAATGGCGAGTAGTGGGATGTTAAGAATGGCTTTCATTTCTGTTACGCTTGATGTACGGTGATAGTTTGCTAGTATGAAACGAACAGAGCGATTTTGCACTGATTCAATTGCGTTAATTAATATGGATTGATGCGGATTCCAAACCGATGATGCATATTCTAGTTGAGGACGAATGTATGTGGTGTAGAGCAGTAATTTTAGTGAAGAAGGAGCGAGAAAATGATTTCTTTTTATGTATCCCAGAGTACGGTTACTTTTTGATACTATGTGTTCGACGTGATGTTTCATGACAAATCGTTAGTTATGTGGACGCCAAGGTAACCGTATGCTGTAACAGATTCGAGATTGATGTTATTAATCACATATGTTGAGGACGCTGCGTTAGAACGTGAAACTCGCATGTAATTACACTTCTTAGTATTCAGCTCCATGCGCCAAGTGACGCACCAGTTATGGTGCGTCACTTAAACGCTACAGCCAGATGTCATGCGCAGAGAGGAAGGTGCAATGAAGCTAGGAGCTAAAATTGTTTAAATAGACGCGCTCTGAACCACGAATGTGAATAAAGGCGCACACAGCATCTTCGGATTTTCTTAGCTGAAAAATCAGACATGCAGAAAGTTAGCGGGCTATATTCAGAAAATGGACTGTAAGCACGGAGTGCATCCGAGGGCCTTGTCTTGGGTGCGTGTTCACTCACTACTTGCTTTCGGAAAATGAGGCTCTCAGCTACAAAAAAGACTTCCAAAGAAAAGCACGATATGCAAAATATGGAGAAAAGGATACACTTCCCAAATTGCAAACAAGAAACAAGTGATTTTTTTTATTTTGCTTTACCCCGTGCCCTTAAAGGAGTACTGACACGAATTTTAAAAATTTTTGTATTGTTGCTCTAAATAAAAAGACTGGTGTCGAGAAACCTAAAACGAGTATTGTGGTGCCTTGGAATGCATCGTATATATTTTAATTACCGCTACCTTATAAAGACACATTCGGTTTCGATATCTAGTGGGTGGCATCTCAGTGACGTTTCAATGCAGTGTGACGTCACGGGGATACAGAAACTCGCGACGTACTAGCGGCAAATTCGTCATCTGCTCGTGGGGCGCGTAAACAACGATGAGTAAATTGTCCAGTGACCCCGACTGATTTCTATGATTTAGGCTGCATGCAGGACGCAGAACTCGCTAACTCGGGGGAACTGTCTTGACTCGTCGGGATAATGTCCATTGCAGTGGGGCTGGCTTGCAGATGCTCAGCGACGAAAACTTCAAGGTCAAATTAAAATATTTTATACGTATTCTCCAACTCCGGTGAGTGGACATCGTTGACGCTGCATACCGAAGAAACAAAAAATGTCCCTTTTTCAATGTCTCAAAATCGTGTCAGTACTCCTTTAACGAGCACGACGGGACGAAGGAGCTATTTTGAGCAGTGTCGTGGTAAATGGCTCACGCACAAGGACAGTCTCAACAAGCATCACGTCTGTCCTCAGCATTTTCTCTCTGGCAGGAAAACCATGCTTGGCTTTCGGAGTTTCTCTGTTTCGTGTGTGAGTTGACTAAACAGAGCTACCGAAACGTTTCGGTCTCGTTAGGGACTTCGCAAAGCTTTTCTGGGAGCGCGTGCGGTAGCTTCATGGAAAGAAGCGCAAGTACAGTACACACTGGTGTGATCTCCTTGATGACATTGAGCTTGCAATCTTTGACAGTTGTTCCGAGCAAGGAGCACGAGGTCAGCAAATATGCACTCAGCAGCACTCTTCTGGAAGGATGCTTACGATACAACGAAAAAAGCCATCTATGCTCACCCGTTCGCACTTCATGCAGCCAACTGCACCATGTACGTAAACTTGTGGCCACGCGTTGACGCCTCGGATATTTGCGAATTTCTTGTCTGATGTTTTGTCGAGCTTTGTCATGCAGCAGCAGTGAAGTCATAAATGGCTCTAGGCCACAACATTGTGAGAAGTGGCTAGTTACACGAGCCTACGAGAAACGTTGGGGCTGATGGCGTCATGGTCATGACATGAGCAAGTTCTAAGGACGCTCTAACTCCCGGTAAATATTAATTTTTTCATTGTTTTATTTCGTCTGTACAGTGACCCAGTTGCAGAAACATTGAAGGCCTCGTTAAAAAGGGACCTTACACATGAAGCCACAACGGTCCTGCGTCGTCGCAGCAGAACCTAATACTTTTCGTGTGTAAGAGGACAAAACAGAGCTAACGAAAGCCAAGCATGATTTGCATACCTAAAAGGAAGCAATGAAGACATAAGTGATGCTCGTCAGGGTTGCCTATGCGCTAAAGCCATCCACGCTAGCACTGTTCTGATTGCTCCTTCGTCTTGTTCTCGCTGAGGCGCACAATCGGCATCTTGACGACGTTGCACCCATCTTTCTGTGACTGTAACTTTGCCGTACTTCGCATGCAACCACTATAACCCACAACTGCACGCGCTTCCCGGATTGCCAGCTCAACTGGCTGTGACAACAAAATGGGTGCTACCTCATTGCCACCATTGGTTCAATCTCCCTATAGAATGCTTCTGTGTCTTGCATGTATATCTTAGACTGAAAAAATTATGTAAACTATGCTCATCTCACAAATTGGTTGCAGCAATGTGCAGGCTGCAGGGCGGCTTTGCCAGTAGGAAGGGCGATAATTCCTGAAGATGTGTTCATCCACGCTGCATCAGCTGCTTGGTGTTTTCATGGCATCTCTGCACACGTGTTGCGTGAGTGAAGTAGCCTGGTAGCAGAACAGGGAAAACGAAAACATGGCAGCACCACTTGAAGCGCGTGCCTTTCACCTTGAATTTATCAAGTTGTCATCGTGCACTGTGTGGCCTGTAATTTTTAAAGTGGCATTTCTATTTGCTTTATATTTGCATCCTCATGCTTCGACAGCAATGTATTTGTGACTATTTTACATTGTTTCCTCAATGTACCCTCAAGTTCTTGGTGCCAAGGCTTAACAAGTGTGACTAAACAAACAACTGATCTCCATAATGACAAAACACACCTGATGCTTTGTTCTCAGTGTAACGTGGTTCATAGCTATAGCTCGCTTCACCGTTTATTTGTGGCTGATGGTTGTGGGCAAGCAGCAAGCACGACTTCGGATTGAAGCCGGCGGTTAAGGCTGCATGGTCTG
Organism: Rhipicephalus sanguineus; assembly: GCF_013339695.2. NCBI lineage: Eukaryota > Metazoa > Arthropoda > Arachnida > Ixodida > Ixodidae > Rhipicephalus > Rhipicephalus sanguineus. Next base: position 40,422,275 of record NC_051182.1, read on the forward strand.
TGCCATGTTGCTTCGTAACCACAGTTACTGGTGGTTACATATACAATAAAGGCACACGACGTACATTCGAAACGAGGTTAACATATCGGATAGCACTGTGACAAATTATGTGCCGAACAAATGCAAATGTCTCAAGCTTGCCACTTTAAACGGCCCCTAAACCGCCCAGAGGTCGAAATGCAGTTGTGCATGAGTCTACAACGAACACATAGGCGTGCGAAGTTTTTGAAACTATGCCGTAATAGTATGGTTACACACACGCGTTTGATGATACAAAAGAGGCCCTCTCTGGTTTCGGTTTTTCCTTCTCTATGCTTCGTTCGTCAGCTCGTGTCTCTTCCTGGCCGAGTGCTCCTCTTCACCATGCCAGGAGGAAGAGCGGCGAGCGGAGAAACAGGCATTGTGGGTGCTGAACACATCAAAATGTTGACATCGCGGTAACACTGAGGAGCTGAACACTGCCGAAAGGCCCGGAGAGGAGAAGAGATTGTTTCTAGGAACTTGTAAGGCGCCCGCGGCTTGTAGTGCTGCCACATTTGACATTGTTGATCGTGATGACATTCGGAACTCGACGCAAACATATACTTGAAATGTTAAAAAAATATCCGAGGTGATTTAGAAGTCTAATGCATTTTCTTATAATATTATGTTTTGCTTTCTTATAATATTATATTATGCACCTCATAGCCTCCACCCTGCTGCAACCAGTTTGTGGGACGGAGTATACATATCAACAATAAAAAAAAGATGAAAAATAACTCAGTGTCACTAGTCCAATTCCAGCAATCCCAAGCCTGTAAATAATAACTGAACTGCTAATACTGCTATAACGAAACCCGTTCACAATGAATCAATGGTAATGAAAGTGTCATTTAGGAAACGTTTCGCAGGAAAGCTCAGGAGAAGGCACTCTTGCTCCTTGAATGCAAAGCAGATACCCTGCTACTGAGACGTGGATAGATATCATCTAGTGGTCACATTACAAACAGGATAAAATATTCCATTAAGGTGATTTGCTTGCATGTTATAATGAGAGGGGTTTCTAAACAAAGAAACGGTTGTCACTTTGCCCTGTATCACTGAAAACCGCTTTGATATGCATTTTCCTTTTAGGCGAATGGTTACCTACCCGGTGGATGTAAGTTGATTTTGGATAACATTATAAATGCTCTTAAAACTTTGTTAACTGTACAGCTAACTTATTTTTAACATATGTCGTGTTAGGCATGAGTGCAGTAGGCAATGTGCTTGATTAATGCGTAATTTGACAAAAATAATAGTACTTAATATTACAGGCTGCATACGTTTACAAGTCTCGAAATGTATGTGATATTGAAGGCATGGTAAAAGTATGTGTACCAGTTTTTGTTTCACTCCAACAAAACATCCGGGCCATACTCACTATGTGGGAACAACCAGCTTCTGCCCTTTTTAACTCATCTCATCTCTTGGTGGTCAAAAGAAGCATCGATAGCGCATATCCTTCCTTTGTAGGCTACATATCTGAAACACTGAATCCTGTTCATCTTAACTGTGGGCGAGTTGGTACCTTTTCAATAAGTTTGTGTGTGTGTGTGTGTTGGTGTGTGTGTGTGTGTGTGCGTGTGGGTGGGAGGGTGGGTAGGTGGGTGGGTGTGTGCATGTGGACGGAGTGTCTCGGAGAATTTTGCGGCAGCCGCCTTATAGTCGTGGTTTCATGTGGAGGACTGCACAGTAAGCGGCATGCGTGTATACGTGGTGCTTTATGGGAGGGTGTGCTAAATTAAAACTGCATTATAACCGGTCCTGCAGTGTAAACAATTGCGTAAAAATGGTGTGAACTGTACATAAATATTTTATGTACTGGGGCACATGTTTACATGGAAAAGTTGAAGATACTGGCGAAAAGGAAATATAAATAAATATAACTTTTTATTGTAGCCATTTGAAATGTTTCTTCTCGTTCCACAGACAGTCCTTACTGCATTTCGTGGTCTTGGATCTCGGGATTCAGTGTAATAAGTTTTGTTCTTATGCTTATTATGGTTAACCAGATGTTGCACTTACTTGCATTACGACTGCAGCACTAATTCTGTCAACCACATTTTATTATCATTATTCCCTTGTAACGCGCACTCTCAACTTCCCGTCCTGCGATGGCAGTTAGGTTGCCAGATGTCCGTCGCTTTGCTTTGCTTCGTGCTTTGTTTTTTTTTCTGCGTAATTGAGTTTGAAAATTAGTCTCTCATTGTGCTTCAGCGGGGTGCTATTCCATGTCGTTTCTCTAACAATGACATTGCACTGCTGTCATAAGCGCCGATTAGGTATTTTCTGGGGGTGTGTTAGAAATTTGTGGATAGGTGGTTAAACATTCCTCTAGTAGATCTTTCTGTTGGATATATCATCAGTGTTCATGAACGCAAGTACTTTTTGGTTTTTCAAGTCTCGAACAGTGTGATAATTTTGATTTCTAATTGCCAGAGTTCACAAAATAAATTTATTTTGTGTAGGGGAAATCACCTATGCTACCATACTCTTCCAGCTCAATTGCAATTCACTTTCTATATGTCTTGAGTATGCCAATCAATTACCTTTGTTTATAATGGTGCTATTATGTTTTTGATAGAGAATGCTCAACATTGTGCAGTTGTATTCAATTTTTATAACACGATTTGATTAATTCTAAAACATGCCGTTCGCTCATGCCTATTTCTGTTTGGTGGGCTCTTTTGGTCTGGCTGGCACAGATCTGCCTACGTGTGTGCTGCTTTTTCAGCTTCATAACTCGCAGCATTCCATGTTCCAAAGCTGTTCAAGATGGTATTATTGCAGACAAACTAAAGTTTAAGGGAAGTAAATGCACATGTACACATTACTAAATACTCATTTAGGGCTTTTACTGGCAATATTTAAAGTTTTAGTTAGTATACAGGAGACATTTAATTCAAGGTTTTACGTAATGAGATTTCACGAGATTTACTATACACAAATATATGTTCAAAATAGTAAGAAGCACCTAGTTATTTTCCGTGCATTAAGCATGCCATTACGTTTTTTTTTTTTGTATGCGGTGGAGCTCACTCGTGCACTTTCCTTTTATATTCACACAAAAACATAAAAAGCGGCATGTGCATTTCTTTTTCAGCATCATTCTCTGTGTTATTTCTTCTGCATGTGAACTAAGCTGCTTACATGTGCATCTGACATCATGTGTTTATGATTTATGCATTCAGATGCCTACGGAGAACACCTCAAGGCGCATCCAAGCAACGTCCCGGAGGCATAGCGCCGCCGGAATCTACACCGCCATTTGGCGGACCTGCTTAAAGTTCTTAAGAAATGATTCCAGTGTGAGGCTTACAAAATGGCACGAATTTTAATTTAGTCATTATAAAGCTTTCATTTTTAAATTCCTGTTGTTGCACATTGTTTTGCACCACCTTTCCATAAGTGAGATACAACTCGTGAAGTGATGTGCAAGGTCACTTCATTTGAACAGTCAATTGAGGTATGCAAATTGACACAGCTAGCTAGAACGTGCTATATAAAACAAGCTTTAGTCCTTGCAGCGGGGCAGGTTTTGAAGAGCTTTAAGTTCTTTCCTTATGCGAAGACTAATTTTATTGAATTTTACCAAAAGCTAAATTTTATTCTGTCCTAAGCACTAAGAAGGTTAGTCGGTGTTTTTTGCCTATTACATAAAACTCAATTATTCCTTGCAGTATGATTGCAACTTATGATGTCCACCGTATTAATTCAGTAGCTTCTTAACACATTCATTGCTCCTAAAAGCCAATCTTATTTGCACATGATGACTGTGTCTAAGAATGGTATTTCAGCTTCGTGCTACTTTAACAAAGAAATGTTCAGGCGATTTCTAAACAATACAGCTTTACACACAACGTGAATGACAATTCAGTTGCCTCGTTGTGTTGCTTTCCACCAGATCCAGGACGTCCATACGGCTTTCCGTGAGATCCGCATGATACGGCTTTCCTTAAGCTGGGAATATCCGCGTGATTTCCGCACAATACGGCTTTCCGTAAAATGGAGCTATCCGTATAATTTCCGCTTGATGCGGCTATCCATAGTCTAATATTCCGTATGTACGAAACCGCGTATACGGATCGTTTCAGTAGGGGTGCGTGCTTTTTATTTGAAAGGCTTGTGGTAGTTGATGTGTAGTTTATCTAAAGATAGCTCCGCAAGCTTATGAAAGCGGCCGAGCGGCCAACAGAAATGTGAACAAAGCAAGACCTCGGACGCTCGAAAACTTACTTGTTGGCACCTTTAACTGCTTTTCCCAGCGCTACCAATGACGGACTTGTATTAGGGTGTGGTGTGGTGATTTGGGGGCACGGCTCAGTAATGAATGCGGGATAGCTCACAGGGCACCGGCATGTGCATTCTTGCGTCGCACTGCGTGGGCCTTCTCGGTAGCCTGCTTGCGCTTCGCCTTTAAAAAAAGGTCATTATTTCAAGATGACCACAAAGGTGGAAGGTGCAATTACCTGCAAATCTCGCAACTGGCAACATCTTCCCTCTCCCCCTCAACAAATGGGGTGGTTTAGACCAGTTGACACAGTCTTGACTTCGCATATGTAGCACAAGAAAAATGAGCACGAGATGGCACCAACACTCGTTTTTCCTCGACTCTTTTTGTCATCGTTTTTCACGAACCGTCTCCCGTAATCTTCAGTTACATTGGGCTACTGTATCAAGGGCTTGCCAGCCACACAGTGAACACGATCCACCGCATAGCTAGGCGTCTGGGACTGCGCCGGAAGGGACGCATTCTGTACTGCTTTCGTATATCCGTTACAGTTCTTGACGTCGGGCAGTCGGCGACAGGTGCATATGTTCGGAGAGATATAGGCTCAAGCTAGGCTCACTGGTCTTGTGGACTGATGCTCGCTTCGGCGGTGCCCGCGCACTTATCTGAATAATAGATGCTTCGCGCTGACATTGCAAATTGGGGTATTTCGGCAATGAAGCCTCAGTGAAGGAGTGAAACAAGCGGCGCAACAACGAGACGAAGCAAATACGGCAGAAAGCGCGCTAGCTACCAGTCTTTATCGCCTCTTGTGCTGTTTTGCAAATGCGTTACGCCACGCCTCCGGGGTGATACAGAGGTTACAGAGGTGCCCTGCTGCTGACTCTAAGGTCGCGGTTTCGATTCCGGGTGCGGTAGTTGCATTCCGATGCAGACGCAATGCAAGATGTACGTGTGCGTAGATTTAGGCTCACGTCAAAGAACCCCGGTGGTTTACCTTTCCGGAGCCCTCTACTAGGGAGTGCTTCATAATTATATCGCGGTTTGGGCATGTAAAACCCAGAATTCATGTGTTCACTGTGTTCATAAGCTCACGTGACCAGATGGCACGTGAGCTTATGGAAGCTTTCTTTATTGGGAAAGGCGGTGGGAAAGGCGGAAACCTTCTCTTGCTTTGAACAAAGTTGAGATAGGGTATCTGAATGCGCACATGTGAGGTTTGGGTTTTGTGCGTGGAGAACGTGTGGTTTGCTTGGTATAAATATATTCGTTTTAGATGCGAAGCAGCTTTTGCGCTGGGCTTTGTCCGTAGTTCCATTGGCGACCGTCCGCTTTCTAAAACCTACCATAGCCATCTGTGACATATTGAGCGCGCGCTCGCGCCAAGGAGAAGTCTTCTTCGTCTTGTTGTTCGACCGCCGTGATGCTGATACGTGCAGAGCGCGCGCTCGCGCCAAGGAGAAGTCTTCTTCGTCTTGTTCTTCGACCGGCTTGGTGATAATACGTGTAGAGCATTGTAGGGGCCCGGGCTGCCGTATGGTGTCATAATTTTTGTGAGCTAGGGAAGCAGCCACTATGCAACTTTTCATCATTCTACTCAGAACCCTGGTACCTGCTAAACACATGTAAGGCATGTGCACTTTGTTGATGCTGTGACTGATGACGATGAAGAATTATGGCAGAGCCCTTTGTAATGGGCTGCAAGCATTCAACAACCCACTCATTGCGCAATTCGCAATGTGTGACGCCTGGTTCCAGAATTCGCGTTTTGTGACGCTTGTTTTTATTTTACTCTTCTACCACGCTACATTACATATGTTATGTGTCCATATTTAAACTTTTTTAGCGCGCACAAAAGACAAGGACAAGAAAGAGACACATGAGTCTTACTGCAATATGTTAATGTAGTTCCTTCCCGACATGAAGCCTGTGTAGGGTCTTTTTGCAAAGCAGTTTCAAGCACCGGCATGGCTCAGAGGTGCGATACTGGGCTCCCACAGAGAGGGCCCAGGTTCGAACCTCGTTCCATCCTGGAAATTTTTTCTTCGCCGATGTTTGAATGCCACGAGACGCAAAGCAACCCCTTTTCTTGCTTTCTTCAGACTTCGTAACGAAGCACTAGGCAAGAAAAACTTCGATAACGACACTACAGCGGCATCAGAACTTGTGGAAAAGACACCACATGCATTGGAATACGTGGCGTAGGACAGTGACTAAGAGTCAAGTGTCATAGCACTGACACAACCGAAAAGAAAAAAAATCAGTGAGAACAAAATATTCTCTGGGCGTAGAGGTTTGCGCGTTTGTCTGTCGAGACGACGCGAGCGCCACCACGTGACTCTGCTCCCTCAATAGGGACGCTCAGAGCTCATCCCTGCAGTCGCTGGAAAACTTTGGCGAAAAGATAAAATAATGTCACTGTCTTCAGTTTTAATGTCGTGGATTTTAGGGGAGCAATATCTGCTTGAGGAGCGGTGTTCAACCAACGTTTATTGTTTCGCATCGCGGTATTGTGATCGCAGCATCGTGTATCGCAAGATACACGATACATTCTTCAATGTATCGGAAGTACAGATACTGATGCATGTCTCGCGAGATGTATCGCGATAGAGATACAAGATACCCACAGAGTATCTAAGATTGTATCGAAGATACATGTATCTTCGATACTGCCCAGCACTTCCTGGGTAGAACATCGCACGCCTGATGCCAATGTTGTGTGTTCGTCCCCACAGGTTGCGACTTGGTCAGACATGGCCAGAAAACGCTGCAGATTGGTATTCGAGGCTCATGTGAACGTGTGAGCCAAATATTATGGCACATGGCAGGGAAATTACAATCCGGCCCTTTCACGATGCGACCGCGCATGCGCCCTTCCCCTAGCGGGAAAGTCGCAAAACGCCTCTTCACGGGGAGGCTTTTCTTCTTGCGATAGCAGTTGTCCAGGCCCCTACCAAAACCGCAGAGAGCAGCACAGGAAAACAAAGCGATTTACGTCTCAAAAAGAGGAAGTAATCGCTTCCTCCTTTGTAGGTGTTACGTTGTGGTTCTGTTTTTCACAACGTGCAAGTACTTTTACTTGTGAAATGTCTGAGGCATTGCCTCAAAACACTTCCTGAAGGACGAGATCGCTTGAACACGACGGTTACTATACACACTAATACCAGAACACATAACACCCACACAGAACGAAGACTACATTACGGAAAGAACCGACACTATCACTGAGGCAAAGTTACTAAGGAAGGCAAAAGCTACATGCTTCGTTCTTAATCACTCAGTTCCTTGCGTACAGTTGGTCGCGGGGAGAAGTGAGGGCACGGTGCTGATCTCACCAAGGTCAGTGATGAAGATCCCTTGGAGCGAAGTACAGCAGCCGATGAGGGGCGCCGTTGCCGTCGGCGTCTGGCGGCTCGAGGATCTGTTACATCGGGCAGCCTCCCTAGGCTAAAGGGATGTGAGGTGTCAGCCATCCCGCAGTGCCTATATCCCGTGTCTCCGGGCAGATGGCAGCCCTCAGCTGATCAGCCTAGCGTTTCCTCCTCGACTCACTAGAAGGCGCCCAGTGTCAGACGCTAGCAGACAGTAAAGGACCGCCCGCGTGGCTAGTGTGATGTCCGTTCTTGTGTGCTTGTGCGAGCGTCGCCCTGTTTGGCCGCAGAGTTCCCGGTGCGTGTTAATAAACAAGTAGTTATAAGAGACAGTGCCCGCGCGTCTTCAATCATTCGCCTACGAGCCTCACATCTGGCGCAGTGGACGACGAGCCTCTGCAAATGCCCCTCTCCACCTTAGCGTTTCGTCAAGCCCGCCTTCGCCCGAAGATGTTCGACTTAAGCCTCCAACGCCATAAGTGAGTAAGCGAAGCCTTCGAAGCCGTGTCACAGCGTCATGAAAAGCCTATTAGGCCTTTGTATCGTTGGAAGCGTTCGTAAAAGCCAAGCCTAGAACGCCGTTCGAACTTCTACAGCGCAGCTAAGCCTACTCAACCTGCAACGTCGTTCAAACATTTCTAATGGAGCTAAGGCTACTCCTGCATTCGATTCCAGCCATAGTTACCATGCCCGGAATCCACTGGCACAAATTAGACACGGCGACAATGTCCCGCCTCAGCGTCGAGCTTCTCCGAGAAGAACTCGAAAGACGCAACTTGGAAACGACCGGCAGGAAAGATGATATTGTGCAGCGTCTGCACAACGATATACAAGCGAAACCGTGACTCGACTCGAACGCCGGACCAAACGCCGTCGGCGGCTACCTTTTCACTGGATGCTGCTACTATTCAAGCGCTCGCGGCTTGATGCAGCAACTGCCCCGGCCTTCAACAGTTGTTAGGACATTGCCGGACTTTTCGCCGTCGATTCCGAACCTCGACGAATCTCCGAGACAAAACGTCAACGCATGGCTTGACGAGGTGCGTCGCGTGCAACAACTCGTCTCTTGGGATGACGCCCCTACCCGCCCCATCGCGTCTAGCAAATTCAAGGGCACAGCTTGGAATTGGCTTTTGAAGTTTGGCCACCAGTATGTGACATGGCAGGAGTGGAGCAACGCGCTCAAGAACACATTTTCATCGAGTGGCAGGAGCGCGTACTGAAGATTAAACAGCACGCCGATGAGAATCTCCGCCAATACGCCTTTGCCAAATTGCGTCCGGTGGAACAATGCCCTGTCAAGCTGTCCGAGGGGCAGAAGATCGGCTACCTGCTTCAAGGCTTGCGTGAACAGCACATTATTGCAGCCATCGCTGCAAGTCAACCCTCCACAGTCACCGATTTTATGGTGACGTGCTTCAGTCTGGACAAATGCGCGCAGCAGGCCCAAATGCAGCCCTATTCAAGACCGTTGCCTGCCGAGCCCCAGCGTGAGACGCATCATTCTTGCTCGTCAAGGTCGTCAGGACCCACCATTCCAGACCAGCCACCTCGGAACTCCAGTCCTCAGCCAACCACTCCTACGCCTTCACGCCCACGACAGCGCATAGGAGACTTTCCTGTGCATGAGCAGGAAGCCATGAACAATGTCATTACCGCTCAGTATGGTGCACCGGCATACCGTAGTGGCCAGGACCTCAGCACAGCACCGTGCTTCAATTGCCGACAGTTAGGCCACCTGGCTGCCAGGTGCCCTGCACCCAGAGCTAAACGTCAGCGACTCCCAGACACCACGCCTCCACATACCTCTGCCATGTCTTGCCTAGAGGAATAACTCCTGCAGTGCGCCGTCATAGAAGCTTATGTAGCAGGTGTTGGAACTGTCGGGGCCTTCCCAGACAGTGGATCTAAGATCACCATATTGACTGAAGAGCTTGTACCGTCATCTGCCTTGACACCTTGGAAAAAGCCACCTATCTCTGTCGTGGGAGGAGGTACAGTGACGCCCGCAGGTGCACTGTCGACTTGTATTTCACTTCGGCCCATATCTGCGGTAGTAGATGTCACAGTGCTTCCCCGTAACCCCGTACCTCTGATCCTTGAAGAAGATTGGTTTAAAGCTGCTCAGGCAGAACACATAGTGAAGCCACCAAAATCTACGGAAAGTCACCACCCAAGCACAAATACAGCGCTCTTCTGTCATCAGAAACTCTTCCCGAGAATGACTAATGCTGTATTTCTCCACAGCCTGCATTAGTTGGCTTCAGATCATCTTACTACTGCAGGCCTAGAGCTTGAACCCATTCCTGATAACAACCAACCGCCATCTCTGTCATTTGCATGCCATGAAGCACTATTTGAGAAAGGAGTCAAAGACAAGCCAGCGGAGTTGCACCACTGTTCAGCCAGCTCCACAACAGACGAGACAAGTTCCCTACTGTGTGAAGCCCAAATTGGTCAACAACTCTCTAGCGAAGAGTCAGCTGTCAGTCCCGACAGGGAGACACGAGATTAAAGTCCAGAGAAACCAAGCAGAAGCCGAGAGAAAAGGAGCGACAGTCGGGAGAAAAAGAGGAGCCACAGCCGTGCGAAAAGCAGGAGCCTGAGCCCAGAGAAAAAGAGAAGCAAAAGTCGTGAGACGAGAATGAGCCGTAGCCGAGACAAAAGCCGCCGCAGCAAGGAGAGGAAAAGACGTAGGACGCGAGAGAAAGAACGAAGTCCCAGCTGTGAAAAGAAGCAGAACCGCCACCGTGAGAAGCGGAGTCGCAATAGAGACAAAATGAGAAGGCGCAGCCGAGAAAAGAAGCGAAGCATAAGCTGAGATAGGTGCAGGAACCGTAGCAGAGACCAGAGGAGAAGCCGCGCCAGGAAGCGCCCAAGCTGAATCCGAGACAGCCGGAGGAGCCGAGAGAAAAGACCTCGCAGCAGGAGCCGTCCTCGACGAAGCCGGACCCGGTCCATGCTGCTGCAGCGTAAGTCGAGTGCCGAAAAGTTGCGGAACAAGAGCAAGAAGAGCCCCATAGTCGCAGTCGCCCGCGCCGTCACATTCGTCAGCCCAGATGACTTGACGACTACAACGTCTGACGCAATCCGTTCTCAGCTGCGCCACCGCCACCAGTCCCATCCCTGTGCGGTTTCTGAGACCTTTTCATGTGCCAAACATCATTATTATTATTATTATTATTATTATTATTATTATTATTATTATTATTATTATTATTATTATTAAGAAGAAGATATCTTTCATTTTAATTTCTTTTTTTACAGTCCCAGCCACTGCTTCTTCCAGTTCGCTTCTCTTTCCTCTATTCCCGTGCTTCCGAACGATCTCCATGCTTTTCTTCAATTGGCGTTTCATTTACCTAACCATCTTGCTTTCTCACGCCCGTGCCAGTTTCTTCTTTGTCTTCCACTGTCACTTCACGGCGCGCACTTTAAACTCCGCGCACTTTAACACACTAGGCATATACGTCATCAACGGCCCCGATTACGTCATTGTAGAGAAGTATACGGCCATTGCTTTTTTTTTGAAGAATGCGAGAACATGCTAAAGGTCACAGCGCGTGCTACCGAAGCTTCTGGCCGCACATTCATAGTCAGAATTCGGCCGAAGCTTGTTTGATTAGGCAGCATGTTGCACTTAAAGGGACTGTCTACAGCTAAGAAAAAAATTTGTTTGCGGTGAAAATGATAAGATCTTTTGTCACATCGGGGGTAACAAGCCTGCTTTTAGCCAATAAAAAGGAATTATATTTTTAATTTCGCTCCGAAAGTCGTGAAAGTATGACCGCAAGCGTCACCCAACAGCGATGTGCTCCAATCTATCGGTAGGAGCAAAAAGCTTTCACATGTCGACTTATTTTGTAGAAAACAAATACGTTTAACCTAAAATTGTATCTTATGCACTTTTGGCAGCTATCCTTTGCGTAAGAGTAATTTTTGCTTTTATTTCTTACGCGTTCAAAGAGGCGCCCGGTGGCGCTGCCGGAGACGACCTCTCCTGCCTGCAAACGGCGGAGAACCGCGAGCCACGTGAGCACGGCGTCCGGCGCCGCTCATAAGAAACAGAAAAATAGACGTCTAGGGGCGAAGAGAAGCGCAACTCACTTCAGGGAATTTTCGAACCCTGCCCGTGAGACCTCATGCGCAAAGTTCACACCAGTATTCACCCTGGGCTGGGCAAAGATACGTTCAAATTGTATAGCGTTATGCTACAAGATACTCAGGCAAGAAGTATAATTCGCAAGCGGCTCTACCCTCACTCTGTTGCACAAAAGCAAAAGCAATCTGTAATAGTCTCATCTACGAGACACTTAAAAGAGCTCACCAATGCAAGTCAAAAGCATCATGAGCGGCACAGTGTATATTTATGTGAGTGTTGACTATTTTTGTCTTGGTTAGGCTATGCAACCGTTGCAATTCCGGAAGACAAGAAAGTTCGCTTCCTCATGCGAGGAGTAAAGCAGGAGCTGTTCGCGAGTCTGATGCGGAACCCACCGAGTACTGTCCAGGAATTCGTCTCCGAAGCGACGACGATTGAAAAGACGCTGGAGATGCGCACCCGACAATTCAATCGCCGCTCGACGCCAACTCACGCGGAAGTTCAATCATTCTGCTCCGACGACCTGCGTGAAACGATTCGAGTGATCGTGCAGGAGGAACTGCGAAAGCTTTTACCCCCGCCGCAGCATGAAGTGGATTCAATCGGCGACGTTGTCCGCGAGGAAGTCCGGCAATCGCTTGGAATTCCCGAAGCACCGCAGGCTCAGCCGGAAGCCATGAGCTATGCTGCTGCAGCCCGATGCAACGCCCCCCCCCCCTCCTCGCCCGCGTCAAGACGCCACGCCGCCGCAGCAGTTCCGCCGTCAGGCACCGCCACCACCACCACCGACGCCATACCGCCCGCCGACAGGACAAGGATGCGCCCCCCGAAAGACCGATGTTTGGCGTGCCCCTGACAACCACCGGCTCTGCTACCACTGCGGGGAGGCCGGCCACACGTACCGCCGCTGCCAATACCGACAGATGGGGCTACGCGGATTCGCCATCAACGCGCCGCGCCCGCAGCCAGGCGAACGGCCTCGCGACATTGACGACTACCTCACCGGAACACAGTGGCAAGAACGACGACCTTCCCGCTCACTGTCGCCCGGCCGCTACATGTCACCGCACCGCTGGCCCAAACCGGGGCCGGTCGCCTAGCCCATATCCGGGAAACTAAGGGCAGCAACCGATGGAGGTGCGGTTGCTGTACGACGAAATGCCGAAGATCCTCCGCGGCCGCCGACAACGACAACGCGACCAGACCTTCAGAACACGACGCAAACCGGCCAGAGCCCTCACGACGAAACTTCGCGGCCCGAAGAAAACTTGACGACGTAACGTCGAAACAGGAGGACAAATCGACGAAGCCGTGATCCGACGACACGACCTAACTGCAACGCAAGACGACGAACTAGCGACCTCAATGTTCTTAACGACGGCCACAGCGTCACAGCTCTCGTCGACACCGGAGCCGACAATTCCGTCGTCAGTGGGCCATTCGCCACCAAGCTGAACAAAGTAAAGACCGCTTGGAGTGGACCCGAAATCGGGACAGCTGGAGGCCACCTGATAACGCCGATTCGTGTCTGCACGGCGAGAGTCACCATCAATAACCGTACTTATCCTGCGAGCTTTGTAATCCTACAAAACTACTCCAGGGACGTGATACTCGGAATGGAGTTCCTAAGTGACCACGGCGCCGTTATCGACCTGAGGTCTGAGTCGCGAACACTAACCTCAGACAAAGCGCTCCCGCCCCATGCGACGCCAGGGATCCATGCACTGAATGTGATAGAAGAGCAGGTGACCGTACCGCCGCGCTCCAGTGTCATTCTTTCCGTTGGCACCGAAAAACCTGCGAACCTTGAAGGCGTAATCGACGGCGATCAGCAACTACTCCTCAACCGTCAAATTTGCCTCGCAAGAGGTGTCGCCGAGCTGCATGATGGTAAAGCAAAGGTACTGCTGACAAACTTCAGCCACGAATATAGGCACCTGAACATGGGTACGACGGTTGCCTACATTGACGAATGTGTAGCCGCCAGCGATGCTTTCGCCCTCTTTGATGCTGCCGGACCTGCTTCGACGAAAGAGGTCCCGAACCGGATTTTGATGTCGACCCGAGCCTTCCGAAGGTCAAGCAAGACCAGCTCAAAACCCTGCTCCTGCAATACAAGGACTGTTTCTCGTCGTCATCGCGGGTCCGACAAACGCCCCTTGCTAAGCTCCGCATTGTAACAGAAGAAAATTCTCGACCACTCCGACAGAGCCCCTACAGAGTTTCGACGCGAGAACGTGAGGCCATAAGGAAACAAGTCGACGAAATGCTACGCGACGACATCATCCAGCCTTCAAATAGTCCGTGGGCGTCACCCGTGGTGTTAGTGAAGAAGAAGGACGGGACATTGCGCTTCTGCGTTGATTATCTGCGCCTGAATAAAATCACGAAGACGGACGTGTACCCCCTCCCACGGATAGACTACATCCTGGATCGACTTCACAACGCGACGTACTTTTTGTGGATGGACCTCAAGACCGGCTATTGGCAGATCGAAGTAGACGAAGGAGACCGAGAAAAGACCGCTTTTATAGCACCCGACGGCCTCTTTGAGTTCAAGGTCATGCCTTTCGGTCTTTGCTCGGCACCTGCGACGTTCCAGCGCGTCATGGACACCGTACTGGCCGGATTGAAGTGGCAGATGTGCCTTGTGTATTTGGACGACGTCGTTGTGTTTTCCTCGACCTTCGACGAGCATCTCCGGCGGCTTGAGGCAGTACTTCAAGCAATCAAGACCTCTGGACTGACCCTGAAGCCAGAAAAGTGTCGATTCGCCTACGACGAGCTCCTGTTTCTGGGTCATGTGATCAGCAAGTCTGGAGTGCGCCCAGACCCGCGGAAAACAGCTGCCATCGCCGACTTCGCGCCACCCACGGACAAGAAGGTCGTGCGCCGATTTCTCGGCCTATGCGCCTATTACAGACGCTTCGTCAAAACCTTTTCACGGCTCGCCGAACCACTGACGCTTCTCACGAAGACTAACGTGGAATTCAGGTGGGAAACGGCGCAAGTGCAAGCATTTCAAGAACTTACACGACGCCTGCAGACGCCACCCATACTTGCGCATTTCTACGATTGCGCCGATGCGGAAATACACACCGACGCAAGCAGCCCAGGACTCGGTGCCGTCCTTGTGCAAAAGACTGACGGGCTTGAAAGGGTTATCAGTTATGCTAGCCGGTCCCTATCCAAGGCAGAAGCCAACTATTACACAAGAGAAAAGGAGTGCCTTGCCATCACCTGGGCTACGTCAAAGTTTCGCCCCTACCTCTATCGCCCCTACTAAGTTGTCAGTGACCATCACGCCTTATGTTGGCTAGCTAACTTGAAGAACCCTTCATGTCGTCTCGCACGATAGTCTGAGGCTTCAAGAATTCGACATTACCGTCGTGTACAAGTCCGTCCGAAAACATTCTGACGCCGACTGCCTGTCCCGAGCCCTCGTCGATGCGCCGCCGCAGGAGGACGACGACGACTGCTTCCTCGGAACTATAAGTGCCGACGACTTAGCCGAAAGGCAACGAGCCGACGCGGAACTGGGGGGCCTTATGGAGTACCTCAAGTGCAAGACCGCCGTTGTTCTCAAAGTATTCAAGCGAGCACTGCCCTCGTTTTTCTTACGGAACGGCGTTCTCATGAAGAACTTTTCGCAACTTCGAACCGACTACCTTCTTGTCGTGTCCTCATCATTGCGACCAGAGTTCCTCCAGGACCTACACGACGACCCGACGGCTGGGCACCTCGGTATTTCCCGCACGCTCGCCAGAATACAGGAAAAATACTACTGGCCACGCCTTGCTGCCGACGTCGCCCACTACGTTAAGACTTGCTGAGAATGCCAGCGACGGAAGACACCGCCGACTAGGCCCGCGGGACTTCTGCAGCCAATCGAACCACCTCACCTGGCGTTCCAGCAAATCGGGATGGACCTACTGGGGCCGTTCCAGACGTCGACTTCCGGCAAGAAGTGGATCGTCGTAGCAACTGACTACCTCACCCGCTACGCCGAGACAAAGGCCTTGCCCAAAGGCAGTGCCGCCGAGGTAGCCAATTTCTTCGTGAAGAACATCGACTTGCGTCATGGCGCGCCAGAGGTCCTCAACACAGACAGAGGTACCGCCTTTACTGCGGACCCAACTCAGGCGATCTTAAAATACAGCGAGACGAGCCACCGCCGCACCACCACCTACCACCCGCAGACCGATGGCCTCATCGAGCGTCTAAATAAGGCCATCGCCGACATGCTGGCCATGTACGTCGACGTTGAGCACAAGATGTGGGACGCCGTCCTTCCGTACGTGACCTTCGCTTACAACACGGCCGTCCAAGAAACGACGCAGATGACGGCATACAAAATGGCCTGCGGAAGGAGCCCGGCGACGACGCTCGACGCCATGCTACCGAACGTCACCGATGAAGAAAACCTCGACGCCGCCGCTTACTTACAACGTGCCGAGGAAGCTCGACACCTCGCCCGCATGCGCATCAAGACCAAGCAGCACACCGACAGCCGTCGCTACAATCCTCGACGAGGCTTCGTGGAATACAAGCCCGGCGACCGTGTCTGGGTCTGGACGCCGATACGCCGACGTGGGCTTAGCGAAAAACTCCTTTGGCGATACTTCGGACCATACAAGGTTCTTCGACGTCTCGGCGCTCTTCACTACGAGGTCATTCCGGACGGCATTGCTTACTCCCAGCGACGCCGCGCACGACCTGAAGTCGTCCCTGTCGTGCGCCTTAAGCCGTTTTTTGCACGTTAGCGAACCTGGGGACTCTACTTTTACCTTTGTTATTGTAATTTATTTATGTATGCACTTGTTTTTTTTTTCTTCTCTTCTTTGTTCTTTCACAATCATCAGGACGATGCTTTTTCAGAGGGGGGATATGCCGCGCCCACTTCTTGTTTTATTTTGATGTTTTTTGGGTTTGACCAGCAAGGACGGTTATCAACGCTCGAGGCTGTCCGCGAAGCAGTGTTCGAGAAGCTTCTCGATTGTAGTAGATCGTTTTGTTAAGATTTCGCGCCGCACGCGAATGTTCCAGCTTTATCGAGAGATAACGCCGCCACCAGCGATATCGCTGGAAAGGTCGATAGCGCCTGTATAAAAGCCGACGCACTTGACCGCTTGTCAGTTGATCGACGGTCGACGCTCTGTTCGCCGTTATCAGTGTATTGCTGTAGTTTGACTTTCAAGTTCCCGGCCACAAGTTCGGCAGTTTCATCTCGGACGTGCTGACTGCTGTCTTCGTCGACGTCACGACCCCGTGACACTATATAGTGTCGCACTAAACGCCTATGCACCGAAATCTTCGCTTGAAAATGTGTTAACTGCCACCAATTTTGTTTCATTTGAATGAAATCTCTGTTAGTATCTCAAACGTTTTGTAGTTCTTGCTCAAGGTATATTAGTTTCATTTAGAAAGAACTTAAGCGTTGCTTAAAGGCCAACTCCGGCGATTTTTTGGCCATGTCAAAGTAATGCTGCTTTTATGTTCCTGAGACGCTCCAGTTACGGGCCCGATAGCAGAAATACTCGACAAATTGGAGAATAATTTTAAATAAGCAAAAAAGCGCAACACCGAAACCAAAACCCAACCGAGTGTACTGTCTACGTATGACGTTGACGTTGTTACGAACGAACCGGAAGTCGTGCAAGGCATGCCGGTCACGCCGGCGCGGAGTATGAAAACTGTGACAGCCGGGACGACAACCGAAGCGCCGGCCAAACCAACGCTGTCTGTCGCCTTGTGCACAGCAGACGCTCGCTGTAGCGTCCGAAGCGCCGAAGTTAGAGGTGCCCTCGGCTGCGTCACTTACGCCCCCTTCCCAATAGTGACGTCACAGACGCAATGTTGCCAATTATTGTGGAAAGCCAGGAGGGCGCTTCCAGACAATCTTTATATTCATTTGCAAACAATCTGCGCACCTCTGAAGCCTGTAATTTGGCATAAATGACGGAAACGTGCAAAGGAACGTACCAAGCAAATTTCATTGAGATCCATCGAACTCGAAAAATCGCCGGAGTTGGCCTTTAAGCTTCTTAACATGGTAGCTCTTTATACACTTTGCTGATAGCGGTTTTCGCTTTTCGTCTTTGTAATTGACGGCAGTCGCTGCTCTGCTTGCCGACCAGCTAGGCGGTTGCCATCTAATCCCAAGAACTTCAATTAAAAGCCTCCGCACGATGGTCCGCATACGGCTGCGGAGTTCTACCTTTCCCATAAACGTATTTCGGTTTTCGCGTGCACAGATCACGGGACAGGTGTACGTCACCAAGAACATGTGCGACGCAGAAACGCTTCAGACGTATTGTACAGTTTCACAAAGCACCGCAGGACACCGCCGCTATTCTCACTATGGCCACTTACATATACGATTACCTGGGGATTAGTATAACAGTAAAATAATTTAGGGAGGTCAAGAACAAGGAAAATATATATATATATATCTAAGTAAAATACAATGTTCCGTATCGAGCACAGCGAATAAGTATAGAAACACGCTACAGCCGGCACCTCCAAGGGGTAATAATAATTTTTGGGTTTAGGTCCCAAAATCATTTTATGATTATGAGAGATGCTGTAATGTAGGGCTCCGGAAAGTTCGACGACCCGGGGTTCTAAAACCTAAGTATAAGAGCACGGACATCTAGCATTGCGGCCGCTGCTACACTCGGCTCAGCAGTCAAGCACTATAACCAGTAGACCACCGCGGCGGGTGACCCCTAATAGCTACGGCAATTAAATTCAGTGCCTGTGGAAAATAGCGTACAACATTTCGTTGGGACTCTCATGATAGATAGATAGATAGATAGATAGATAGATAGATAGATAGATAGATAGATAGATAGATAGATAGATAGATAGATAGATACGCTCAAAGTCGCAGAAGTTCGCTAAGAAATGCTTCATAATGGTGTAATAGTAGCGCAAAAAAAAGACGAGGACAAGAAAGTGGACACCACAAGCGCTTACTCACAACTGAAAGCTTTATTGCTTGAACAGAAAATATATCTAAACTTCACGCTCGACTAATTCCCGCGCATGCGCATCGTGGGCAAGGCAAAAGGCAAAAACCAGAACAAAAACACATCGCCTTCAACCCTCCGCCCCCCAACAGGCTACCCCCTTTCCTTGAGTAGCATCACTTCCCTCTCCGATATGGCTAAAGAAGGATGACTAACGCACGTAGCTGCCCTCGTGCGTTAGTCCCCCGGTAGCTGCCCTCGTGCTAATATGAAAAGCTTCAGCGAGTTCTCGTGTCGTGCGATCGCGGTGTTTGATCAAGATATCCGTCGCGGGGAATTGCGCTTCGCACCGGCACTCAGCGCAGTGCTCCCTTTCCGTTTTGCTTCAAGAAATGCTTCGCATTTAAAAAGTGACGTACGCCAGGATAGCGTCTGTTAGGTGAATACTCTCCTTATTCATCCAGCATCGGTACCAGTGGTGCTAGAGCTGTTAGAATCTTATTTGGATACAAGTCTATCTCACAACATAATATTAATAAGCACCAACAGAACATAATGCCAAGGTATGTATAGCATATGTTATTTGTAGTAATTAGGACGTAAATATGAAGAAAGTAAATTGGACGAAAAGATAACTTGCCGCCGGCAGGGACGGAACCTACGACCTTCGAATTAAGCGTCCGATGCTCTACCGCGGAGCTACGGCAGCGATCATCCTCTCGTCCACTTTGTGGGGCATATATGTGAATTTAAACCCAGGAGGCTGAGTCAGCGTAGTTCTCAGCCATGACGGCGAGTGCGGAAAATCCTTTTTTCTGCCTGTTCGCGTCGCGTAACACGTGATTTTTTACGAGCTGGCAACTGACCAATAATCCCTCGTATACTACCTGAAGGCATCACGTCCACCAGAGTGAGACCCTCGCTTTGTACGGAGAAAAGGCGACTTTTTGAGGGCTCCTTTTTCTTAGTTAGGCACATTATTATTGAGAACTAAGAAACAATAATGCCAAGGTAAGTATAGGAGATGTTATTTTGTAGTAATTAGGACATAAATGTGAAGAAAGTAAGGTGGACGATAAGATAACTTGCCGCCGGCAGTGACCGAACCTGCGACCTTCGAATAACGCGTCCGATGCTCTACCACTGAGCTACGGCGGCGGTGATCCCCTCGTCCACTTTATGGGCTATATACGTGAATTTAAACCTATGAGTGTTAGTCAGCGCCGTTCGCAGCCATGGCGGCGAATGTGGAACACTCATTTTTCTGCCTGTTGGCGTCACGTAACACGTGATCTTTTTACGAGCTGCCAGCTGACCAATAATCCCTCGCATACTACCTGAAGGCTTGAAGTCTGCCAGAACGAGACCCTCGCTATGTATGAAAAAGGAGACTTTTTAATGGAGTACTGACAGAAATTTTACAAATTTTTGGATTTTGCTCTAAATAAAATTGCTGCTGCCTAGAAACCTAAACCGAGTGTTGTGGTGCCTGGCAATGCATCGTATATATATTTTAATTACCGCTACCTTAAAAAGACACTTTTGGTTTCGATATCGAGGGGGCTGCTTCTCAGTGTCGTTTCATCGCAGTGTGAGGTCACAGGGATACAGAAACTCGCGACGTACTAGCGGCAAATCCGTCATCTGCTCGTGGTGCACATAAACCACGATAGGTGAATTGTCGTCTAGTGACCCTGACAGTGATTTCTGCGATTTAGGCTGCATGCAGGACGGAAAACTCGCAAATTAGGGGGAACTGCCTTTACTCGTAGGGATAATGTACATTGCAGTGGCTTGCAGTGGCTTGCAGATGCTGAGCTACGAAAACTTCAAAGTCAAACGAAAATATTTTATACGTGTTTTTCGACACCGGTGTGTGGACAGCGTTGACATTGCATACCAAGCAAACCTAAATTGTGCCATTTGCTATGTTTCAAAATCGTGTCAGTACTCCTTTAAGGGTTAGTTTTTCTTTGTAAGACACAATATTATTGAGAACTAAGAGACAATAATGCCAAGGTAAGTATAGGAGATGTTATTTGTAGTAATTAGGACATAAATGTGAAGAAAGTAACGTGGACGATAAGATAACTTGCCGCCGGCAGTGACCGAATCTGCGACCTTGGAATAACGCGTCCGATGCTCTACCACTGAGCTACAGCGACGGTCATCTCCCCGTCCACTTTATGGGGTATATATATGAATTTAAACCAAGGAGTGTTAGTCAGCGCCGTTCGCAGCCATGGCGGCGAGTGTGGAACACTCATTTTTCAGCCTGTTGGCGTCACGTCACACGTGATTTTTTTCCGAGTTGGCAGCTGACCAATAATCCCTTGCGTACTACCTGAAGGCATCAAGTCTGCCAGAACGAGACCCTCGCTATGTATGAAGGGAAGGTGACTTGTTAAGGGCGCCTTCTTTTTTGTTAGACAAAATATTAATGAGAACTCAGAGACAATAATACAAAGGTATGTGGAGGAGATGTTATTTTTAGTAATTAGGACATAAAATGATCTCCTATGCTTACCTTGGCATTATTGTCTTTTAGTTTGCAGTTAGGCGCTAAATTCAAAATTGCCGGCAGTTTTCTTTGTACAAGATTAACCTTGTTGGCAATTAACAACGTTTCCTTTTCACAGTGATGCATTCCTTATCTCATTCGCCCCTGTGCGTAGTTTTCACACGCAAGCGGAGCTCGTCAACAGTGGAAACGGCACTCATGTAATGTGAGCGCCCCCCGCCTTAAGCGGCCGGAGCTGCGGCGGGTTTGTTAGACGGCTAATCGCAAGGTAAAGCTTGCTCCACCATGCAACCTGGCTGCGCACTTGTTGTTCTCGAGCTGCTGCTTTATGATTATGTCGCGTACAATTATTTTAAATGCGAAGCATTTCTTAGCGAACTTCTGCGACTTTCAGCGTATCTATCTATCTGTCTATCTATCTATCTATCTATCTAAACATCTATCTATCTATCTATCTATCTAGCCGCCTACGACTTTGTGCTCTCCTGCTCGTTTCGTTAATGGAATGTACGCCAAAATTGGTATGGCATAACATGACTGTATGAAAGGGAAAATAGACAACCACCCAGCAGTCCGGGAATCGAACCCGGGACCAAACTGATTTGCAACATGACTGTATGACGAACATGAATGACGAGTCATAACATGAAAATTATGACATGCATGTCGTGAACGACATGATATACAAGCCACAGTCTTGGTGCTCTTACGGCCGTTTCGTTAACTTGATATATTCCCAATTGATACAGCGTGACAAGAGTGTATGACGAACATGACTGACAGGTCCTAACGTGCAAATCATGACACGCATGTCATGTACAGCATGATATACGTGCCACGCTCATGGTGCGCTCGCGGCCGTTTCGCTAGCTTGATCTACCCCGAAATTGGTATTGCGTGACGTTACTGTGTAACGAACATAAATTACACGGGTTAACATGAAAGTCATGACACGCATGTCATGTACAGCATGACTTACGTGCCATGCTCATGGTGCGCTAGCGGCTGCTTCGCTAGCTTGATCTACCCCGGAATTGGTATCTTGCGACATGACTGTGTGACGAACATAAATAGCACGAGCTAACAAGAAAACCATGACACGCATGTCATGTACAGCATGACTTATGTACCACGCTCATGGTGCGCTGGCGGCCGTTTGGTGGCTTGATCTATCCCGAAATTGGTATTGCGTGACGTTACTGTGTAACGAACATAAATAACACGAGTTAACATGAAAGTCATGACACGCATGTCATGTACAGCATGACTTACACGCCACGCTCATGGTGCGCTAGCGGCCGTTTCGCTAGCATGATCTACCCCGGAATCGGTATTGCGCGACGTGACTGTGGGAGGAACATAATTACCACGACTTAACATGAAAATCATGAAATCATGTCATGTACAGCATGACTTACGTGCCACGATCATGGTGCGCTGGCAGCCGTTTCGATAGCTTGACATACCCCGAAATTGGTAATGCGCGACGTGACTGCGACGAACATAAATAACACGAGTTAACATGAAAATCATGACACGCATGTCATGTACAGCATGACTTACGTGCCATGCTCATGGTGCGCTGGCGGCCGTTTCGCTAGCTTGGTCTACCCCGAAATTGGTATTGCACGACGTTACTGTGTGGCGAACATAAATAACATGAATGGCAGGCATTTTCCTCAATGACAAACAAGACGATGTATGCAGCTCTTTGCTGGCTGCTTCGCATTTTGAACAACTATCCTATCATCCGGAGAGAAGAAACGGCGCGGCCGCTAGGCTGACTTCGTCACATGGGACGCATTACAACTTGTTAGCAAGGAAAATAATGCCACGTTTTTTTTTTGCGCGAAATGGTAAATAAAATTGTTTACTTCAATCAGAGGGATTTTGAAAAAAAATAAAAATGTCCTTTCTAAGAAAATTATGTTCAAACTTCGGCGTTTTTGGTAAACCACTTACGTTTCAGCCCATTTCTAAAATAAAAGACAGTGCGACAAAACCACAAAAATTATTTTAAAAGAGAGCACAAATATCAGAGATAATATGTGCCGAGATTTATTATCCTTCGTTTAACTTGTTTGCAGGAATAAACTCCTGATGTACTAGTGCTTTGTGCGGTTTGCCATGTTTGTGATTTTTTACCTCAAAATGCCTTGGAGAGGTAAGCGAAATTGCATACTCATAAAATGGTATTTCACTTGTTACTTGATGAGAATAAAAATAGTGGCCAAAAAGTGCACCGTTTTATCCCTAGTTGCACTCAGAATAATAAATCGCGAAATTGGCAGAAAAGTGGTTTTTGCGGCCAGAATGTACACATATTTTTTTCAGGCGAACAACATTTTTTTGCACGAAACTAACTTCGAAACCATTGTTCTGGGCTTAATACCTGTGCGTGCAGTAAATTTCATAAAAATCGGGAATGGTGACCGGGACCTCGTCTTCGATCTTTTCTGGACACACCCTGGTGTTGGTAATACCTATGTTGCTGTTGTCATCGTTAGACAACTGGGTATATAACACTTGTGCGACTCTTCAACATATGTCTGTGCGTATACCATTGGCTCCTATCTTTAGCGTCATTTCATACCGTTTAACTCAATGTAACATATACGTGGGATACGCCGAATTAGTTTATTTACAAGTTGACTAGCATTAATTCATCTAACAGGCATACATTACCGTATTTTTCTTGCTAGCAGTTGAATATGTTGGGATCTGCTTGCACGGTAGGACGTTGTACATCGCCTTTACAATTGTTTTACCTTAAGAAGAAGTGAAAAGTTTTTTTCCATAAGCAAAAAGTAAGTAAAACTGCATTCACGAGTACCGAAGACGTTAGTACAGTTTTATTGGATCGGGCGCTCATAGATACGACTCTTCCAGTGAATCTTTTCTGTTCTTTATTTATTGAACCCGTACTGCCCGGGCGCAGTAGAGTAGGTGGGTTTACAACATAACTACAAAAGCTTCACGACGCACTTGTTGTTAAGGCAGCTCTATGACGTTGCGTTTAGCACCTGTAAAGAAATGAATAAGCGTAAAAGGCGCGTCCTGGGCGGTATTCACAAAACAATTTAAACTTTGGTCTTAAATGTAAAATGTACTTGGACATAATCGTAGTAAGAAGACGTTGAGCTAGCTCGTCGGTACATTGTAAAACGAATAAAAAACCAGCGGCTCTCACCATAAGCGTGCGCAGGGTTTCCTATCATGGGGGGGCGAAGGTTAATCGCAGCACCCTGCGAAGTCAATGTAAAAGGCAGATTTTGC
This sequence comes from Rhipicephalus sanguineus, assembly GCF_013339695.2. Classification (NCBI taxonomy): domain Eukaryota; kingdom Metazoa; phylum Arthropoda; class Arachnida; order Ixodida; family Ixodidae; genus Rhipicephalus; species Rhipicephalus sanguineus. The sequence goes on from NC_051182.1 coordinate 40,446,768, forward strand.
GCCCCCCCTTTCTTAGTTGACTAGGGGGGTCAATGTAGTGGGCAGATTTCTTGCGCCCCCCGTCCTAGGTGACTAGGGGGGGCTGCCCCCCCCCCCCCTGCGCACGCCTATGGATATTACAACAGACAACGAAATACAATGAGACAGTCCAGTTGATACAGTTTGCGCTTGTCGTGTCTACTTTATAACGCGTGTCCTCCCTAACTTCTTTTGTTCCAGTAACTGAAGCGCACTATTTTAATCAGGTGAGAGAGGATCCGTGGGTCTAATTGGCAGCTACAGCAAAGGGGTATGTGTTTTTTTATCCGCTTTTGGTATATTTCTTATAAATACCGGGATCCCGAGAGCAGTGCAGGGCGTGGAGCAGTGGCTCATACTCACAACAAGAGAGAGAGAGAAGCAAGGAGAGGCAGGGAGGATAAGCAGACTCACGTCTGGCTCGCTACCCTACCCTGGGGGAGGGTAAAACAGGCAAAAAGAGAGAAGGAAAGAGAGCGATGGACAGAGTCAAAAGCACACCTGGGGGAGCACCTGCAGTCTACAGGCGGTCGCTCAGATTTGTTAATTTCAGGTTATTTCAGTAGCGATTGAGTTGTATTGTGCGCCATCGAAGCACATGTCCATGGTCCTATAATCTTGTTTACAGAAAATGGTCTCGAGTCCAGTTGGTCCAAAAGCAGCCGCAGCGCCCTTGAACTTGACAGTGATTGATCGAGATGGTACCACAAAGGCACCTGTCGAACTTCCTGAGACCGAACCGTCCGTGTAAACATGAATTCGGTTAGCATACGACAAATGCAAAAGGTCCAATGAGATGGGTCCAACGGGCTGCACATTACAGGCTTGCATTTTGTAGGGTTTTGCGGCTGCATCTGGCCCTGAACCCTTTAGAGGTGAGGCCAAGACCCAAAAAGATACATCTTTACTGGTCCAAGCCGTGGCCGCAACTGCCCGCTGCCAGCGGCTGCCGCGTGACACGAGCGCACATGCGATCGTCGTTGTCCTCTACGCGCTCACAGCCGCCGAGCGCCCCCATACTGCCCCCTCCCCTCGGGAAAAGTTGGGGAGAAGGACGTGGGCTACTTAGCGCCGGTAGCCCGCGCAACGGTCCTGGCTACCCTTGGCCACGGCGGACAGTACGTGGCGTACACGACCACACACCGGCACGGGTCGTCCACCACGTCACCAAGCTCCCGCAGTTGTCCGTGGCAACTGGAGACTCCGCTTCCACTTTCGGTTCAGCGGTCGTCGTGGCAGTCGCCTTGCTGCCACTGTCTGTGGTTGGCTCATCTTGCGTGTTGTTGACCTTCGGTTCCTCCTTGTGATCGGCGTTGGCATCCTCAGAATCTTCTTGCCATGCCTCGCCTGCATCTTCGTCGTTATTCACCTTGTCCTTCTCGTCCTTCATCTCTATGCTGCCTGCTGACCCGTCCTCGTAGACGGCTGTCGTCAAGGCCTCCTCAGCAGAGGCTGCCTCTTCTTTCTCCTCCTCACCCTCTTCCTTCTTACTGCGCTTGGAGGCCGCACCCTTCTTGGCACCGCGTGCTGGCTTGGCAGGTGTCTTCCGTGCAGGCTGCTGTGCAACGGGAGCAGCCGTGGTGCACCGCGTCTGTGAGCGTGTGCGCCTGCAGCCACTGTCTGGGACGCTGCTGTGCTTGTGGCCGAGTTCCCTGAGGAGGGCCTTGCCCTCCTTGGCGGTCGCTTCCAGGCTGCGCACGCGACGCGCACCCGCTGACTTGGTCTCACACTGGGGACGCGTCCTGGCCGGTTCAGCCTTGGCCTTCTTGGCGGGCGGAGCAGTATCCCCCTTGGTCTCTTCCTCCTCCTTGGAGTCTGCGGCAGGCTTCTCCACCTCAGCCTTTTTCGTCTCTTCTTCAGTGCGATCTTCCCTCTCGCTGTCCAGGTTGGGTTCAGACATATTTTCGCGAACGTGTGCCACTGCATCCACAACGATCGCCTCGTCCACGATCGCCTTGTTCTCCTTGGCCCCCACACTACCGCGCTGTTCATCGTGGTTTCTCTTTTTCTTCCTTTTCCGCCTCTTTCTCGTATTCTCCGCCTTTCCATCTTTTGCTTCTGGCCCTCCAAGAACTTTTGTCGCACCGTCCCTGAACCCTCTAGAGATGAGGCCAAGACCCAAAGCGATACATCTTTACTGGTCCAAGCCTTGGCCGCAACTGCCCGCTGCCAGCGGCTGCCACGTGACACGAGCGCACATGCGATCGTGGTTGTCCTCTACGCGCTCACGGCCGCCGAGCGCCCCCATAATTTTTGGATATCCCCGGCAATTCAAGGTGCACAGTGGGTCTTTTCAAGCACCACTCCGGAGATAGTGGTATGGTGGCGGGCGAGAACCTCCACGAGATGGAATGCTGGTTAGCCGCAACAGTTTGTAAAACGCTGCCTTTGGTCTTTCTCATGCCATGCTAGCGAGCTGGTGGTCAGGTACTCTGGATAGGTAACGGATATGTGCCCGGAGTGTGTCTACAGTTATATATGTCGTAATCGGGTGGTCTTTGGCAATAGCAATCGTTGCTACCGTGGTAGCACACCGAGGTAGCCCCAAGCATGTGCGGAGGACTTGGCCTTCAATGCTTTGCAGGTCCCGGATGTTAGTTCTTCCTGCGTTGGAAAGCACGGGCGTGCTATACCGCAAATATCTCATGAAGAGCGCTCTATACAGTTGAATCGTAGATTACACGGATGTGCCCCACGTTTTACCGGCGAGAAATCACCTTACGTGTATGGTAGAGGTGAGCCTCTTCTTCAAGTGCGAGATGTGAACATTCCACGAAAGATCTCTCAATAAAGAAAGGCAATCTTCATGCGATCTGATGACGTATTATGGTAGGCATAGTTGCATGAGTTTGCGAATGGGGAAAGTGTGTTGCTTGTTCGAAGGCATTTCGCATGTGTAAAGATAAGCAATCAATGATGCCTCCATGCATTTCCGACACTAAATCACAGTATAATTCAATGGGACGCCATGCAGGATAGGACGGCATTTAACCACAAACCTTGATTCAAGCAGTGCATTCCACGGCAACATTCGCGGATTCCGTTCGTATCATGCCAGTGCGTCTATTTCTCATCGCCGCCAAAACACGGGCGCCTGCCTTGCACGTGTCGGTACATCAAGATACGCTCATCGAGTTGGAAACATCTGGAAACTGCGGACATTACCGTGAGGTCATATCAAGGACATAATAACACCGAAATTACCGCGGGAAAGCATCATTCGAGAGCAGTCCAGGCAGCTGCAGGATAGGATGGCGTTTAACCACAGACCTTGATTCACGCAGGTAAGTGCTGAGACATTTTCGAAACCTTCTAGTAGTACGCACTGTAGCTGTTGGTAGTGTCTGGGGTTTAACGTCCCAAAACCACGATATGATTATGAGAGACGCCGTAGTGGAGGGCTCCGGAAATTTCGACCACCTGGGGTCCTTTACCATGCAGCTAAATCTAAGTACACGGGCCTCAAACATTTCCGCCTCCATCGAAAATGCAGCCGCCGCGGCCGGGATTCCATCTACAAGCTTCGGTTAGCAGTCGAGCGCCATAGCCGCTAGGCCACCGTGGCGGCGCCACTGTAGTTCTTGGACAGCTCTCTGCGCGAATGTTGCGAATATTTGTTGAAATCGGTTCTGTGAATGAGCTGGATAAGGCAATGACTGATTTGACTGCACGAATTTACAAGAATCACGCAGAGTTAAAACGGGATAATCTGAAACTGATTGAGGGCGAAATGGATTCAGTGAAAGCATCAATGAACTTAATTAACCAGAATTTTAAAAAATTAAAACTGGAAGAAGATACCGTCAAGCCCGACAACATTGAACTAAGAATAGAGAACACCCACCTATCAAAATAACTGAAGGATGTTAAACGAGAACTGACTGCTCTTGGGCTCAATAGAGTCGTAGCTTTAACTTGAAAATCAAAGATGTTCCAATTCAGGCTGGAGAGAAACTCTGTGATACAATACAGACCATCTTAACCTGCTTGAATGTAGAACTTAACAACTCTGCAGGACATTGATTTGGTACACCGAGTTCCAACTAAAAATAATACAACAGCGCCAAACATCATTGTCAAGCTCACTTCTCGAAATTTTAGGGAAAATATTTTGAATAAGGCAAAAAAACAAAAGATTAATACACGCCACCTGTGTTTTGATTGTGAGGTGAGCCCGATCTTTATTAATCTTTATTAACGAACATTTGTGCCTGTCACAAACGAGCGCGTCTTTAAATCGCGCGCGCGGCCACTTTCCAACGGCAGCGGGATAGCACGGCGCAGCCGCTCGCCCGAGAAGCGCGAACTACGAAAAAAAAGAAGTATAAAAAGACGCCGGCGCGCCGACGTTCCTCCTCGCCCCAACCGACCATATCGGATCCAGCGCGCGGTAAAGCCTGGAACTCTCTCGAGGGAAAGCGTGACGCAACGCCGCCGCGATTCGAACCTACGAGAAAGATCTCGCTCTTTTCCTAGACTTGGCTGTACTGCACGCCGAAGAACCCTCCCGACGCTTCTAGAACCCTGTGGAGATGAGATAAAAGCGTGCCACGACGACCAGTCAGTCAGTGAGTGAGCCAGTCGGCCCGGAGATGGCGAAGTTATGCTGAGTGTGGCTCCGACAGCCAAAAAAGACGTGTTTATGATGGTGCGCGGGCAGTCGATCGTCGATCTGGAAGAATCGGATGATGACGCCGTGTGAGCCATGAAAAGGCGCGACGACGATTGAACTACGACGATCAACGCTGGAGCTGGCGTGAGTGTTTCCTAGAAGAGAAGCATTCAAGTACCGTTCCAGAATTGTGGACTGGATACGCCGTTGTATATTCAGGCCTGATGTGCCATATCACTATTTTACATTGCCACGTGCATATAACCACGTATATATCTTGATCTGCAATATCGTCTGTCCAAAATAACTGAAGACTCACTTACTCTTGCGATATGAAAGCGAGCGGTTGATTTATGTGCCCTGCGTGGCATCTGTGACTATTCACTCTGACGAAGGCAGGCCCTCCTGCCGAAACTTTAGTAAAGCTTGCTTCGCACGTGTGTTGACCTTTCTCAACTATATATATATATATATATATATATATATATATATATATATATATATATCAGCTGCAACTTGCTGAGCCACCTTGCGCACCGCAGATAAATTTTTGTTTCTGACATGTCTCGCTTGAAGACGACGACAACGAAGTGCGTGCGCGAATGCACTGGCGCTGTGACACGAGCGTCATTCTTGTGTCGAACATTAGCCGGTTGTGGCTCCAACGCTTAAGCTGCGCTTGTCAACGTTTCATGTTTCCGCGTATAAAATAAATCGTCGGCAGCCACAAGTGGCTGAACAGACGCAACAGTTGGTGACGAGGCAGACTACTCACCGGCACTTCCCCAACGTCAAGGAACGGAACGAGATGGCAACGCCTGACTTTGGTCAGCTACCGGAATTCAGCGGCAGCTCCGGCTCCTGGAGATCTTGGTATGGGAGCCTACAGCTCTTCTTCGAGGCCAATGACATTACGGACGCTTCGAAGAAATTGTGCTCATCTGCGAACATTATGCGGACAACAGACTTACGACGTCGTCTGCGCCCTCGTTGAACCCAAGCAGCCCAGCCAAGTGAGCTACCAGCACATAGTCGAGATGCTCAAGGCTCGCTTCGATCCAGAGCCTTCTGAGGTTTTCTGCAGGGCACGCTTCTAATATCGTGGCCAACGGCATCATGAAACGGTCAGTGATTACGTCACAGCGCTGAAGAAGCTAGCAGCAGATTGCAGTTTTGGTATTCGGAACGAGCAAGTTCAGCAGCGACTGTTCGCGGAAAAGGACTTGACATTTAAGAAAGCCTTTGAACTGGCACTGCGACCTGAAAACGCCGTCGAGAATGAGAAAAACGTGAAAACGGAAATCAAAGAGATTCAGGAAGCCAGCACAAGTATCTGCAAGACAGAAAATCAACGTCACTCCAGTGTCTCGGCCCAAAAGAAGAAACAACACTGTTGGCGTTGTGACGCGCAGTATAGTCCAGACAGTTGCAAGTTTCAGACAGCTTCCTGCAGCTACTGCAAGAAACGCGGACACACAAAGTGAAAAGAGGCAAGAACGAACAAGAGCCATAACATCACCAGTCACGACTCAACAGGATTCACCTGATGTGGCACTTTACGAGCTCAACACCTTAATCGACGCATCCAGCGCGCAGAAGGTCATGACTCAACAACTTATACATGGCAAGGCCTTGGAGGTCGAAGTCCACTCGGGTGCACCCTGCACACTCATCAGTGAGGCCACGTTCAATGCCACGTGGACACATGACCCACCACGGCTTCAAACGGACAACATTCTGCTACGCACATGGTCAGGACAGGCCGTCCGAGTTCTCGGATGTGCAACGGTGGATGTAGCGCACAAGACAAAATGATGAAAAAATGATGAGTTTTGGCGCACAACGAACTACGCCGACAGCGACACCAAAATCGAAATTTCTTCGAAATGAGCTCTTTAACGCTTTCGCGTTTAAAAAGAGAACATGCGCTATTGAAATACTGAACATTGCACAGTTAAATATAAATTTCTAAGATCAAAAGGCCAAGAAACACGACTATTGCAACTTCGTGGCAGGCAGCGCTTTTTGTGATGATGTAAAAAAGTGTTCAGAGGCTTAGCATTAGAGAGCGACTATTTAATTAGTTCCATTCTCTAATTCCAAGAGGAAATTAAGAACGTTTTTGAGGCAACTTGTGTTCGTCGAGTACTTAGCCAGTGTCCGGTAATGTTTGTGTTGAGTTGGTATAGAAGTGTTTAGTGAGATGAACTTAGTGGCAGCAATCTTAATGTCACCATACAAACTTGGGAATAAGGACTTTAGTCTGACATTGTTTGCTCTGGTTTCCATGGTTTTCTTCAAAGAACATTTCGGATATTAGCCCACTCTCCGAAGAATGAAAAGCATTTCCACTCTATGCTCAAGGCTCCCCTTCTTTTACATTTGAGGAAGAAGTCTACATCGGGCATGTATAGGAGTAATCTACAAAGTTAAAAACACAGAAAAGATAACGAAGCTTCACGCGGTGTTTAGCAAAGCGAATTGTTCGTCACTGATTAGAACAGATGGCTCATGTTAACATCTATGTCCGTGCTTTTTGTTTGGAAGGCCTGTGGTAATTGATGTGTAGTTTATCTAAAGACAGCTCCGCAAGCTTATGAAAGCGGCCGAGCGGCCAAAAGAAATGTGAACAAAGCAAGAACTCGGACGCGCGAAAAGTTACTTATTTGCACCTTTAACTGCATTTTCCAGCACTATCAATGACGTACTTGTATTGGGGTGTGGTGTGGTGATAGGCGGGCGCGGCTCAATAATGAATGCGGGATAGCTCACAGGGCACCGGCATGTGCATTCTTGCGTCGCACTGCGTGAGCCTTCTCGGTAGCCTGCTCGGGTTTCGCCTTTAAAAAAAAGGACATTATTTCAAGATGACCACAAAGTGGAAGGTGCAATTACCTGCAAATCTCGCAACTGGCAACATCTTCCTTCTCCCCCTCCACAAATGGGGTGGCTTAGACCAGTTGACAGTCTCGACTTCGCATATGTAGCGCAAGAAAAATGAGCACGAGATGGCACCGTCACTCGTTTTTCTTCGTCTCTTCTTTTTGTCATCGTTTTTCACGAACCGTCTGTCGGAAGTCTTCAGTTACATTGGGCTAGTGTATAAAAGGCTTGCCAGCCACACAGTGAACACGTTCCACCGCATAGCGAGGCGTCTGGGACTGCGCCGGAAGGGACGCATTGTGTGCTGCCTGCATATGCGTTACAGTTCTTGACGTCGGGCAGTAGGCGACAGGTGCATATGTTCGGAGAGATATAGACTCAAGCCAGGCTCACTGGTCTTGTGGACTGATCTTCGCTTCGGCGGTGCCCGCGCACTTATGTGAGTAATAGAGGCGTTGCGCTGAGATTGCAAGTTGGGGTATTTCGGCAATGCAGCCTCAGTGAAGGAGTGAAACAAGCGGCGCAACAACGAGACGCAGCAAATACGGCAGAAAGTGCGCTAGCTACTAGTCTTTATCGCCTCTTGTTCTGTTTTGCAAATGCGTTACGCGACGCCTCCAGGGTGATACAGAGGTTACAGACGTGCCCGGCTGCTGACTCTAAGGTCGCGGTTTCGATCCCGGGTGCGGTAGTTGCATATCGATGCAGACGCAATGCTAGATGTACGTGTGCGTAGATTTAGGCTCACGTCAAAAAACCCCGGTGGTTTAACTTTCCGGAGCCCTCTACTAGGGCGTGCTTGATAAACATCTCGCGGTTTTGGCATGCCAAACCCAGAATTCATTGTGTTCGCTGTGCTCATAAGTTTACCTGACCAGATGGAACGTGAGCTTATGGAAGCTTTCTTTATTGGGAAAGGCGGTGATAACTGTGTGGCTAAACATTCTCTTGCTTTGACCAAAGTTGAGAGGGTATCTGAATGCGCATATCTGAGGTTTGGGTTTTGTGCGTGGAGAACGTGTGGTTTGCTTGGTATAAATATATTCGTTTTAGATACGAAGCAGCTTTTGCGCTGGGCTTTGTCCGTAGTTCCATTGGCGACCGTCCGCTTTCTAAAACCTACCATAGCCATCTGTAACATATTGAGCGCGCGCCCGCGCCAAGGAGATGTCTTCTTCGTCTTGTTCATCGACCACCTTCATGATGATACGTGCAGAGCATTGTAGGGGCCCGGGTTGCCGTATGTTGTCCTAGCTTGGCGTAACGCAGACAAAACGACGCGTGCCGGCACGCGCTAGCGCGTTCGGGCCTGTGTAAGGGCCTGTGTTCGGGCCTGTGTAAGATGCTGTGGCCTCTCCCCCTTACACTATCTCAGCAATCATGTGATTCCGTCGGCGAACGAGATTCTGCAGACGCGCGATGATGCCGTGCGGCGTGCTCCAACAAGAGTTCGGGCGAGTAACAGCAACAGCATCTACAGTGAATTCATGGTGTGCTCCACATGCAAGGACGCCTTAACATCGGGCAAGGTGCCCGTGATGAACGGAACTTTAAGTCAACCCATGCGCTACTTCGCATCCCCACATGGTTCCCGTTAGTGAGAGATGATGAATTGTTTTATTAAAGGTTCAGTTGTTAGTATGCACTTGTCCTGTCGCTTTCTTCTACTAGTCCCACATTTCCTCGCACTATTTCTTTCCAGGGTGTTATGCTTAACGGAATCTTGCGAGTAATATAATTAGCGTTTTCACCACCGGAGGAGACTAGTCGCACACACAACAAGAGAAAACCATTCTAGAACAGGTCACTCGTGATCGCAGGCGATATCGTATATTAAATGGGTAGCACGAACCGCAAGACGCCAAAAAATAATAAAGCTACTATAATTATGCAGGTGCAATAGTTATGAGATAAATAAAAAGTGAATAAATGTGGACGAAAGACACAACTCGCCACCGGCGAGAGAACATCCAGCATCGCATTGCGATAGCTGCCGTAGGTACAGGGCTGGGCAAAGATAGTTTGAAATTGTATCGCGATACGATACAAGATACTCAGGCAAGAAATATTTGAGATACAGGCACAAAATACCACAACGCCTTTGTATCCGATACGATACATTCCAATTGTATCTCAAGATACTTCGATACATTCGGAAATTTGTTATTGTATATCTGTCTATACGGTAATGTAGCACTAAACGCCGATGCTCAAAAAAGTTCGCTTGAAAGTTTATAACGGTGACCATTTTAGTTTCATTTGAATGAAATGTCTGTTTGTATCTCAAAAGTTTTGTATTTCTTGCTGAAGGTATCTTACTTTCGTTCTGAAACATGTCATTGGGGTTGCTTTAGCTGCATACCATGACAGCACTTAGTACACTTCGCTGAAAACGGTTTTTGCTTGCCGCTTTTTTAATTGGGCGGAGTCGATGCTCTGCTTGCCGACCAGCTAGCGGGATGCGATCTAATCCCAGGAAAGCCAATAAGAAGCCTCCGCACAATGGTGCTAATATCGTTGTTAATTTCTACCTTGCCCGTAAACGTAGCACGGTTTCCGCAATACCCGATCGCCGGACAGGTGTACATCAGCGAGAAGCTGGTAGCGACATTCTTTGCGGCGCATCGTGTTTACGTAGAGGGCATAAAACTGCACATACTTTTATTTCCTACGTCTGCTGGCGTAAAGCGTTCGTTAGCGATGTGCTCAGTAATGCGCGATCTTTTAACAATTTTTCTTTAATGAGCGAACAACTGCAGCCCAGGAAACGTGTCAGACGTGTTCTATAGTTGCACGAAGTGCTGCAGGACACTGCTGCTAGTCACACTATACTGCCACTTAAGCTCCGATTACCTGGTGATTAGTAACAGTAAAACTATTTAGAGAAGACTAAAAAAGAAAAACAATAATACCCAAGTAAAAGAGAAAAGCGGTTCTGCATCAAACACAGCGAATAAGTATAGGAACACGATACAGGCGGCACCCCCAAGAGCTAATAATAATTGTTGTTTAGCGTCCCACAGAACCAGGATATGATAATGATAGACGCCGTAGTGGAAGGCTCCAGAAATTTCGACCACGTGGTGTTAAAAAACTTACATATCAGCACACAGGCATCGAACTGCGGCCGCCGCGACATACGGGTTAGAAGTCAAGCACAAGAACCACTAGACTACCGCTGCGGGTAACCCGTAATAGCTATCAGATTTAGGCATTTAAGGTAAGACCATAGGAAATTCAGTGCCTATGTAAAATAGCATAAACCGACTCGATGAGACACTCATTATAAAAACGGAGCATTTGATATAACAATGTTTTCCAATCCCCTTGCTACTAATAATTTACGTTATTTTAATGAAAACTCAATTTCGGTATTTCACTAAACAGTAAGCTGAATTATTGCGATAGCAATTATATGGACAGTCTCGGCTGGATTTTGCCGTCGCCGCCTTCATGCACCGTATATGTATAAGTATGTATATATATATATATATCAAAATCCCAAAGAAAAATAATTCAGAAAAAGGCTTCCGAAGTGCGGAATCGAACCAGCGACCTCTCGTTCCGCAGCGCGCGGCGCTAACCACTACGCCAGAAAGCGCACATCCTTCTGGTAGCTCACGACCAGCGTTATATACACACCCTTTACCGCTGGCAGGACTCAGACGGCAGGCGCTTATAAGCGTTTCTTCATTACCGGCGAGATGGCGCGAGGAGCACGACGGGCGCATTTAAAAGTCGTCGGCGAGCTCACTCGCTTCTTCTTATATTTGCGCAGGGAGAACCTTGCCCTTCCGCTGTCTGCTCGCGCGGTTTTGTCGTGGTGAGGGGTAGAGGGATGTTTCGAGCTTTCACCGTGATGTCCGCGCTCACGTTACGGAGCGTACGAAAGTCACTCGAGCTCAAGGGACGCCGCTAAACGAACAAACAGAAGATGAGCGCGAACTATCAAGTGTCACAGCTCGACACTTGAAGCACGCTAGTTTCCTTCGCTGCTTCGGCCGCCTTCGCAACAGGAGCGCTGTTCCAACTGAGAGTGTCCATTGGCGAGCCTCACTTCGTATAGCATTAGTTTCTTGCTATCGCATTCATTGCTTCGCCCTTGCGGCGAAACTGTGACATTCTTTTTTGTTATTGTATAGTCCAAGCACGCGCAGATGTTTGTTCTCAACGTCGCCTTGACATTAGTACACAAGTAGAATATAAGTATGTAAACAGTAGGAGAATAGATGCAGACAGCTGAAAGTAAGAATAAAGCAGACATCGTGCTTACCTTGCCAGCCCGTTAAAGACATATTGCCGTTAGCAGACCCGAAAAATGTAATACAGAGTCATAACTAATGTATGGGATGGAAAAGAAGAGCTTAGAAAGAACCTGTTCTCACAATCCAATTAATATTTTGGAAACTCATTGCATAAATGATAAAGACACGTACGCCAAAATAGCTTCTATTAAACGAATGCTTGTTCTGGTAAATCCAGCATCGGTACCAGTCGTGCTATAGCTGTTCGAATCTCGTTTACATATAAGTCAATCTCATTGCATGTAAGCCAAACTTGCATCGACGAGGTCCTTCAAATCGCCGATGTGTGAAAGCCACGAGACGCAAAGCAACCCCTTTTCTTGCTTTCTTCAGCATAGAGTTAATATACTGACTCTAGAGGAAAAGCTCCCCATAGGGCCCATGCATTGAAACCTAAAACCGCATGGGTTCCGCCATGATGGAACAAAACGATCGTTGCCAGCGTTGCCAGACCCTGAGACGCTCGCTATATTTGACGGTAGGAATCGGTTTTAATCTACCAACCTAAGCCAGCTACGCGCTGTTCAGAGAACATCAGCTGTGTTTTGATGCGTGAAGCTGTGTGTTAGTGTACGGTTGTCTGTGCAGCTGGTCCGGTTGATAACAGTTAAAATTTCCACCTGTTTGTGCATGGTTTTTACTAGGCACTCCCTACCAAAGTTTCTCCGTTCGCTGGCACAAAGGTCACTCGACAGATTCGCAGCTCGAAGCAAAGTCCGTAGGCCGTGGTCGCGCGCTGATTCGACTTGCAATGGCGAGACACCTGTATCCACGTTGTTTTTCAGCTCATTGCTGCCGTGCTTCAACGCAGAGAGCAGTAAAGCAGAAAAATGTCGATTGCAGCATGTAGCGGCGAATGTGAGTGAGACATCTCCCGAAAGGTTCAATCGATACTAAAGTTACACGGCCCACGAAGCTTTATCGCCGTTAAAAAGTCTAAAAAAAATCGGTTGCGACTAGTTCGTACATAACTTTCAGGGCTTGTCTCCTCTCTTCTTTGCCGTCCTCCTGGTTTGCACTGAAGTTTCCAGCTTGAAAGAAAAAAGGGCTGTCACATGAAGTCGAGTGGTATGCGGCGACAGAAAACACACACAACGGGACACTATGACAATACAAGATACACGACGCGAACGAAGTTTCAGGGGCTTCGACACGACGCGCGAACCGGCGCAATCGGCCGCAAGCACACACTCGCGTACTCGCGACTGTTGATATGGTGGTGCCATCTAGTTAGCCAGCCTGCAAACGCTCCTTTCCGCGCGCAGTAAATTGCATAAATAGCCGTCGTATTCTTTCGTAGAAGTATTCAAAATAAACACAAAACAATATCCGCAAGTTTTTATTTGTGCAGATGCTTCTTTAGGATTGATATGTGATGGCAAGAATGACAACGTTCCAAGATGTCACCGTTCTTGTGGTTATAGGTCTCGCGGCTCAACTTTTCCTCTAGAGTCAGTATATTAACTCTATGTTCTTCAGATTTCGAATGAAGCACTACGCAAGAAAAACTTTCAGAATTTGTGCAAAAGACACCACACGCATAGGAATACGTGGCATAGGACAGTGGCTAAGAGCCAAGTGCCATAGCACTGACACAACTGAAAAGAAAAAAAAAAGAGTCCGTGAAAAACAAGATGTCCTCTGGGCGTAGACGTTCGCGCGGTTGTCTGTCGAGACGACGCGAGCGCCACCACGTGACTCTTCTCCCTCAATAGGGACGCTCAGAGCTCATCCCTGCCGTCACTGGAAGACTTTGCCGAAAAGATAAAATAATATCACTGTCTTCAATTTTAATCTCGTGGCTTAGTGGGAGCAGTATCTGCTTGAGGAGTGGAGTTCAAAGAACGTTTATTGTTTCGCATCGCGGTGTTGTGATCGCAGTATCTTGTATCGTAAGATGCACGATACATTCTTCAATGTATCGGAAATACAGATACTGATGCACGTCTCGCGAGATGTATCGCGATAGAGATACAAGATACCCACAGAGTATCTAAGATAGTATCGAAGATACATGTATCTTCTATACTGCCCAGCACTTCGTGGATAGAACATCGCACGCCTGATGCCAATGTTGCGTGTTCGTCCCCACAGGTGGCGACTTGGTCAGACATAGCCAGAAAACGCTGCAGATTGGTATTCGAGGCTCCTGTGAACGTGTGAGCCAAATAATATGGCACATGGCAGGAAAATAACAATCCGCCCCTTTCACGATGCGACCACGCATGCGCCCCTTCCCTAGCGGGAAAGTCGCAAAACGCCTCTTCACGTGGGAGGCTTTCCTTCTTGCGGTAGGAGTTGTCCAGGCCCCTACCAAAATCGCAGAGAGCAGCACAGGAAAACAAGAAAGCGCGTGACGTCTCAAAAAGAGGAAGTAATCGCTTCCTCATTTGTAGGTGTTACGTTGTGGTTCTGTTTTTCACAAAGTGCAGGTACTTTTAAAGACGATAGTCTTTCTTGGCGAACTTAAACGCAGAAATTCCGGTCTGTCTGTCACCCGTTTCAACCACCCAGCAAAAGTTGAACCACTTGCCCAAGGGCCAGCCGTCTTGAACTGCTTTGTAGGTTCATACTTGTGTACATTGTCGATCAAAAAGCAAACGTTACGCATAACTGAGGCGCAACATCACTACGTAAGTATTAGGTAGTGTGTTCCTTTACCAGATAATACATAGATACGTAATTCTAAAGACCCTAGTTTCTTAAGCTGCGCATAAAATGGCGGCTGCGCTAAAAGTGCGGCGTTGAAAATACAAGACGGCGACGAACGCCCTCTGCCACGGAAGAAGGAAACCCTCTGTACAAGCTCATGTATCCCGACGTATGCCAGATGGCGCTGATATCTCACGAAGCGCTCGTCTATCGTCTTTCGGCGGGATTTGCAGCGTAGCAAGCAGATACGCGGCCAATTTTAGGCGCGGAGCTCCTTATAGCGAGACGTGGTCGGTTGTCAATCGTCGATCCATCCGGCGTACCCCGTGGTGTTCTCTTATCGTACAATAGAGGGCGCTGTCCCATAGAGATGCATGGAAACTGCAGTTGGGTGACGATATACTAGATGGCCCTGTACGCATTCTGTGTCGTCATCTCCCTTTCTCGTCTCGTTTCCGAGAGGGCGCTGTCCCATAGACATGCGTACAATATGGCGGTTCGGTGAAGCTACGCTAGATGGCGTTGGCGGTGCAGCTGCTCTTCGATTGGCTGCTGCGCGGGCTGCGCGGAGATCTCTGATTCCCCGGATCGTCGCCGTACGAGTGTGCTTGCCGGATCACTTGCTTGGCGGACAATGGACGACGAGGAGCGCCGGGTGCGGAAGGCCGCTGCGGCAAATGCGAGCTCGAGAGGCCGCCGCGAAGCGAACGCGGCGCCAGGCAGATCTCGAGGCGGTGCGCCCCCGCGAAGCCGCCGCAATGCCAGACAAACACGTGCGAGTTCGGGCCCGTAGCCCGACCGCTTGGACCTGTCCATGGGCACAGGAGCGTTTTCCCAGCAGCAGCGCATCAGAGACCCACGGGCATGAACAGCAGGTACCCAGTAGGTGGCTCAGGACACGGGTAGACTAAGATAGACGCCGTGTCTCGGGTCCGAAACCCGACGGCCAAGACTCGTGGCCCGTTTTCCTCGATGCTTGTTGTTGTTGCGCACTGTGCCACATGGCTCATACCCACTCCGGGGGATTGGCCAAGAATTGATCTTATCAATTATTTAAAATGTATTTTGCTTATTTAATGTTGATAACAGTAACAATAAATAAATAAATAAATAAATAAAGAGGAAAGTACGTAACAAAGAAAGAGAGTAATAATTGTTTTTCAAACATTCGAATCACACTTAAATCGTTGACCCGAACAGAAATTAGAATAATAATAATGATAATAACAATAATAATAATAATAATATATTATTATTATTATTATTATTATTATTATTATTATTATTATTATTATTATTAATAAGAAGAAAATATTTTTTCTTTTTCCTTTCTTTTTTTAAAGTCCCAGGCACTGCTTCTTCCAGTTCGCGTCTCTTTCCTCTATGCTCGTGCTTCCGAAAGATCTCCGTGGTTTTCTTCAATTGGCGTCTCATTTAACTTGCCATCTTGCTTTCTCACGCCCGTGCCAGTTTCTTCTTTGTCTTCCACTGTCACTTCACGGCGGCACTTTAACACACTAGGCATATACGTCATCAACGGCCCCGATTACGTTATTGTAGAGAAGTATACGGCCATTGCTTTATTTTTTTGAAGAATGCGAGAACATGCTAAAGGTCACAACGCGTGCTAACGAAGCTTCTGGCCGCACACACATAGTCAGAATTCGGCCGAAGCTCGTTTGATTAGGCAGCATGTTGCACTTAAAGGGACTGTCTACAGCTAAGAAAAAATTTTGTGTGCGGTGAAAATGACAAGATTGTTAGTCACATCGGCGGTAACAAGCATGATTTTGTCCAATAAAAAAAATTAATTATATCTTTGATTTCGCTCTGATAGTCGTGAAAGTATACTGCTAGCGTCACCCAACAGCGATGTGCTTAAATCTATCGGTAGGAGCAGAAAACTCTCACATGTATACTTATTTCGTAGCAAACAAATATGTATAACTTAAAATTGTATCTTATGCACTTTTGGCAGCTATCCTTTGCGTCAGAGAGTAATTTTTGCTTTTATTTCTTACGCGTTAAAACAGGCGCCCGGTGGCGCTGCCGGAGGCGACCTCGCCTGCCTGCAAACGGCGGAGAAACGCGAGCCACGTGAGCACGGCGTCACAGAAAAATAGACGTCTAGGGGCGAAGGGAAGCGCAACTGACTTCAGGGAATTTTCGAACCATACCCGTGAGACCTCATGCGCAAAGTTCACACCAGTATTCACCTAGCGCTAGGCAAAGATACTTTGAAATTATATAGCGCTACGCTACAAGATACTCAGGCAAGAAGTATGATTCGCAGGCGGCACTACCCTCACTCTGTTGCACAAAAGCAAAAGCAATCTATAGTAGTCTGAGCTACGAGACACTTAAAATAGCTCACCAATGCAAGTCAAAAGCATCATGAACGGTACAGTGTATATTTATGTGCGTGTTAACTATTTTTGTCTTGGTTAGGCTATGCAACGGTTGCTCTTCATTTTTTTAACATGACCGTGTGTACACATATACGTGATTGCTGAATATGTTGTTTTGACTGTTATGATGTGTCTGGACTGTTGCGTTAAGTTCTATATCGTATGTACTGCGGTCTAGTTGTGCTTAGAAACTTGGACCCTATGTGCTCTATGTTTGACACATCAAGAGCTAAGGAGTAGCCGGTGCCTTATTGTGCGCCAACATCTCCTGACATGTCAATAAAAAAAATACATGAGATACAGATACAAGATACTACAACACTGATTGTATCCGATGCGATAAATTTCAATTGTATATTAAGATACTTCGATACATGAGCAAATTTGTTATTACGTATGTCGCACTAGGCGCCTATGCACCGAAATATTCGCTTGAAAATGTGTTAACTGCCACCAATTTTGTTTCATTTGAATGAAATGTCTGTTAGTATCTCAACAGTTTTGTAGTTCTTTCTCAAGGTATATTAGTTTCATTCAGAAAGAACTTAAGCGTTGTTTAGGCTGCTTAACATGGTAGCTCTTTATACACTTTGCTGATAGCGGTTTTCGCTTTTCGTCTTTGTAATTGACGGGAGTCGCTGCTCTGCTTGCCGACCAGCTAGGCGGTTGCCATCTAATCCCAAGAACTTCAATTAAAGGCCTCCGCACGATGGTCCGCATACGGCTGCGGAGTTCTACCTTTCCCGTAAACGTATTTTGGTTTTCGCGTACAGAGATCACGGGACAGGTGTACGTCACGAAGAACATGCGCAACGCAGAAACGTTTCAGACGTATTGTACAGTTTCACAAAGCACCGCAGGACACCGCCGCTATTCTCACTATGGCCACTTACATATACGATTACCTGGGGATTAGTATCCAAAAACAAGGAATATATATATATATATCTAAGTAGAACGCAATGTTCCGTATCAAGCACAGCGAATAAGTATAGAAACGCGCTACAGCCGGCACCTCCAAGGGGTAAAAATAATTTTTGCGTTTTACGTCCCAAAATCATGACATCAATATGAGAGAGGCTTTAATGTAGGGCTCCGGAAAGTTCGACCACCTGGGGTTCTAAAACCAAAGTATAAGTGCACGGACATCTAGCATTGCGGCCGCCGCCACCCTCGGCTCAGCAGTCAAGCACTATAACCAGTAGACCACCGCGGCGGGTGACCCTAATAACTACGGCAATTAAATTCAGTGCCTGTGGAAAATAGCGTACAACGAATCGTTGGGACGCTCATGATAGATAGATAGATAGATAGATAGATAGATAGATAGATAGATAGATAGATAGATAGATAGATAGATAGATAGATAGATAGATAGATAGATAGATAGATAGATAGATAGATAGATAGATAGATAAATAGATATGCTCAAAGTCGCAGAAGTTCGCTAAGAAATGCTTCGCATTTAAAAATTGACGTAAGCCAAGATATCGCCTATTAGGTGAATGCTTGCTTTGTTACATCCAGCAACGGTACCAATGGTGCTATAGCTGTTAGAATCTTATTTGCATACAAGTCTATCCCAGAACATAATATTAATGAGCGCTAACAGACAATAATGCCAAAGCAGGTATAGGAGATGTTATTTGTAGTAATTAGGACGTAAATGTGAAGAAAGTAAAGCGGACGAAAAGATAATTTGCCGCCGGCAGGGACCGAACCTGCGACCTTCGAATTACGCGTCCGATGCTCTACCGCGGAGCTACGGCAGCGGTCATCCCCTCGTCCACTTTGTGGGGTATATATAGGAAATTAAAAGTCACACGTGATCTTTTTACGAGCTGGCAGCTGACGTACAATCCCTCGCATACTACCTGAAGGCATCAAGTCTGCCAGAACGAGACCCTCGCTATGTATGAAGGAAAGGCGACTTTTAAGGGCTCGTTTTTGTTTGTTAGACAAAATAATAATGAGAACTAAGAGACAATAATGCCAAGGTAGGTAGAGGAGATGTTATTTTTAGTAAATAGGACATAAAATGATCTCCTCTACTTACCTTGGCATTATTGTCTTTTAGTTTGCAGTTAGGTTCACACTATGTTCAAACTCCGGCGCTTTTGGTAAACCACTTACGTTTCAGCCCAATTCTAACATAAAAGACAGCGCGACCAAACTACAAAAATCATTTTAAAAGAGAGCACAAATATTAGAGATAATATGTGCCGAGTTTTATTATCCTTCGTTTAACTTGTTTACAGGAATAAACTCCTGATATACAGTATTTTGTGCGGTTTGCCTTGTTTGTGATTTTTTACCTCAAAAGTCCTAAGAGAGGTAAGCGAAATTATATACTCATAAAATTGTATTTTACTTGTTCTTTGATGAAAATAAAAATCGCGGCCAAAAAGTGCACCGTTTTTTCCCTAGGTGCGCTCAAAATTAATAAATCGCGAAATTGGCAGAAAAGTGATTTTTGCGGCCAGAATGTATAGATATTTTTTTCAGGCGAACAAATTTTTTTTTGCACGAAACTAACTTCGAGACCAGTGCTCTGGGCTTAATACCTGTGCGTGCAGTAAATTTCATCAAAATCGGAAATGGTGACCGGGACATCGTCTTCAATCTTATCTGGACACAGCCTGGTGTTGGTAATACCTATGTTACTGTTGTCATCGTTAGACAACTGGGTATATAACACTTGTGCGACTCTTCAACATATGTCTGTGCGTATACCATTGGCTCCTATATTTAGCCTCATTTCATAACGTGTTGCTCAATGTAACAAATTACGCCACAGTCACCTTCCCGCCGCATGCTTCGCAAAACATCGATTCCCACAGTACGTGGGATATGTCAAATTAGTTTAGTTACAAGTTGATTAGAATTAATCACTATAAAAGGCATACATTACCGTATTTTTCTTCCTAGCAGTTGAGTATGTTAAGATCTGCTTGCATCGTAGGTCGTTGTTTTCGCCTTTACAATTGTTTTACATTAGAAAAATATATATTTTGAACTTAGGACTCACTCGGACTCAGACTCAACAAAATTCTTCTCATCCGCACTCACCCGGACTCAGACTCACTAAACTTTTCCCAAACTGAGCTCACTGAGACTCAAACTCACCAAAACATTATTCACTCGGACTCACTCATACTCAGACTCATAACTGGATGTGAGCCTGAGTGAGTGTGAGTGAGTTGACTCATGAGTCCGTTAGCGTATATTTAACTTTTCCGACCATAACGTCAACGCTCTTTCAACACCAAAATCTCACATAATTCGTGCTCTACATGGCGTCTTTTAGTCTCGTGCTTTCAAATACGAGTTGCCAATGGTTGTAATCCAGCAAGGACACTTTTATTAAAAGAGATTACTTACATAACGTATCTTTATCAACATCTTCTCGTGAAAGATTTTGCCGGAGGAAGGTCAAAAGAACCCCCCCACCTCCACTTCGTAACTCACGCCTCTGTTCAATAACTATTGAGATGGCCTATGAAAAGCTAGTGCTTTGAAGTATGAGTGAGTAGCTTTGAGTATATACAGGAGCTGACAAATGGCTGAGAGTGATGCTGAAGTTGAGTAAATTGAACCATATGTCGGCAAAAAAGGCGGAGCTCACTCAGACTAACTCAACAAATACAGATCGCGCTTCCGGCTCACTCGACTCACACTCACCAAGGTTTTCCTCATCCGGACTCACTTGGTCACAGACTGACGAAAGTTTTCCTCAAACGGACTCACTCGGACTCAAACTCACGAAAACATTACTCACCCGGGCTCACTCAGAGTCAGACTCACGGTTCAATGTGAGTCTGAGTGAGTCTGAATAGGCCGACTCATGAGTGAGTTTGCCAACCTATGCAGATGCTACAGTAACCCGGCAGCTATTGTAAAACAATGTCGTGCCCTTGATTAGCGGCGCGATGACAAATTTCATTGATATGAGACAGCAACTGGTGGTAGTTTCCATGTCGTAGACTTCGCACGCATTGAAGGGCTGCCTTAGAATCGCAGAATATGGCCAATCTACCAGGGGATTCTTGCATAACAAACTCCATAGCGGGCTCGAAGAGAGGCGAGCTCGGAGCCCTTAGATGTCGTGATGTGGGAGGTCTTGAACTTGTGGCGATGGGCGACCTCACAGACCGGCGAAGTCTCGGCCTTACCAGAGAGAGAGCGAGCCCGACACGACCGCCTTGATCGGAAGTATTGTAATCTCTATTTCTTTCGAACGCAAGCGCGCGCAGGCCCGTGGCAGCGGCACCTGCCTCGTGCAAGAGCGAGCGTCTCCGTCCTCTTCTTTGCGACGCCGATGTTGCTGCCGCTACAGAGGGCTCCCCCCCTAGAGAGGAGGAAAGTCCGACGAACGATCATAACTCCAGGTGACACGGGATGTCTTTGGTGTTGCATGAGAAGGCAGCGATCCGGGACGCAGTAGCGTTGCGTCGCACGATGGTGGGGCCGATGGCAACGTTCTTTCGAAGTAGGCAGGCTTGATACGTTCGAGAGCGATTGTGTCGGGCCGGCCGTTGACGTTGACAACGAATGTCGACGGACGACGCTCCAGAACTCGATACGGCCCGGAGTAGTGCGGCTGCAAAGGCTTCCGCACAGCACAGTTGCGCACGAAAACGTGTGTAGCAGATGTGAGCTCGGAGACACGTAAGGAGCTCTCGATTCGTGCGGGCGTGTAGGCACGGGGCGTAACTGCTGGAAGATGTTTTTCAGGTCGGAAACGTAGTCTCCGGCTAATGGCACAGGTGTTTTGGCGGGGGCTTCGAAGAAGTCGCATGGCAGGCGTAGCGAACTGCCGTAGACCAACTCGGCGCATGAACAGCCCAGATCGCTTTTGATGGCAGTTCTAATGCCCAGCAAAACGAGTGGCATTTGAACGACCCACTTCTCTGGTGATCCTTGTGCGATGAGGGAGGACTTTAGATGCCTGTGGAAACGTTCGACCAGCCCATTGGTTTGTGGGTGGTAAGAGGTCGTGCGGAGGCGTGTCGTTCCGAGAAGCTTGAGGAGTTCGTTGAAGAGCGCCGAATCAAACTGCGGACCGCGATCGGTGACTATAGTAGATGGGCAGCCGAACCTCGCAATCCATGTCGACACGAAGGCTGCTGCAACTGTGGCTGCTGATATGTCGGCGATGGGTGTAGCTTCTGGCCACCGTGTGTAGCGGTCGATGCATGTCAGTATGTAACTGTAGCCCTTGGAAGGCGGGAGAGGGCCGACCAGGTCCAAGTGTACGGTGTCAAAACGCGCGTCCGGTGGAAGGAAGGACTTCGCAGGCGGAATGGGATGGCGCTGGTTCTTGGAGCGTTGACACGGCAAACAACAGCGCACCCAGTCGCGAACTTGGGCGTTTAGCTGAGGCCAAACGTAGCGACTGGAAATGAGCTTCTGTGTAGCGCGAATTCCGGGATGCGACAGACTGTGTACAGCATCGAACAGGCGTCTGCGAAGCGGTTCCGGGACGAAAGGTCGGGGTGTGCCGGTAGAAGTATCACACACTACCGATGTACCATCTGAAGTCAAAACGACGTCCTCCAGCTTCAGGGACGTTGACGAATTTCGGAGGGTACGTAGCTCGGTGTCGTCACGCTGGTGAGTAGCGAGTAGGCCGATGTCGATGATGGAAGGCTCTGCAGTTGCTGTGGAGACTGCATCGACGCGGCTCAGAACATCGGCAGTAATGTTGTCGGTGCCTTTGACATGATGGAACGTTGTGGTAAACTCCGAGATGTAGGAAAGATGTCGACTCTCGCGAGGCGAGTAGTAGGACGCAGATCGGTTCATCGCGTGCACAAGGGGCTTATGGTCGGTCATGACACTGAACTGACGACCTTCTAGGAAGTGTCGGACAGCCAAGTACACGGCGAGTAGCTCGCGGCCGAAAACGCTGTAACGGCTCTGTGCAGGCTTCAGCTTCTTTGAAAAGAAAGCGAGCGGATGCCATGTACCATTGATGAATTGTTGCAAAACGGCGCCGACAGCGTTGTTCGAGGCGTCTGTCATGATAGCAGTCGGTGCATCTGGTTTCGGATGTTTCAGGAGTGTTGCACTGGCGAGGGCACTCTTGACTATTGTGAACGCGTGGGCGGCTTCTTCAGTCCACTGAAGCGCTTGGTTCCTTTTGGAGCTGAGAAGGCCGTCTAGAGGGGCGACAAGTCGTGCACAATCGGGTATAAACCGTCGATAGAAATTGACGAACCCGAGAAATTGTCGAAGTTTGGTCATCGTTGTCGGTTGTGGAAAATCTTCGACGACGCGAATCTTGGACGGTAGTGGTCGAATGCCGTTCGCGTCGACTACGTGTCCAAGGAACTCGAGTTCCTGTCGACCAAATTCACTTTTGGCGGCGTTGATGACGATTCCGCGGCTGGCGAGGCGGGAGAATAACAACCGCAGGTGTTGAATATGTTCTTCAGCGGAAGGACTTGCGACAAGGAGATCGTCGATATAGGCAAAGACGAATGGCAAGCCTCGGGTGACGGAGTCGATGAAACGCTGGAACGATTGGCCAGCGTTCCGTAGGCCGAAGGGCATGCGGAGGAATTCAAAAAGACCGAAAGGTGTGGTGATGGCGGCCTTCGGCATGTCTTCTTCGGCGACTGGCAGTTGATGATAGGCGCGAACAAGATCTATCTTAGAAAATATTGTCGCACCGTGCAGTGCTACCGTGAAGTCCTGGATATTCGGAAGTGGGTAGCGATCAGGAACCGTGATGTTGTTGAGCGCCCGGTAATCGCCACATGAACGCCAATCCCCAGACTTCTCGGCACCATATGAAGCGGAGACGCCCAGTTGCTAGAAGAAGGTCGGATGATCCCGAGTGCGAGCATGTGCTCCAACTCCGCGCGGGCAACCTTGAGTTTCTCAGGGGACAAACGCCGAGGTAGAAAATAAACCGGAGGGCCGGAGGTGACGATGTGATGACAAACGTCGTGTTGGACCGGTTGCGTCCAGTCCGGCTGGCGCGTCAAAGTGGAAAGCTCACGGAGGAGCTCGGCGAAAGGTTCTTCCTGCATAGAAGATATGGGCGGGATCGGCGATGTGGTTGTTGCAAGGGAGCCGGTAACGGTCAGGTGGGTAAGAGAGTCGATAAGACGACGGTGTTTCACGTCGACAAGGAGTCCACAGTGGTGCAGGAAATCAGCTCCGATGAGGGCGCGTCGGACATCTGCAACCAGGAAAATCCAGCGAAACGCTCGTCGGAGGCCAAGATTGAGCATGACGGAGCGCGATGCGTAGACTGGAATCCTGGTACCATTGACAGCTTGCAAAAACGACACAGGTGTCGTTTTTCGGTCGGAGCGTTGAGCAGGAATAATGCTTACGTCTGCACCAGTGTCGACTAGGAAACGTTGTCCTGTGGCTCTGTCCGTGAGGTAGAAGAGGCGACTTGTGTGCTGGGCCGGACCGCTGGTCGCCGTCAGAGGTCGGCCGGCCTGTTTCCCTGCCATGCACAATGACGGCGGCAGTGACGAGCGCCGTTTCCAAAACGGCGATGGTAGTAGCAGATGCGAGGCGTTGGTGACGCGTCACGGCTAGTGGGTGTGCGTCTCGGCTTGCTGGAACTTCGGTGGCGTGAACGGTGAGGTGACGCGCGGCGATGTTCTGCTGCAGAGACGATGCGTTCAAGACGCTCACACAGGGCGTCGAGCGGTGACTGGGCTGTCGAAGAAGACGGAAGAGTTCGCAGCGTGGTGGTACTCTCACCAGTCGACGGTGTCGTGGCTGCGATGGCTGGCGTGGCTACTTCCATCACCTTGTCGGCCAACGCGGCAAGTCCGGTGAGGTCCATGGTAGAAGCTGTTGCCAGAACCATCTGCACGTTAGCCGGCAGTCGTTGTAAAAGCAGCTCGCGTAACAGCGCGTCATCGACGGATCCCGCGTTGTCTCCGAGCAGCTGCTTCATTCGGCTAAGAAGTTGGCTGGGGCGTCGGTCGCCGAGTTCTTCAGCGGACAGAAGCTGCTGTATGCGAGCACGCTGTGAAACTGCCGTGCGCTGTAGCAGGGTCGTCTTGAGATCGTCGTAGGCGTTCGCAGACAGCGGGTTGCTCAACAGATCTGCTACTTCGTCAATGGCGGTGGGCGAGAGTGCCGCAACAGCGTAGTGGAACTTCGTAGCTTGGGAGCGGATACCAGCAACTTGAAATTGTGATTCCGCCTGAAGAAACCACGCCGAAGGATGCTGGTCCCAGTACTGAGGAAGGCGGACAGCGATGGCTGAGCAGGAAGGCACACCGCGTTGCTCGGGAAGGTTCTGGTCTCGAGAACTTGTACCGTCAGTCTGTTCCATGGTCGCTTCTGCCGCGGAAACTTATGGCCACGATCACGTCCGGGTCACCAAACTGTGGCGATGGGCGACCTCACAGACCGGCGAAGTCTCGGCCTTACCAGAGAGAGAGGGTCACCAAACTGTGGCGATGGGCGACCTCACAGACCGGCGAAGTCTCGGCCTTACCAGAGAGAGAGCGAGCCCGACACGACCGCCTTGATCGGAAGTATTTTAATCTCTATTTCTTTCGAACGCAAGCGCGCGCAGGCCCGTGGCAGCGGCACCTGCCTCGTGCAAGAGCGAGCGTCTCCGTCCTCTTCTTTGCGACGCCGATGTTGCTGCCGCTACAAACTTAACGGTGATTGATCGAGATGGTACCACAAAGGCACCTGTCGAACATCCCGAGACCGAACCGTCCGTGTAAACATGAATTCGGTTAGCATACAACAAATGCAAAAGGTCCAATGAGATTGGTCCAGCGGGCTGCAGATGAGAGGGTTGCATTTTTAGATATCCCTGCACTTCAAGTTGCACAGTGGGTCTTTTCAGGCACCACTCCGGAGATAGTGGTATGTTGGCGGGCGAGAACCTCCACGAGATGGAATGCTGGTTAGCCGCAACAGCTTTGGAAAACGCTGCCTTTGGTCTTTCTAGTGCCAAGCTAGCGAGCTGGTGGTCAGGTACTCTGGATAGGTAACGGATATGTGTCCGGAGTGTGTCGACATTTATATATGCTTTTGCGAAAGACAACCCAATATATATATATATATATATATATATATATATATATATATATATATATATATATATATATATATATATATATATATATATATATATATATATATATATATATATATATATATATATATATATATATATATCGGGTTGTCTTTCGCAAAAGCAATCGTTGCTACCGTGGTACACACCGATGTAGCCCCAAGCATGTGCGGAGGACTTGGCCTTGAATGCTTTGCAGGACCGGATGTTAGTTTTTCCTGCGTTGGAAAGCACGGGCGTGCTATACCGCAAGTATCTCATGATGAGCGCTCTGTACAACTGAATCGTAGATGACACGGATATGCCCCACGTTTTACCGGCAAGAAATCTCCTTACGTGTTTGATAGAGGTGAGCCTCTTCTTCAAGTGCGAGATGTGAGCTTTCCACGAAAGATCTCTGTCAATAAAGAAAGGCAATCTTCATTCGATCTGATGACGTATTGAGGTAGGCATATTTGCTTGAGTTTGCGAATGGGGAAAGTGTGTTGCTTGATGGAAGGCATTTCGCATCTGCAAAGATAAGCAATCAATGATGCCTCCATGCATTTCCGACGCTAAATCACAGTATAATTCAATAGGACGCCATGCAGGATAGGACGGCATGTAACCACAAACCTTGATTCAAGCAGTGCATTCCACGGCAACATTCGCCTATCGCGTTCGTATCAGGGTAGTGCGTCTATTTCTCATCGCCGCCAAAACACGGGCACCTGCCTTGCACGTCTCGGTACATCAAGATACGCTCATCAAGTTGGAAACATCTGGAAACTGTGGACATAACCATGACGTCATATCAAGGCCATAATAACACCGAAATTACCGCGGGAAAGCATCATTCGAGAGCAGTCCAGGCAGCTGCAGGATAGGACGGCGTATAACCACAAACCTTGATTCACGCAGGTACATAGGTCGGCAAACTCACTCACGAGTCGACTCACTCAGACTCACTCAGACTCATATCAAGACGTGAGTCTGAGTCTGAGTGAGTCCGGGTGAGTAAAGTTTTTGTTAGTCTGAGTCCGAGTGAGTTCGGTTGGGAAACAATTTGGTGAGTCTGAGTCCGAGTGAGTCCGGTTGAGAAAACTTTTGGTGAGTCTGAGTCCGAGTGAGCCCTAAGGGCAAAATATATTGCATGAGTGAGTTTGTGAGCTCCATATTTTTTGCCGACCTATGGTCCTATCTACTCAACTTTAGCATTACTATCAGCCCTATGTCAGCTCACGTTTATACTCCCGTATACTCCCGCATACTTAAACGCGCTACCATTCATACGTCAGTTCAATATTTATTGATCAGAGGCGTGAGTTGAGGAGGGAGAGGGGGAGGAGGTGCCTTGACCTCCCCTCGCAAACTTTTTCACGGGAAGTTACTGATAAAAAAAATCTCGTGTGAGTCATGACTTTCAATAAAAAGGTCTTTATTGAACTGTAAACTCAGATAACTCGTATTTGAAAGTACGAGATTAAAAGGTGCTAAGTATTGCACCGATTATGCGAGATATTGGCGTTAAAGAGCATTGACATTACGGTAGAAAAAGGATAATTAAATGCTAACGGACTCACGAGTCGACTCATTCAGACTCACTCAGACTCAGATCGAGCCGTGAGTCTGAGTCTGAGTGAGTTCGAGTGAATAAAATTTTGGTGAGTCTGAGTCCGAGTGAGTCCGGATGAGGAAAAGTTTGGTGAGTCTGAGTCCGAGTGAGCCCTGACGGTACGATATGTTTCGTGAGTGAGTCTGAGTGAGCTCCACATTTTTTGCCGACCGATGCGCAGGTATGTGCTGAGACATTTTTGAAACGTTCTAGTAGTACGCACTGTAGCTCTTTGTAGTATCTGGGTTTTAACGTCCCAAAACTGCGATATGATTATGAGAGACGCCGTAGGGGAGGGCTCGGGCAATTTCGACCTCCTGGGGTTCTTTAACGTGCACCAAAATCTAAGTACACGCGCCTCAAACAATTTCGTCTCCATCGAAACACAGCCGCCGCGGCCGGGATTCCATCTACGAGTCAGCAGTCGAGCGCCATAACCACTAGGCCACCATGGCGGCGCCACTGTACCTGTTGGACAGCTCTCTGCGTGAATGTTGTGAATATTTGTTGAAATGGGTACTGTGAAAGAGCTGGCTAAGGCAATGACCGATTTGACTGCACGAATTGACAAGAATCACGCAGAGCTAAAACGGGATAACCTGAAACTGATTGAGGGTGAAATGGAATCAGTGAAAGCATCAATGAACTTTATTTATCAGAATTTTGAAAAATAAAACTGGAAGTAGATGCACTCAAGCCAGACAACATTAAACTAAGGAAGGGGAATAGCCACCTATCAAAAAACCTAAGGGATGTTAAACAAGAACTTACTGGTCTTGGGCTCGATATATTCATATCTGTAACTTGGAAATCAAAGATGTTCCAATTCAGGCTGGAGAGAAACTGTGTGATACAATGCAGACCATCTTAACCTGCCTGAACCTAGAAATTAAAAACTCTGACATTGATGTGATACAGCGCTTCCAACTAAAAATAATACAACAGCGCCAAGCATCATTGTGAAGCTCAATTCTCGAAATTTTAGGGAAAAAATTCTGAATAAGGCAAAAAAAACAAAGGATTATTACACGCCACCTGAGTTTTGATTGTGGCGTGAGCTCGATCTTTATTAATGAACATTTGTGCCTGTCTCAAACGAGCGCGTCTTTAAATCGCGCGCGCGGCCACTTTTCAATGGCAGCGCGATAGCACGGCGCAGCCGCTCGCTTAAAAAGCGCGAAGAACAAAAAAACAAGTATCAAAAGACGCCGGCTCGCCGACGTTCCTCCTCGCCCCAACCGGCCGTCTCGCATCCAGCGCCGTGTAAAGCCTGGAACTCTCTAGAGGGAAACCGTGACGCGACGCCACCGCGATTCTAAGCTACGAGAAAGGTCTCGCCCTTTTCCTAGCCTTTGCTGTACTGCACGCCGAAGAACCCTCCCGACGATTCTAGAACCCTGTGGAGATGAGATAAAAGCGTGCCACGACGACCAGTCAGTCAGTGAGTGAGCCAGTCGGCCCGGAGATGGCGAAGTTATGCTGAGTGTGGCTCCATCAACCAATGAAGACTTGTTTATGATGGTGTGCGGGCAGTCGATCGTCGATCTGGAAATATCGGATGATGACGCCGTCTGAGCCGTGAAATGTCACGATGACGGTTGAACTACGACGATCAACGCTGGAGCTGGCGTGAGTGTTTCCTAAAAGAGACGCATTCAAGTACCGTCTCAGAATTGTGGACTGGCTACGCCGTTGTATATTCAGGACATTAACTATTCTTGAATAGTTGAAATTCATGAGATTGCATTCGTAGCGCGTGATCTGTTCGTTTAGTTCCCGTTGGTTAACACTATCTGTGTTAGATTGTGAAGTTGTAACTGGTACCAGCCGAGTGTGCATGTGTTTGAGATATTTGTATTGCCTTAACTGAGAATAAATTTCGTTTGTGTTATCGAGTCTTGGCTCTGACTCGGTCTTTGGACCGTAACCGGCGTTCGCTGGCGCACTAAAAGGACCAACTCTAATTTGTCCGCGCTTTCGTGGTGCGTCTTAGGAGGGCCGAGACGCCAGCCCTTGGAATCCGCCCGGCGATTGCCAACCCGATTGACTTGATTAGTGACAGTGCCAAACAAATAAAGTTCTCTTAGGGCTCGCATTGCAAGCAAAACGGGAAATAGGGTGGACATTTACATGGAAATCGGACGGGAAAGGTCTGATGAGGAAATCTGAAAATTTGCGAATGATCCATATTACTTGCACCGAAGATTTTGATCAGATTGTGTAAGCAAACATATAGGTACCCTTGGTAAAAACTAGATTTAGTATTAATGAACCTTGATGAACTTGACAATTTACATAGTAGGGAAGATAATGTTTTAGTTTTGCTCTGTAACATACGCAGTGTTGGAAAAAAATCTTGAACACCTATCAGCATATTTATCGCATCTTACGTATAAGTATGACATCATAGCCATTACCGAGACATGGTTAAAACAAGGTGAAAGAGTTCAGCTACCGGGATACGTTACTGTGTCGCAACCTAGACCGGGGACAACCAGATGTGGAGGAGCGGCACTATTTATTAAAAATGACATTCAGTACGTCACTCTGCCAGAAAGCTCAGTTTATGAATCGCATGCTGAAATTATCTTTCTTGCGGGGGCAGAGTAGGAGCTGTATATCGGCCTCCTTCTTCAAACGTGACTGATTCGGTTACAAGCATGGAAAAAATAATCATACCCTTGTTTTCTGAGATGACCCTACAGTTGTTTGCCGAGATTTTAATATTGACATTTTGAAGCAGAATTGCTATGACTACATGTTCCTACTGGAATCGCTCAATCTAAAAAATATCATATCTTCACCGACACGTATTACAAGGCACTGCGAGTCTCTTATTGGCCATATCTTGTGTGATTCTGAATTGAGTGTATTAGCAGGTGTTTTCGATGTTGCCATTGCAGATCATAACCCAACGTTTCTCTTCTTGCCTCGTAAATTCCTGTCCTCTAAAGGTAATGCGCGGGATAGAAGATCAACTTGTATAAATTATGGAGAAGTACGACGATTGCTTCCGTGTGTACACTTTCAAAAATTGTTTGATTTATGTGACACGTATTCTCAGTGTGAAGCACTTATTCAATGCATTTGCAATGTCATTAAGCAATCTACAAGATCATATATGCGCCACAATTACGAACATCCAGTGTGTCCCTGGATAACCAGCACTATACTGGAAACATTAAAAATGACTCTTTTTACTGGAAATGGAAACGCAATAAATCGAATTCGTATTACAGAGAGAGTTTAAGTACATTAGAAATAGCTCAGTCAGTATGATGAGAAAACCGAAAACCAATTCTACACGAACCTTATTAGGAACGAAAGTGGTAACACAAAAATATATGAGAAATTGTAAAAGAAGTTATAGGCAAAAAGAAAATACAGAACAAACAATTGGATAAGCCGACGACGCAAGTAGCTAACGATTTTATTACTATTTTGCTAACATAGAAACAAATTTGGCTAATCAGATCTTATCTTCTAAGCCCGTAGCTGCATTTCCTAGGAAAGTTGACAATGACTTTAATTTTGAAGAAATAACTTACGACGAACTCACATCAACCATAAATAAAATACCTTCAATGAAGCAGCTTGTCATGATGGTATATCCACTAGAATAAAAAAGACAACATTGAGATTCTCTGCAGCCCTACATGCCATGTATTCAATCTAGCGTTTGAGACCAGCTCGTATCCAGATATACTGGAAACAGCCAAAGTCGTTCCTGTGTTCTAGTCCGGAGATTCAAATCAACCACAGAATTATAGGCCTATCTCTATTCGCAGTGTGATAAACACAGTTTTTGAAAAACTGATTTCCAAGAGAGGGAAGAGATTTCTAAACGAAAACAACGTAATTTGTCCTCAGCAGCATGTTTTTGTCCCAAGTATATTGACATCCACAACTGTTTTAACACTCTCGCAGTTAATACATTCCGCACTTGATCAAGACAAATTAATTATAGGAATATTGCCACAAGCTGTTCAACATCTTCCGAAGAGGCACGCCGCTTGCTGCGTTTGTAAATGCCACGAAACAAATGGCAAGCAAAGCGCCCAATACAACGGCGGAGTGCGCGTGTCAACACACCACGTGGTAAAAAGAAGAGTGGCGGCTCATGGTATGAGCGACTCGCGACTGGAGGCGAAAGGAAGCGGTCAACGAAGTCGAGCTAGCTAGCGTGGAACATTTTTGCTTAAGAGTGTTTTCCTTAAGTTCACGGCACAAGTTCGCATTGAATAAATAGGTTTTTTTATCAACAGGCGCTGCATTTGTTGGTAACATTTTGGTGGAGGTGCGGCGTATGATTCCAAGCCCACAACAGGCTAGGCAGCGTAGTCCAGATCCCCGACGACTGGAGCCAGCAGAATTAACGCCTGTCTATCAACGCACAAGTCGCCGCCTAAGTGGTGAGCAGCCGGAGTTTGGCCCTCTCTTCGATTCCTTGAGACCAGCGGAGACTGTGAGCTCAGCCGACACTACGATAGCTGCTCAAGCGACACCATCTCCATCCCATATCATCGTGGATTCGCCCCGAACACCGGAAGTCTTCCACGGCGACACTTTCGAAGATGCCGAGGACTGGCTCGAGGGCTTCGAGCGCGTCCCCAGTTTGAACGGTTGGGACGAAGCCAGGAAACTTCGTTACGTCTATGTCGCACTGCAGGATTCGGCGCGTACGTGGTTTGAAAACCACGAAGCGTCCTTGCTGACATGGGATGACTTCCGAAGGGAGCTGCTGGTTACCTACCCGAACACGGACCGCAGAGAGGACGCCGATGCTGCTCTTCAGGGGAGGAACCAACAGAACAATGAAAGCGTGATCATGTTCATTGAAGACATGTCGCGGCTCTTCCGCCGAGCCGATCCAAACAAGGCCGAGGAGAAGAATTTGCGGCACCTGATGCGCGGAGTAAAGGAGGAGATTTTTGCAGGCTTGGTGCGTAATCCGCCGCGCACTGTGGAAGAGCTTAAATCCGAGGCAGCTATGATCGAGAAGGCAGTACAACAGCGTGCACGACAGTATAACAGGGACGAGAGCGTGTCTTCTGTTAGCGCGGTCTCCGCAACCCTCACGCAACATCGACGTCGTGCGGGAAGTGGTGAGGGCTGTCGTAAGGGAGGAGCTGCAGAAAATGCAACTGACCCAAGGTGCTCCAGCGATGCCCTCACTTGCGGACGTTGTGCGTGAAGAAGTAAGTCAAGCAATTCTTCAACCCCAGCCTCAGGTACTGCACTGCGCACAACCGGAACCTCAACTTCAGTTGTCGTACGCACAAGTTGGACGACAGGACCTCGGACGCACGAACATTGCCCAAGCTGCCGTTACGCCCTGCCCTCGACGTTTCCTCGCAATACACCACCGCCCATGCCGGAAGCAAGACCCCGCAAGAACGATATATGGCGTACTGCAGACCGGCGGCCCCTATGCTACCACTGCGGGGAGGCAGGTCACCTTTATCGGGCTTTTCAGTATCGTCGAGTGGGACTGCGTGGCTTCCCAGTTAATGCACCATGTCCTCGGAACGGTGAGCGGCCTTAATATATCAAAGAATTTTTATCTTCGCGCCATACCATTCAGGACACCCACCAACGTGAACCAAGGTCGGCATCATCGATGCGCTATCGGTCGCCCAGTCCTCGTCCGTCATCAACTTTCCCGAGGCGTCGTTCCCCTATCCCACGACGGGAAGACTAGAGCCAGCGACCTGTGGAGGCAAGGCCGTTGATACTCGGAGAACTGAAGACCTTCCACCGCTAACCCGACCGGACAACGGCAGTAGCGCAATTACAGACAAGTGCAGTAAAGGCGACGTTACATCCGAACTGCTAGTCACCATAGACGACCTCGAGGCTATTGCGCTGCTAGACACTGGTGCAGACTACTCAGTGGTCAGGAGCGTGCTCGGAAAGTTGAAACAGGTGCTGACTGAATGAGCTGGACCTCACATAAGTACTGCCGGTGGGCACTTAGCCCCATGGGACTGTGCACCGCAAAGATAGGGGCAAGAGGATTCATGTACGTCGGCAGCTTTATTGTTCTTCCCGAATGTTCGCGTGAGCTGATCCTAGGCATGGACTTCACGCAAGCAAACAACGCAATCATCGACTTGCAAGAATCTCAAGTTTCGTTTTCTACAGAGAATGCCGTCGCCATTTGTCATACGGAGCAATCCATCGTTTCACCCCTCCGTATTGTGGACGAAGATGTCACCGTGTCGCCCCGTTGCAGTGTGACGGTTCTTGTCAAAAGTGAAGTTTTCCGTGATTGTGATGGGCTAGCAGATGGAAACATCGGACTGCTACTAGAAAATCGACTATGCGTAGCAAGAGGTGTCGTGAACCTTCGTGACGGTTGTGCGGATGTCCCATTAACCAACTTTGTAAATGAGGTGCAGCATGTGGCGAAGGGAACCGCCATACCATCCCTGCATGAATATGTGCAAGTTGCGGATGTTTGTACACTTGATGAAGCACCGCCAGCCTCTGCGACAGTAGAAAGTGTCCTCCAATCGATAGACATTGACAGAGAACTGTCATCACCACAGAAAGAGCAGATTGTGAACCTGGTCAAAGAATTCGCAGAGTGCTTTTCCACTTCCTCGAAAGTCGGACGTACTCCCGTCGCAAAGCACCACATCGTGGTCGAAGAACATGTTAGAACAGTACACGTCCGTACAACGTGTTAGAACTGTACTCGGTACACGTCCGTACCGAGTGACGCCAAAAGAAAGAGAAGCCATCAAGAAGCAAGTACAATAAATGCTTAAGGATGACGTGATACAACCATCCAATAGTCCGTGGGCGTCGCCGGTAGTGCTGGTCAAAAAGAAGGCCAACACCCTGCGGTTTTGTGTTGACTACAGAAAACTGAACCTCGTCACGCAGCGGGATGATTATCCACTACCACTAATTGACGACACCTTAGATCAGTTACGCAACGCGCACTTCTTTTCATCATTGGATTTGAAGAGCGGATACTGGCAAATAGAAGTGGACGAACGATATCGCGAGAAGACGGCATTTGTGACACCCGACGGACTCTATGACTTCAAAGTACTCCCTTTTGGTTTGTGCTCTGCTCCCGCTACCTTCGAAAGGATGATGGACACTGTCCTCTCCGGCCTTAAATGGCAATCGTGCCTCGTCTATCTTGATGATGTAGTAGTTTTTTCCTCCACCTTCGAGCAGCACGTGCAGCGATTGAGAACAGTACTGGATGCCATTCGCGCGGCAGCTCTGACTATAAAACCGGAAAAATATCACTTCGGATTTCGCGAACTTCGCTTCCTCGGACACATTGTTAGTGCTGAAGGTGTCCGCACAGATCCCGAAAAGATCACAGCAGTAGAAAACTTTCCGAAGCCACGAGACAAAAAGGCCGTGAGACGATTCCTGGGCCTCTGTGCCTACTATAGACGCTTCGTTGAAAACTTTTCCAATATCGCTGAACCATTGACACGGCTTACAAAAAAGGTGTACCATTGATCTGGCACGCAGAACAAGAAGACGCTTTTTCTGAGTTGCGACGCCGTTTCCAGTCTCCTCATATTTTGGCTCACTTTGATGAAGACGCGGAAACGGACATCCATACCGACGCGAGTAACGTGGGTCTCGGCGCCATCCTTATTCAGTGGCAGAATGGAGAAGAAAAAGCTATTGCATACGCAAGCCGTACTCTATCGAATGCCGAGTCCAATCACTCAGCTACAGAGAAAGAGTGCCTCGCAGTTATATGGGCCATCAGTGAGTTCCGTCCATATCTATACGGCAGGCCATTTCGAGCTATCAGCGACCATCATTCATTGCGTTGGCTGGCAAATCTAAAGCACCCTTCAGGAAGACTTGCTAGATGGAGCTAGCGTCTGCAGGAATATGACATCACCGTCGTCTACAAGTCCGGCCACAAGCACAATGACGCGGATTGCCTGTCACGTGGACCAGTCGAGTCTTCATCTTCTGATCATGGAGAAGATTTCCCATTTCTCAGAGCTCTCAACGTGTCTGAGATGGCCCGTCATCAGCGAATGGACCCGAACCTCCTCCTGCTTATTCAGTACTTGGAGGGTCATCAAGTGAAGATACCGCGAGTTTTCGTCCGCGGATTGTGTTCCTATGTACTCAGGAATGACGACCTCTACAAGAGAAACTTCGAACACAGTGGTGAGACGTTTCTGCTTCTTGTACCATCACCACTGCGAGCGGAAATATTAGAAGCGTGTCATGATGACCCATGGGCTGGACATTTGGGTATTAATCGGTCTTTATGAGAATCCGCCAGAGGTATTATTGGCCAAAGGCAATGGATTCTGTACAGCACTATGTGAAGTCATGCCGAGAATGTCAAAGGCGCAAAATCAATCAATCAATCAAAATTTTTTATTCCGGTGTACAGCGAACACTGTATACCGAGGAAATTGGGCTAAAGGTGTACCGCCATTTTTTATTCCGGTGTACAGCGAACACTGTATACCGAGGAATTTGGGCTAAAGGTGTACCGCCAAATACCGCCATTAAAGCCAGCAGGCCTGTTGAAACCGATAGAGCCCCCGAAAGTACCATTTGAGCAGATGGGAATGGATTTACTAGGACCCTTTCCTGTCTCATCATCGGGAAAGCGGTGGATCATTGTAGCGACAGACTACATGACTCGATGTGCTGAGACGTCGTCTCTCGCAAAAGGAACCGCTAATGAAATGGCTCAGTGTTTCGTCAGGCAGATAGTATTACGACATGGCGCACCTAAGGCTGTCATAACCGAGAAAGGAACGGCGTTTACTGCCCGTTTGATGCAGCCTATAATGAAACTCTCGCATACCGACCACAGAAGAACAACAGCTTACTATCCGCAAACAAACGGCGTAACTGAAAGGCTCAATAGAACGCTCGCTGACATGATCTCCATGTATGTGGACGTCGAACATCGAACATGAGACAGCATTTTACCGTATGCTACATTTGCGTACAATACCGCAGTACAAGAGACGACGCACTTCACACCATTCCAACTTGTTTACGGTAGGACGCTGACAACGACCTTAGACGCGATGTTACCTGTAAGCAATACGAACGAGGATGACGCTGACATCAGCGAATACATAGAAAGGGCAGAAGATTCCCGACAGTTGGCAAGGCACCGCATAATTCAACAGCAGGGCGTCGACGCAAATCGGTATAATCTAAGGCGAAGGGATGTCCTGTACAACCCCGGAGACAAAGTGTGGGTGTGGACGCCTGTGCGTACACGTGGCCTTTCTGAAAAGCTGATGCGGCGCTATTTCGGCCCTTACAAGATACTTCACCGGATAAGTACGTTAAACTACGAGGTAATCCCTGAAGGCCAAGTGTGCTCGACACGACGAAGAAATCACCCGGAAGTCGTACACGTAGCACGAATGAAACCCTACTACGAAAGGCACTGAACAACATCATCGACACACGTGCTCAAACATCAAGACAAGCCCTACCATTCCAAGCTGTTGCCCTTCTGAACGCATCGGGACGATGCGTTTCAGGAGGAGGATTAATGCCACAAGCTGTTCAACATCTTCCGAAGAGGCACGCCACTTCCTGCGTTTCCAAATGCCGCCAAACAAATGGCACGCAAAACGCCCAATGCAACGGCGGTGTGCGCGTGTCAACACACCACGTCGTAAAAAGAAGACTGGCGGCTCATGGTATGAGCGGCTCGCTACTGGAGGCGAAATGAAGAGGTCGACGAAGTTGAGCTAGCTAGCGTGGAACATTTTTGCTTAAGAGTGTT